>NC_090236.1:35883629-36236129 GCF_024489055.1 Chanodichthys erythropterus
AGTTAATAGTATTAATGTATAAAGGTGATTTCTTGTACAAAAAAAAAACGGTGTTGTCGTGTGACAAATTAAAATTAAAAGTACAAATATTTAATGTACAAATAGTACAAATATGATTAAAAATATGTCAATATTTGCATTATTGTGAGAGTAAGTGAGCTACAAATAATCAGCACTTGATGGTTTGGGTTGTAAATGTTCTTTCTGTTTTTATCCATCAGTAAAATATATTAACTTTAAAAAAAAGTAGAGATGCACCGATATATCGGACAATAATCGGTATCGGCCAATAAAAGCAAATTTTCATTCTATCGGATATCAACATTTGTGCTTTGTGTAAAGAAAATGCTAAGAAACCCATTTGATGTTCAATATTAATAGTAAATATATGAATTAATAACATTCAGGAAGTTCGAAAATATTAATTTAATCTTCAGAATTTAGTTTATTAATTTGAGTAACAGTTTTATGTTACCAGTTACTCTCAAACAAGTTGATGAAATGGAGAGAATAAAGATTGTATTTGCATTTCTTTCAAAATATAATAATTAAAAATATAATGATTAATTATTAATTTGAATGAAATTATCATTAATTTAAAAGAAGTTATAAAAGGCAGAACCCCCAAACTATCTGTATCGTTATTGATATCGGCTTTGGTGTCAGTGCATCTATATTTAAAAAAAAGTATTTTATGCATTTTTAAATAGCATTTTAGCTTTTCACAAGTTTTAATGTTTTCACGGTGTCAACTTAAAATTGCAAATATTCTTTATAATCTATCAAATTATGTGATGTCATAAAAGCTGCATGCATAAAAATATAAACATGTAGCAAAATACTGTTGTTAAAAGTTTTAGATGATGTGGCATATGAACACCACACGATATGGCAACATTCGAAAAAGTATTTCATGGCAACTACCCAAAAGTTTTTGAATAATTCATCTGTATTTGTAATGCACAGTGACAGTGATATGAAAGCACAGTGTGTCTTGAGTCATGACCCATAGCTTTCAAAAAAAAAAAAAGTTTTGGCGGGTTTCATGACATTTGACATTTACATACCTTCCCACTGACGCTCTCTCCTGCTAACCCAAGCCTGGAGCTTCAACACATTAACCAGAGGATGCTTATGAGCATAAAGGTTATTGATTTTCCGAGACCTTTTCTCTGAGAGTTTAGTTAGGTGCTGAGGAACAAGCAAAGCCACAGTTAGCAATTCTTGTACCCGCTACAAAAACCTTCATCTGCGGCCCTGGGAAGAAGAAAGCACCAAAACAAACCATTAAAATGTGCATATTATTTATTTGATTAAAAGTACATTTTGTTTAGAATTATTACATGATGTGCCGATAGCCTTGTGGGCAGCACACCGACATATAGCGCTGAGTCCCGGCTCATGGACCTTTCCAAATCCCATCCCCCTCTCTCTTTCCCACCTTGCTTCCTGTCCACTCTACCATCCTATCACAATAAAAATTGCCAAAAATAAATCTTTACATGATGTTAGTACCTTTTCTGTCACGTAGCACCAACAAATCATACTTTTTATTCACAGCAGGAGCTACGCAGATTCCCTGTCCACCCCAAGACTTCTCACGATGGGACAAACTGTTCATCATGCTGGAGGACTCTCAGATGAAGCAAAACATGCTCGTGCAGCAGTGTGAGGACATGGTTAAGGCGGAGATGGACACCATACGGAAGGAACTCCATAAGCTTAACCACAACAAAGCGTGCGTCCAAGCTTCAGAAAACACCTGCAGATGTGTAAGTGAACAGATGAACCACAATCTGAACCAAGCCATGGAGCAGCTCAGAGAGGCTGCAGACATGTATCAAGCCCAAAACAATGAGACGTTGCAGCAGCTCGCTCAGTTCAGTAGGAACCAGGCCTCCCGTCTCACCAAACTGGAGAGCAACTCACTGCTAGGAGCAAGTCTGGGACAAGTGGCCATGAAGTCTTTCTCCGCTTATCCAAAGGAACAAGAAGCAAGCACTACAGATAGTGGGAAGCTGGAGAGAGCGCTAATGGCCACCGCTGCAGATCTCCAAAGGGTACATGTCCAGCTGGCCCTCTTCCAAAGAGCAACGGCACACCGTTATCTGCCCTCAGGTGGAAGTTTCAACTATACGAAAACAAGTTCAAGATGTTTTTTAATTTAATTTAATATACTTTGCTAATACACAAAGGGCAATTTGGTTTAGGCATAGGGAACAGACAGATACAGTGGAAATATTACTGCGATTTAAAAGAACTGCTTTCTATTTTAAAGAGTTAGTTCACCCAAAAATGACATTTCTGTCATTAATTACTCACCCTCATGTCGTCCCAACCCGTAAGACCTTTGTTTGTCTTCGGAACACAAATTGAGATATTTTTGATGAAATCTGAGGGTATCTGATCCACACATAGCACCATTTGAGGTCCAGAAAGGTATTAAAGACATCGATAAAATAGTCAACGTGACTACAGTGGTTCAACGTTAAAGGGATAGTTCACCCAAAAATGAAAATTTTATGTTTATCTGCTTACCCCCAGTGCATCCAAGATGTAGAGGACTTTTTTTCTTCAGTCGAACGCAAATTATGATTTTTAACTGCAACCGCTGCCGTCTGTCAGTCAAATAATAGCAGTGATTGGGAACTTGAACAATAAGAGTCGAAAAAACTTCCATAGACAAATCCAAATCAAACCCTGCGGCTCGTGACGACACATTAATGTCCTAAGACACGAAACGATCGGTTTGTGCGAGAAACCGAACAGTATTTATATAATTATTTACCTCTAATACACCACTATGTCCAACTCCGTTCAGCTTCCGGTTAGTGAGGTCAGATCGCGCTCTGACAACGGAAGCGATGTCTGACACTCACTGAAGTATATGGGCGAGACATCACTTCCGTCTTCAGAACTCGTTTTTGACCTCACTAACAGGAAGCTGAACGAAGTTGGACATAGTGGTGTATTAGAGGTAAAAATTATATAAATAATGTTCGGTTTCTCGCACAAACCGATCATTTCGTGTCTTAGGACATCAATGTGTCGTCACGAGCCGCAGGGTTTAATTTTGATTTGTCTATGGAAGTTTTTTCGACTCTTATTGTTTAAGTTCCCAATCACTGCTATTATTTGACTAACAGACGGCAGCGGTTGCAGTTAAAAATCATAATTTGCGTTCGACTGAAGAAAAAAAGTCACCTACATCTTGGATGCACTGGGGGTAAGCAGATAAACATCAAATTTTCATTTTTGGGTGAACTATCCATTTAATGATATGAAAAAATAGTCACAACTGTATTGTTAATGGTTAAAAATGACAGCATTGGAAATGAATGGGAGACAAATTTCATCTAGCCTATTGGAAATGTTTGGTACTACACCCAAACAAAATCTTATACCAAAAGCTCATTTTTTGAGATATCAAACTCAAATTTGGAACATAGCTTATTTAGATGGCGTATTTCATATAAAAATTGAAAATGGTATTTTTTGCGCATTTTTCGTAACAGATGTAAATCATGTTTCATGTTCATTTTTTAAAACGTTTTTTTGCACTTAATCTGCCAAGTGTCATCTTTAAAAAGAGACCAAACTTAAGTCTGTGCTTTAAAGCATCCAAGATTTATGACAGTTTAAGGTGGAAATGTCATGTTCAGGTACATGCTCAAATAAAATTAAAATATATATTTTTTTAAAAATCAGTCAAAAATGCGCAAACAGCAAAAGGGATAAACTGATCAAAAGTGACAGTAAAGACATTTATAATGTTACAACAGATTTCTATTTAAAAGCTGTTGCTGTTAAATGCTGTTCTTTTGATCTTTCTATCAAAGAATCCTGAAAAAAATGTATCACAAAAATAAAAAGCAGCAAAAACATTAATAAAAAGATTAACTTTATTAACTGAGCTTGTTAATTTATTGCCAAAAACATTAAAAAATCATAATGATTCCAAACTTTTGACCAGTCCCGTAGTGTATACATTTATAATAGCCTATATCATGTCTGTGGCCCTGAGAAATAATAAATACTTTGCAAATACCTCCAAACATTGTCAGTATTTGCATGCTGATTTAGCGCAATAATTAATCTTTAATTCTTTACTAACTCTCATTCTCCTTTTTTTTAAGGCTGTGAAATGGCTTTATTATTCCCAATGCGCTCTAAGCATATCTTTGCAGAGGTATCACCCTCCATGTCCATGTCCCTACAATCATTCACCATCTGTCTGTGGGCCAAAGTGACTCAGTCTCTAAATAAAACAGTGCTTTTCTCTTACGGAACCAAGAAAAAACCTCAAGAGCTCCAGCTTCTCTTGGCAAGGCGCTCGGTGCTCCTCACGGTGGGCGGTGAGACCCATCTAGTGGAAGCCCACAGCGTAGTAACAGATGGCCAGTGGGGACACTTCTGTGCTGCCTGGAGCTCGGAGCAGGGGCAGGCAACTTTATGGGTGAATGGAGAGAACGTTGCCAGAGTGCCTGGAGTAGCCGAGGGGCACGTATTGCCCGGTGGCGGCTTCATTCTGCTCGGGCAAGAGCGCAGCCGCTCGGGTGTCTACAGAGATCTGGACTCATCGGTTGCCTTCACTGGAAAAATGACAGGGGTTAACATGTGGGACCACGTGCTGGAAGCAGAAAGGATTAAAGAGTACGCCAATCACGACGGATCCTGTGATTGCCGTGGGAATGTGATTGGATGGGGTGTTTCAGAGATCATTCCACATGGTGGCGCTCAATATATCAACTGAGACTGCACCAATAATATCTATCACTATAGAATGTATTGTATATTATCACTGATTTTGTAATTATCTTCTTCCTCATTCCAAATAGAAAGCACTGCTTAAAGGTGCCATAGAATGGAAAATTGATTTTACCTTGGCATAGTTAAATAACAAGAGTTCAGTACACTCAAACTCCATTGTTTCCTCTTTCTTATGTAAATCTCATTTGTTTAAAAGACCTTCAAAGAACAGGCGAATCTCAACATAACACCGACTGTGACGCAAAAGTCAGGATTATTAATATGTACGCCCCCAATATTTGCATATGCCCGCCCATGTTCAAGGCATTAGACAAGCCAGTATTAACGTCTGGATCTGTGCACAGCTGAATCAACAGACTTTCTGATGTTTCGTTAGCATGTTGCTAATGTACTGTTAAATGTGGTTAAAGTTATCATCGTTTCTTACTGTATTCACGGAGACGAGAGCCGTCGCTATTTTCATTTTTAAACACTTGCAGTCTGTATAATTCATAAACACAACTTCATTCTTTATAAATCTCTCCAACAGTGTAGCATTAGCCTTTAGCCACGGAGCACTATCAAACTCATTCAGAATCAAATGTAAACATCCAAATAAATACTATACTCACATGATCTGACGCATGCATGCAGTATGCATGACAAACATCTTGTAAATTTGAGGGTTATATTAGCTGTGTGAACTTTGTTTATGCACAGTTTTATAGTAGAGAGCTCGGGGGCGGGGAGTGTGAGCATTTAAAGGGGCAGCAGCCTGAATCGGTGCATATTAAATGATGACTCAAAATAGGCAGTTACAAAAATTAATTAAAAAAAATCTATTTGTATTTTCAGCTGAAACTTCACAGACACATTCAGGGGACACCTTAGACTTATATTACATCTTGTGAAAGAATGTTCTATGGCACCTTTAATAAAGGGATAATCAATCCAAAATAAATTTCTGTCATTGTTTACTCAGCTGCATGGCATTCCAAACCAGGGCAACTTTTTGAGCAAATTCACGGGAGAATTCTGCCGAGCGACTTTCCCTTTGAGAATGGGCAACAAATTTCTGTCTGGATACTTTAGATCAAAATTTGTTCGGCAAAACTGCCTGGCAACATTGCTCTAAAAGTTGCCCTGTGTATCATCACCTTATTTTGTGTTTTTGTCTATACAATGAAAGTAAATGGGTTGTAATGGACTTTTATTATTTACTATAGAGCCTCTAAGATACGGAGCCCCTAAAGGGACACGGTGGTGGAAAAAAATATGAGATGGGAGGAAGTCAATGCTTTGCGAACCCAAAGTTTCTGAGGGGAACGCAAACATTTTGCGAGTGAATGCAAAGTTTCTTGGGAGAACGCAAAACATTTACACAAGAACGCAAAAGTTTTGCCAAATAATTTATCATCCCATCTCATATATTTTTTTTCTTCTTCATCATGTCCCTTTAGGAAGGATGAGTACACAATGACTGAATTTTTATTTTTGGATGAACCTCCTTTTTTTTTTTTTTTTTTTTTTAACCTTAAAACACTCTACAAAATAGCCAATTAGAATAATTTAATATTGTGTATTCTTTTTCTATTTTAGCACATTAAAGGGTTAGTTCTCCCAAAAATGAAAATTCTGTCATTTATTACTCACCCTCATGCCGTTTCACACCCGTAAAACCTTCGTTAATCTTCCGATTATATCTTCCAACATTACCTCTCTCAAGATCCATAAAGGTACTAAAAACTTTAAGTCGGTTCATGTGAGTACAGTGGTTCAATATTAATATTATAAAGCGCAGAGAATATTTTTGGTGCGCCAAAAAAACCCCAAAATAACGACTTGTATAGTGATTTCAAAACACTGCTTCAGGAAGATTCGGAGCACAAATGAATCAGTGTGTCGAATCATGTTTCAGATCGCTTGTCAAATTGCCAATGGCTGAAATCACGAGACTTTGGCGCTCCAAACAGCAGATTCGACACGCTGATTTATTTGTGCTCCGAATCTTCCTGAAGCAGTGTTTTGAAATCGGCCATCACTATATAAGTCGTTATTTTGTTTTTTTTGGCACACCAAAAATATTCCCGTCGCTTTATAATATTAATATTGAACCACTGTACTAACATGAACTGATTTAAATATGTTTTTAGTACATTAATGGATCTTGAGAGAGGAAATGTCATTGCTCCCTATGGAGGCCTCACGGAGCCATTGGATTTCAACTAAAATATCTTAATTTGTGTTCTGAAGGTCTTACGGGTGTGGAACGACATGAGGGTGAGTAATAAATGACAGAATTTTCATATTTGGGTGAACTAACCCTTTAAGGAGTAAATCATCAACATGTAAATAAATTAATTAAATGAGTAAAAAGCTAATAAATTCTAGTGGTGTAGCTCACTGAGTATAATTAATGGACTACAGATAGCACAACTGTTTCTCTGTTGTACTAAATTTACATTTTAATGACTTAAGGTGGGGCAAGTCTGGATTTATTTACAGCACCATGCTGGACATGACTGTTTACACTGTTCACCATTAACTCGAAACAGATTTCCCTGTTCTTGTAGTCTAATTTACAATGTTTGTGTGGCTCATTGCTGCATAGGTGTTGCTCTAATATGACTATTGCCAGTTGGTCCAGTCTGACCACAAACAATATAAAATGAACCCAAACAAGGCGTGTGCTTAAATCATAGAGACAGTAACTCTGAAATGACACCCACATGTGTATGTGTAATTATGATTACAATGAGCAGTATTTTCCAGTGGTGTGTGAGGCATAGGGTTAGAATAGCCCTTTATGTTGGATGACACGCCTAACTTTGTCCTGTCAACCTACATAAAGGCAATGTTTCACCAGTATGAAGGCCTAACACATCAATGGAAATGATGTTTATATATAGATGCAATGTATTCACCTGCTGTTTCTGCATTATAATTCTGTTTAAATGTATTGCTATTGATTCTAAAGGTTTTGTAACATGACAATTGTAGTTTTAAAAAAAGAAATAATTTTTAAGTTTAACATACTGTATCTCAAACAATGTTCATAAAGGATGTACATTTATAGCGGGTGATAATTATTTGCTTACAGTTCAAAGTATGATGAATTTCAGTTAAAGGGATAGTTCACCCAAAAATGAAAATGTGATGTTTATCTGCTATGTCTATCTGACGACATCAAAGGGTTTAATTTGTATTTGTCTATGCATGTTTTTTCGACTCTTATTGTTCAAGTTCCCATTCACTAGCATTATTTGACTGACAGACCGCAACGGTTGGAGTTTAAAATCATCATTTGTGTTCTACTGAAGAAACAAAGTCACCTACATCTTGGATGCGCTGGGGGTAAGCAGATAAACATCACATTTTCATTTTTGGGTGACCTATCCCTTTAAGATAGGCGAATGCAAAACCTGTATCTTTACATATTATAAAGGTAAAGTATTCCCAACAGATATTTCCAATGGATATGTATAGTCCCAGCAAAACACAATTTAGGAAGGATGTCCTCATTAAAAGGCTAAGAATCTTTCATGTAATTAAGGTGCTTTTTTTTTTTTGCTTCTGGCACTTTTATTTCCCAGGAGCTGATTTTTATTAAAACTAACAGTTTTTTCTTCTCCAATTTTTTAAAAATGGTCTTGGAAACTTTGTCAACTCCTCAAAATGTATTTATTATTTTCAAATGCAACTTTATTGTTTAATCATTGTCACAGAAGAAATGTATGAGCCTTTGGCTTCTGATGTCAAATTTTGATATCAATTGAAAAAAACTGCTGTGAATGGCCATTTTTCACATTTCCGGGGTTCTCAGAAGCAGAAGTGGACATAGTTGGGTAAACTATGATGGAAATCAGTCATTTTTGCATTCTCATTTGCCTAAACAGCAAAAGAACAAAAATCCATGATAACATTTCTATGACTTTGCCCAAATTTGGAGGAAAAAAAAAATTGAGAGATTGATTAAACTGTCCAGAAGAGAGGAAGATGTCAAATTTTCCATCATTCCCAAACCCTTACATCAGCGTTAACTGGTTTTCTGTAATATAAGTATAGTATAGTTATATTAAATTTTTAAAAGTGAAAATATGAAATACTTTGAATGAATTATAATGTTAATAGCTGTGAAAAAGCATCATCACAATCTGTGAAAAGGGTCTACAAAGCGGTGAGGTGAAGATCTCTTCTCAAGGGCATGTCCTGCAGTTGAATAATATTATATAGAAACGCTTTAAAGCTGTCCGTAACTTTTTTGGGTTAAAAATGCTCCAAAAATCTATTTTTGAGCAAGTACATAACCAGCCAGCCCGATTCTCAACGATAAGCTTGTAATAATGTTTTATAATTCGGGTGGTACTTTTAGGTTTCTGCGTGAAATTTAAGCATGTTGCCGTTCATCTTTGTGTCATTACCTCACGTCTGTTTACATGAAGAAGGAATCCCAGCTAGTAGGATATATGGCATGTGAGGCGGATCATTTATCATTTTCTCACAGCAGCTGGAATGATTAAACTTGTCATTTTGATGGAGGATTGTATGCTATGACAAATAGGCAATTAGAGATTAGACTGTACAGAAACTGAATTCTACAGGTAATGCTAATACACACTAAATACACATAGTCACGCAATGCTGATGTTGTTAACTTTAACAATTTGAGAACAGAGTATGACAATAAGAATAATTTGCATGGTTTGATGCTACGAGCTAAGCGATCGTTAGATTGAATCTCCATTAGCAGCGCGATTTACTGTAATGTTTTTTTTCTCAGTTGGTCAGAAAAAAGTGGCAGACATGTTACTTGTTCAGAATACATTTTCCGGTGAAAATACTTATTTTGGTCATACTTCAAGACTACAATCAGTGAATATCGACACTAGTACGGTGACTGACAGCCACACATTCTCCTCAAAACATTAGATTCATCCGTGCTGAGGAGTCATGCCGATGCACAACCCAGATGATAATACCGGAAATAACTGCAATTGCAGGTTTCAAACAGAGATGGCGACAAAGAGGCAAAACTTACGGACTGCAGCTTTAAAGAGATGTTTCTTGTGAAGCACTGTATCAACTGGAAGGTCATGAGAAAGTCTATCGAAACTACATGATAACATTTTTTATTGTGTGTAATTAAAAAGTTGTAATTTTGTCAAATTATGCAAAAAGTGTGACGGTATATTTTAATTGTTTTTACATAAAATGAGGAAGCACTCTTTTATAAGAATGTCATCGTTTGGATGGATTTCAGATGTAGCATTAAATATTCTTAAAGGGTTAGTTCACCCAAAAATGAAAATAATGTCATTAATTACTCACCCTCATGCCGTTCCACACCAGTAAGACCTTCGTTCATCTTCGGAACACAAATTAAGATATTTTTGTTGAAAATCAATGAAATTTCCTCTCTCAAGATCCATAAAGGTACTAAAAACATATTTAAATCAGTTCATGTGAGTACAGCGGTGCAATATTAATATTATAAAGCAACAAGAATATTTTTGTGTACCAAAAAAAAAAAAATAATAATAATGACTTATTTAGTGATTTCAAAACACTGCTTCAGGAAGCTTCGGAGAGTTATGAATCAGCGTGTCGAATCAGCTGTTCGGAGCGCCAGAGTCACGTGATTTCAGCCGTTGGCAGTTTGACACACGATCCGAACTGCTGATTCGACACGCTGATTCATTATGCTCCGAATCTTCCTGAAGCAGTGTTTTGAAATCACTATAAAAGTCGTTATTTTGCTTTTTTTGGCGCACCAAAAATATTCTTGTTGCTTTATAATATTATTACTATTATTGAACCACTGTACTCACATGAACTGATTTAAATATGTTTTTAGTACATTAATGGATCTTGAGAGAGGAAATGTCATTGCTGGCTATGCAGACCTCACTGAGTCATTCAAACTCTCAAGGTCCATAAAAGAACTAAAAACATATCTAAAACAGTTCATGTGAGTTCAGTCTTAATATTATAACACGACAACAATACTTTTTGTGTGCCAAAAAAAAAAAAAAACAAATAACAAAACAAAATAACGACTTTTCAATATCTATATGGGCCAATTCCAAAACACTGCTTCAGAGATTGATGAATCGAATCAGTGAATCGGAGCGCCAAAAAGTCACGTGATTTCAGCAGTTTAGCTGTTTGAGAGGAGATCCGAATCACTGATTTGAAACAAAAGATTCATAAAGCTCAGAAGCTTCATGAAGCAGTGTTTTGAAATCGGCACATATAGATATTGTTGAAAATAATAATATTAAGATGAACTCACATTAACTGTTTCAAATATGTTTTTAGTAGCCTACCTTTTTGAGAGGTTAAATGGCTTTGCTCTCAATAGAGGCCTCACTGAGCCATCGAATTTCATCAAAAATATCTTACTTTGTCTTCCGAAGATGAACGAAGGGTGTAGAACGACATGAGGGTGAGTACTAAATGACATTATTTTCATTTTTGGGTTGAACTAACCCTTTCATTTCTGTGTAAAGATTGTGTGTGTGTGTGCGGACTGGACTCTGGGTGGCGCTGCACTCAAAAGGGAGGAGTTGGCAAGAACAAACTGACTGTAATGATAGTCCTTTCTAAATGACACGTATGAAAGTTTTGAAAAAGCCAGTTCATAGCCATTAGTCGGACTTACTTTTTCCGTAAGGGATAAGTAGCCTATAATTAGAGTGAACTTGAAAAGTAGGCCTATACCAGAAAGCAACTGGTGCGTCCATTAAAGGGACAGCATCTCTAGGAGAAAAAAATAAACAGACGGATCATTGTGGCTTTCCTAAACATTTACGTTACTGAAGAATCGGATGGCACATAGTCTTTACCGTCTACTCAAGAAGAGGAGGAAAAGATGGGGAAAGGCATTTGTTCGAGACGACAGAGAAGAATATTTCAGTCTTTCCTACTTCTCAGCTTCGTCTGCGGGACGTTGTGCGCCTTCATGATCTCATATGAGATGCATAAAGAGCTGAAAAAGACTGAGGCGACGGCTTTGAAGTACCAGCAGCATCAAGAGTCACTTTCTGCGCAGCTGCAAGGTACAAAATTAATGAAAAGATCCTACAGTGAAGGCGCTTTGTATTAGATGTTTGATTAGGGCTTACCTGATTGTTTTTGAGATATCTGATGCATGCCTGCAGAGATTTCTATTCAAAATGTTTTGGCCTGTTCGTTAATTCCTCTTATCCAAGAATAATAGGCTAATGACACGCATCAGATTTTCTTGTGAACAACATTCCTTGAGAATACATACTTATTTGCTTTCATTTGATGTTTTTTGTCTCTTAAGTTTTTGAATGGGGTCCTTTGACAAACATTGGATAACACTAGACTGAGGATTTTCACTTCTCTGTGCCAGATTACAGTGTGCATTATATCTTGGTGAATGTCAGGAAACCTTTTAAGAAATTTCATTTCAGCCCAAAAGAAAACAGTAATGTGAAATATATTTAGATTTATTTTATTTTCAGGACAGTTAAAGTCACTTTACCCCTCTACTGTGTTATTATCACTGTAATGTGCCTGGTGTTGTCTCTCTCATAATTAATAAATTAACTAATTTTAAATAATAATTATATAGTAGGATAGTTCTCATACTACTCAGTTACTACTGTAATACATTAATGTGATTTTTAAAAATAAAATGAATTAATTTTAATTAATTAAAGGCAGTACAATAAATGTGCATAATTAAAACTAAAATCATTTATGGGTCAGTGACGTGATTTTTTTTTTTGTCCAAGGACCTTTAATAATAATAAAAAGCAAAGATATGACATTCAAAGTATGTAAGGTTGTACAACTAGATCTCTTTTATCAAATCCAAAAGGTTTTAATTATATTTTGCTACATATAAAAGTATTTTAAAGGTTTTGAAGTGTCAAAAGGTCATTTGGTTTCACCGTCCAAAGGCCAATACAGCCACTTCATTTGTGATTAAAGTATTTTAAAATGTAATAAATGTATATATTTTTTATTATGGCATGATTTTATATCATCATACATCAACATAGTGCAAAATACCATTAAATTTATGTGTAGAAGTCGTTGCTTTGTTATGAGAAAGAATGTCTGGAAAAATGAATTTCATTGATGTCATTCGGAGTAACCGATATAAAGGGACCATTTTGGATCAAGTCATGCGGTCAATATCATGTGACAGGATGTGACATCATTCAGACACCTGCAAAGGACCACATGGTCATGAAGCAAAGTAACTTAATTTGAGAAATTCATGTTTTCACTTGCTCATACGCATGTCCCGAAACATCAGGTTATTCGGTTCAACCGCTATAAAACATGGAAAATGTGGTAATATTTTAAAAACTTGTACTATGTTTGATCCTTTGCTAGCTAGATATCAGTCTGTTAGCATTGTTTGAAAATATAGTCATTCGGTATAACCAAAAGTGTCATTCGGTAAAACCGAAATTTTGGTTAAACCGAATGACTTTTTTGGTGTCAAATTTTGTCCATCTTGTAAAAAATGACAAAAGCAGTGTTAACTGATTATTTAAAAACACATAATCTCATTGTTAACACTAGGGATGCTCACATTGACCGTTTAACCGTTAACCGAAAGTAAGAATTTTAAACGATTAATACTATCAGTTAAATGTTTTTTTTTTTTTTTTGCTGTTTGCTGCATGGTTAAAGAAAAATATGCTATATATACATATATGCTTATTTGTTAACTCGCGGGGCGTTTCACACGTGCCAGACATATTTCGCTAAGCAACAAGCAAAATGAAGAGAGCGAAAAGAAGTACTGACCATTTCGATAGAAAGGGTCAGGCGCGCCGTTGGCACGGGGACAGGAAAGAAATCGACCCCCGCACTTTTGATAAGGGCTGCTTCAATCAGTCACAATATATCATCTTTTAGCTTAGGATATTTTCTTTCAAATGAGACCATTTTCACGTTTCTGTGAGCTTTCGTTCATAAATAATAAACTGTTTTGTCGCAGATATGAAGAAGAGGAAATGCGCTCTCGAACAGAGAAACACGCGATCTCCAAGCAATCGATCACAGCATGCTAACGTTTTAGGACCGGTCGATGGTATATAAATCGTGGCCGAACGTTAGCGTTTGTCAATCAAGCAAAACCGTCCATTTTCGTGAGGATTTGTAGTTTATGGACTGTTTTGAGTTCGGTAATTACATCTAGAAAGTTGAAAGCATTGATGGCATCTATAAAAGAGATATCTAAAAGCGAAACGAAAATTATTGCCTCGACCGGCGACACAGTGGGGAGGACGCACGAGAGGAGACCTGCGCGTTTAATTGGTATGTGTATACTGTAATACTGCATTTACAAAGCTTATCAGTGGCATGCACTTTGATCACGAAAGTGAAAGTGCCTTTTGCGGTCGCATCGCGGTGACCCCCGCGTTCCCATTTCTCTCGATGTGAACCGTGAGCTCCAGTCCATTACAATTTAGGGCCATGGTATACTTCATTTCCCGCATTCCGCTCAGTATCGTGCGCGAGCCTTTCAAAGAAACTCATTTGCCCATGAGCTCGGAAAGACGCGTTCGGTGTGCACACGTGCACCGTCCGTGGTCATAACAATAACAATCCTTGAGGTAGGCCTGCTATTTTTATTTGACGGAAAAAATGTCTAAAATACCGGTTGCTCAAAGCTTCAATGGAATCGATGTGTTTTTGTTTTGTCATCTTAATTTGTTAAACATTTAAGTGAAAAATATTTAGTGTAGGCCTATTTATTTTATGCCTTTTATTGAAATAATTTTTTTCTGTTGTCAGAAACGCTGCAGGTGCGTGACAATTTGATAATGTGAATCCAGGTTCTGTTGTTTATCTGTTCTATGCTGCTGTTTGCATGTTAAAATAAACCCGTGGAAGACACAGACACTCGATAATTGTATTTTTTATTTAATGTCATATATATGTCATATTACCATCATATAGGCTATACAATATTATAATCTCATCAGTTAACGGTTAATAATCGGATAACGAGCGTCGGTTGTCGGTCGAGAAATTTAACCGAAATGAGCATCCCTAGTTAACACTTAATAAAACTTCAAAATTAATTATATCTCCATTATCATTCATCATTTTTCATGTTTCACTATCGAGAATGAGATTTTTGCATTACCATAATGATTTTGGGGTAAAATAACTTATCTGGAACATCTAATATCACAATACAAAAAAAATAAGGTGCCAGTAATGTTAATAAAAACATTATGTTTTTCTATCTCTTTTCAGTGGTATACGAGCATCATTCTAAACTAGAGAAATCTCTCCAGAAAGAGAGACTTGAGCATAAGAAGGCTGAAGAGGGTAATGTCCTGTTCATTTGCACAATATTTGATTCAATGATATACACAACCTACTTAATCTGGATGCGATTTGATTATGATGATTACAGATAATGAATGATAATGAGTCCAGGTTGTGCTTCATGTTTGTTTTTAAAAGCCTCTATTGATTGTCAATACATCATAGATTTCCTTGTGTTTAAGCGGGAATCACAGAAGGCCCTCAACAAAGAAAAGGTGATTTAAAATGGATGGTGTTTTGATTAGTAATGACGTGTAAACACGATAGAGCTGAAATTGCCATTTATGCATAATAACTTACAGTTTTGTTCGACCTAACAGCAAGATTCAGGCTATCGACTGAAAGCTCTTCAGACAGAGCACCAAATACTGAAGGTCAGATGACATTTATAATGGAAGTTCTTGAAAAGTATTTCTGTAATTTCTGTTACAAAAATGATATATCGATTGTGGATGTTGCTAAACGTAATAATGCTTCCTTGGACATCGACTTCTTTTGCATACAACCAAATCAGTCCCAGCATGAAGACTTAAAGATGCAATACTATGAACTTCAAGAGAAGCACCAGAATCAAGGGCAGGATCATGAACGTGTGCTGGATGAGCACAGGCTGGAAATAGACAACCTGCAGAGAGAGAAAGAGGTTGAAATATCCAGACTGAAAGGTAAGCCTGTGTGCTACACTTAGTCTTGTATATGTATTCAGAGTCATCGGATTTAGGGTTCACACCAAATCCATTTCCATCCATATAAAATGAGTCTTTCATCACCTGTTTTCCTCCTTGTAGAGAATGTGTATAACCTTCGAGAGGAGAACAGACAGCTGCGGAAAGCTCATCAGGACATCTACACACAGTTACTTGATGTGCAGGTCAGAGAAACTACAAAGGATTCTGGGATACATTATGTGATTAGGGTTTAAAGGGAGCTTGAATTTGCATGTAGTATTTCAATTAACATTGCTGTACAGTTTAAGAAATTCCAGAGGGAACCCATGGCAAATTAGCTTACGGGTTGACTTACAAATTGACATCAAGACCGAACATCTCTATTTCTGTGTGTACTACTTCTGCTTTTCAAGACTGACATACTGAAATTACACCATTCACCATTTTAGGAACAGCACAAGAACCTGCAAGCTTCAAAAGATCATCTCTCACTCACATTAGAAGACCATAAAAATGCACTTGTTGCAGCTCAGGTAACACGCAATCATGACTACTGATATAACTTTGCCAGAATCTAGATATATTGGTGTATGTGCTTGAGGTACATTACATTCTGTTGCATGCTGCAACATTTTAAACTAATAAAAGAACAATTGTATTTTATATGTGCATCCAAAATAATGGCTTTCCTAATACTAATTCTTAACACTTAATGCATACTGTTTGCTATTAATGTAAGAAAGCAATAATTGTGAGTTCTGTCATGACAACTCTTGGAGTGTTTGGCATGGAAATGGATGTGACCATGTTGATATGTTGGTTTCGACTCTGCTGCTGCTGGTAAGTATGGGACTTGCTACTGCCAATACACACACAACATGCTGTTGTTAGCAAGTAAGACATGCTGCTGCTGTACCTTATAACATACATGAATTATCCATAGCAGATCTATACAGGTGGAGCTGGGGAAGGTGGAGGTTTTCCTGATAGTGCGCTGCAACTGCTACAGAAAATGAGCAGCAGAAGGTTGAGCATCAATAGCTCATTGGCTATTGATACAGCAGGAACCAATAAGCTGTACCTTATAGAGAATGATGTGATTGCAAGCAGATTGAGTTAAAGGGTTAGTTCACTTTGAAATGAATATTAGCCCAAGCTTTACTCACCCTCAAGCCATCCTAGGTGAATATGACTTTATTCTTTCTGATGAACATAATCTGAGAAATGTGAATAAATATCCTGACGCATCCAAGCTTTATAATGGCAGTGAACTGGACCAATGAGTATGAGCTGAAGAAAATGCATCCATCCACATCCATCCATCATAAAAGTGATAATAAAGGCCTTCTGAAGCAAAGTGATGCATTTGTGTAAAAACAAAAAAATCCATATTTAAACAAGTTATGAAGTAAAATATCTAGCTTCTGGTGTCGCGTCAGTTAAGCTTTTTCCGTAAGTTGAACAGGGAAGGAGTAGGACATAGCGTAAGCTTTGTGAACTGCAAGAGTTTTACACTTACTTTGAATACATTGAATGGTGGAAGCTAGATATTTTACTTCATAACTTTTTTAAATATGGATATTTTTTTACATAAACGCATCGCTTCGCTTCACAAGGCCTTTATTAAAGGTACAATTTGTGATATTTTTCTCCGCTAGAGGTCGCTAGAAGCCTATTCAAAACAAAGGCGTAGTTTGATGACGCCAAGTTTTAGAGCGGAAACTTGGGACATGTGGTCTCCATCTCAACGGACGGTGCAAAAGAATAGGGATTGGAATCTGGAAGAACTCATATTCGTGGATGCGATTATTAACGTTCCTGTAGTATGAAGCAGAGCAGGACCGAGTGTTGCGGGAGCTGAACGAGGAGCTGGAGCGATTGATCAACACACGCCTCATGAGCAGTGGGACTTTTATTATGACACAGTCGCCGGCGCCGCTTCCGCTTTTCCGGTCATGAGTTTACGGGAGCTGTCCTTGTCGACAGAACCAGCGGCAGATGGTAAACAGTAATTATGTTCCATAAATAAGTAACACAATCCACCATAAAACATGCAAGAAGTAAATAAGGAACTGCTTGAAGCAAGCTAGTGGTTTGCTGGACGCTAGACACTACTTCCGCATTTGTCCACGACACTGTTGTCATGTGGTTTCTACGTCAGTAAAGGCGGTAACAAATGGTAACTGACGTCATTGACAGGCGACTGCACTGCCCCGTGTCACTGTTTAGAATGGGAATTTTCTCATGATTTACAAGTAGTTGAAAACATTAGAGATATTGTTTGTAATTAGCTGGACAAAATATATAACACTAGCCTAGTGGTTTTTGGATATTTTACTGCAAAAAATTTACATATTGTACCTTTAACCCCCAAGAGCCGTGCACGTTTATAATGGATGGAAGCACTTTCTTGAGCTTCATACTCGTTGAGCCCGCTCACTGCCATTATAAAGCTCGGATGCGTCAGGATATTTATTAAAATTTCTCAGATTATGTTCATCAGAATGAGGATGGCTTGAGGGTGAGTAAAGCTTGGGCTAATTTTCATTTGAAAGTGAATTAATACTTTAAGGACCTACTTTAAGGATTAGCCTGCGCCATCTAGAGTTTCATGACAGAACTTATATTTGCTGTCTGTAATAAAGCTAGACTAACTGCTAACTGACTAACAAGAGAACATACACTGCTGTTCAAATGCTGTTCAAAGGTTTGGTAAAGATTTTTAGTCTGTAATGATTGGTGAGATTTATTTATGTTTTTGTAAGAAGTTTCTTAAGCTCACTAAGGCTACAATTATTTGATCAAAAATACAGTAAAAACAGTAATATTGTGAAATATTATTACAATTTAAAATAAGTTTTCGATTTTAATATATTTTAAAAAGTAATTTAAAGGTGCCATCGAATTGAAAATTTTATTTACCTCGGCATAGTTAAATAACAAGAGTTAAGTACATGGAAATGACATACAGTGTCTCAAACTCCATTGTTTCCTCCTTCTTATATAAATCTCATTTGTTTAAAAGACCTCCGAAGAACAGGCGAATCTCAACATAACACTGACTGTTACGTAACAGTTGGGGTGTACGCCCCCAATATTTGCATATGCCAGCCCAAGATCGAGGCATTACACAAGGGCAGCCAGTATTAACGTCTGGATCTGTGCACAGCTGAATCATTAGACTAGATAAGCAAGCAAGAACAACAGCGAAAAATGGCAGATAGAGCAATAATAACTGACATGATCCATGATAACATATTTTTAGTGATATTTGTAAATTGTCTTTCTAAATGTTTCGTTAACATGTTGCTAATGTACTGTTAAATGTGGTTAAAGTTACCATCGTTTCTTACTGTATTCACGGAGACAAGAGCCGTCACTATTTTCATTTTTAAACACTTGCAGTCTGTATAATTCATAAACACAACTTCATTCTTTATAAATCTCTCCAAAAGTGTAGCATTAGCCGTTAGCCACAGAGCACAGCCTCAAATTCATTCAGAATCAAATGTAAACATCCAAATAAACACTGTACTTACGCGATTAGACATGCTGCATGACGAACACTTTGTAAAGATCCATTTTGAGGGTTATATTAGCTGTGTGAACTTTGTTTATGCAGTGATAGAGTCGAGAGCTCGGGAGGGGGCGAAGAGCGTGAGCAATTAAAGGGGTCGCAGCCTGAATCGGCGCATTTCTAATTATGCCTCAAAATAGGCAGTTAAAAAAATTAGTTTTTAAAAATCGATGGGGTATTTTGAGCTGCAACCTCACAGACACATTCAGGAGACACCTTAGACTTAAAAAAAATTTCGCTGGCACCTTTTGAAAGCTGAATTTTCAGCATCATTACTCTAGTCTTCAGTGTCACATGATCCTTCAGATATCATTCTAATATGCCGATTTGCTGCTCAAGAAATATTTCTTCATATTATTTATTGAAGCAGTTGTGCTGCTTAAGATTTTTGTAGAAATAGTGATACATTTTTTTTTCAGGATTCTGAGCCCAAACTTTTGAACCTACTAATCGTGTTCTCATCACATTTTATGCCATCTCACCCGAGAAAGGCAGCGGATGAAATATGCATGCAGATGTGAAATGGATTTTTTCGAAGCTCCTGTCTAGCTGTCTGAAGTCTCATATTATGGCTCATCTTTTTCTATGCCTCAGGCCACTGGTTCAAGCTGTAAATACTACAGACGTGTTTTCTCCCTGACAGTTGACCCTGTGTGAGTGATGCATGTTTGCCTGCCATTAATATTTTAATCTGACTGAATATAATGTGACGCATTCTAACATTTAAACTACTTAAATTACTCTTCCTCACCTTACATTGCAGGTATTATCTCCTCAGTAGCATCATGTAATAAGAAAAAAAAAATTAATTCTCAAATGAAACTGGGAAATATCTTTTAATAAAATTATTTATGAAGGTTAGAAATTATAACATGCAGGTATCCTGCATTATATATTCAGTACATTTGCTCCTCGGTAGTTTATTTAATTTACTTTTTGAATTATCTCTGTGCTGCTGAGTTAGCATCTTTCAGGCGTCAGGCCTCATACTATTTAACTTTCATTACCCAATCCATGCATCACAGAATATCACATCAGAAATTTTTAATTCCATCCTAATGCAATATTTGAATGAAGCTTCAGGTGAAAGAGCTGAGGCGATTAAAGGAGAATCGCAATAAAGCATCCGGTGCAGGCCGAGCAGCTAAAATTGTTCAATTTGCACAGCTATATACTGGAGACAGAATGCCTAAATGAGGAGCTGGATAATAAACCCATTCAGGTACAGATGGAAATGTAACATACAACATTAAAAGACTTGTTCATTCATTACTTGGCTTTCCTTTTATTTGTAAGAAAGCCTGTGGAGTAGTCTACTGTTGACATGAATGTGTGCTGTTACACTCTCAGGTCACAAATGGATTAAGTCTTAATCCATTTTTTGAAATTATTCTCACTTCCTACTGCAGCTGAAGTATTTATTCAAAGGCCGTTTGGGCTAGTTTGTCAACTTCAGGATGAGATGACTCATGTAACTTAATAATTTAAATGTGTGACTGTGGCTAATGCAAGTGTCTTATCATCAGGCCACACCACACTTTGGTCATACGGATGTTTCTCCTTTACAGGTGGAAGGATATGAGGAAAATGGAAAAGGGTTATCCCCTCAAGGTGTGTTGGAGATTGAAAATAACAATGCGACCAAAGTGGCAATGAAGCAGCCTCGGAAAATTGATATTTTTGCTGAGGGAAACGGCAAGAAAGAGGAGAGAAGCACATCAAAGGATAGAGGAGGAGAGGATAAGGGGGAAAAGGCAGTGCTGGAACATTCCTTATCAAACCCAGAAGAGCTGGGCATTAACCCTCGCAAGAACACACTAAGCCAAAGCCCGGAGAGACAGACACAGACGGAGCCACTTCACAGAACTGAAGTACACTTTGAGGCTTTGGATACAGTTATTGCTGGTAAGGAAGGATATTTTTGTGGCAGGTATTGGCCTTTTCTGATTCTGTTGTGCCTTATGAAGCTAAGGGTTCTAGCACAAAAATCTAAAGTGCTGCCAAGTTAAAAAAAAAAAAAAAAATTAATAGCCCATGAAAATATACATTTACTTATTATACATTGCTATATTTGATTTTTCTGTTGAAATACAGGAAATGCTGTGCAATCACATCATGTTTTGGCTGGACGAGAAGATGCAAAAGATGTAGAGGACACTCAAAAGCATGACAAGGTGTGTCTGATAATACACTGTGTTTGTGTGTTGTTATTATATATATATATACAGTAATATCTCAGTGTCTGTTTTTGATCTGCATTTGCAAATTTTCCTCAAGACTGAGAGTCTTTGCAGTAAGAATTGCATTATCAGACATTAAAGTGGCCCAAATCCGATTTGAAAAGATCAATGTGTTGATGCTGTTCAGAAATTAGATCTGTGTCAAGTGCAGAGAGAAAAAAAACTGATTTGGACCACTTACACACTGCATGAATGTAGACAAATTGCATGCAGAGTCATAAATGAATTATTCAGTAACATCAAGGCAGTGTGGCGTAAACACTATGGCTGTACTTTCTCTGTATGATTTCTTGAAAAGCTCAATTATTTGACTTTGAAGTGCAAATTACAATTTTGTTAAACTTTTATTACAGGAAATTACATCATTTGAAGTTTAAGATTTGTATTAATGACTTATTCTCTTTTAAAATGACTCGTTTGAGCAGGAACTAGGAGAAAAAAAACTGAACATTGAGAATGAGGCCAAAAATCAGAACGAAGATGAATTTAAAGAGGCGAAAGAAGAAACAGAGTACAAGACCAATGCGAACAAGATCAGGCCTGAAGAAGATGAGCAGCTTGTGGTGAGTTAACAAGAAGGGTACAGACAAGCTCCTCTTCAATTATTCATGGATTAAAGTCTTTTGGGGTCAATAAGATTTTTCTTTTCTTTCTTTATTTATTTATTTCTTCTTTTTTTGAAGAAGAAGAAATTTAAGAAATATTTTTATTTTTAAACTTTGTTACAAAAGAAAATTTTGAACTTTCTATTTATTAAAATCCTGTAAAACATATATCATGTTTTCCACAAAAATATTAAACAACACAACTGGTTTCAACATTGATGATAATAATAGACATGTTGAGTACCAAATCAGCATATCAGAATGATTTCTGAAGGATCATGTGACACTGAAGACTGGAGTAATGATGCTGAAAATTCATTTGAAATTGAGTTATTTGAAATTGTAATAATATTTCACTGCATTACTGTTTTTATAGCTGTATTTTAAGCAAATAAATGCAGCCTTGGTGAGCATAAGGACTTCTTACCGACCCCAAACTTTTGAATGAAAGTTTGAATTAACTTTACCGTCATCTAACGCACACTTAAAGAAGACCAATTATGCCCCTTTTCACACAATGTAATATAAGTCTCTGGTGTCCCCAGAATGTGTCTGTGAAGTTTCAGCTCAAAATACCCCTGTAACGAGGTTCATAAATGGGAAGAAGGAGGCGGGAACCGGCGAACATTCAACGTAACTTTAATTCAAAAATAAACAAATAACAAAACGAAAGTAATGCCGACAGACCCTCGTGGACGTCTGCCGGCCACACAAACATAATAAAACATAAAATAAAGTCCAGGCCTGGTCCTCTCTCGTCCTTCACGGTAGTCGCTCCTCCTTTTATGCTCCCGGAGCTCCTCCGTGAGGGACTCAAGGCCGGTGCGCCTCCCAGGTGAAGCTCATTAACACTCGCGCCACCGGCCTCGCGCCGTTCCCTCACGGCTCTCGCCCGCCCTGGTCGCCACAACCCCACAGATCATTTATTATAGCTTGTCAATTTTGCCCCTATTTGGGTGTGAGCAAAAACACACCGTTTTTGTGTGTGTCCCTTTAAATGCAAATGAGCTGCCGCTCCCGGCCTGCTTTCCAGAAGAGGGCGGAGCTTTAACAGCTCATACTTCGGCTGCTCAACAACAACAAAGCTGGAGAATCTCACGCAGCCAAAATGAGGATTGTCAGCATTGTCCAGCGTTGAATTGACCCTCGTTTGTGAAGCAGTCCGGCGTAAAATGACGGCATGACAACAACACTCTACTACAACAACTCTTCATCTTCTCTAAAGCAGCCCAACATGGCCTCACCCCCTTTGTTGCATTTTCTTGGGGGCGGGGTTTATGTAAATTTTAGGGTTTGTGATGTCACTAACCCAGGAAGATGCTCATTGTAGTCCCTACCAGCCTTTCGTTGTAGTCCTTAAAAAGCGATTTCTGTAAAAGAAAATATCTCCCTTTGCATTGAACTTTGAGCGTTGTAACTTTGCAGATGTTGGTTATGCTCAAACAGCAACATTACACACTAACTAAAGTTAAAAGATTGAAATCATAATCAACCACCCCTTTAAAGTAAACCTTTAAAAATACTAATCATTTAATAACTTAAGCAAATCTTAAGATTACCATTCATTTTCATACTGTTAATGTTGTAATGTTGTAGCATTTGAAATAATTGATTTTTGTTTTAATGTTTTATTTTTCATTTAGACAAAATTGTAATTGAAATTAATTTTAATATCTCAAACTGTTGCCAGCAAAAGAACTAAACCCACTGGTATGAAATGATAATCAGATTACTGATGCACTATATCAATAGGTGGCAGGCAATCCAGAGCAGCAAGAGGACCAGCCGGATGAGCAATATGAAGACGATGTAGTGGATGAGGTGAGGGAATACAGGCATTGATGGACTGGTGTGCTGAGGAAGTGGTACAAAATGGTACATGAAAAATGACTTGTTCCCATCATCCCCCACTGCATCATCCATTAGACTGTTGATGACTCAGTGCATGACAGACAGAAGAGAGCAGAGGAGGAAGAGAGTGAAGAGAAAGATCCCTACAGTGAACGTAATGGAGCACGGGTCAGCCAAATGCTTAAGAAGTCTGTTCCTGTCAATCAAATAAAATGAGCGAGAAGCATGTAGAAAAGAATTGTAACTTTGTACTTGAAAATGCAGAACAATGTGTTCAGAATGTAAATGCACTATAATGTTAGGCAGGTGAAATAGTGCATTTCGAGAACATAAGATTTTAAATATCGTAAAATAATGAATTATTGTTTCCACAACAAAGTGAATGATGAACCAGAAGCAGAAACCGATACCAATCAGGAGAGCTTCCAAGAAACATTGATAAAAAGAGGATGAAGAAGATGGGAAAGCAATCAAAAACTGATTTTATCAAATGTGAATATGACTGCTTCTAGTGTCTACTGAGTGGCTTTACACGTCTCTTCTTGACTGGCAGAAAACTGAAGTGCAACAACTGTGATCACTTTTTTTTTTTTTAGAAGTGACTACTTATGAAAGTGCCTTGTACTTCTAAGTACAAGGATTTGTTTAGCATTTATATTTAATCAAAGCATTGTATCTTCATCTTATTAAATGATATGAACTGGCACCCTGCTGAATGAAAACTTGGTAAACATGCATTCCATATGTCAGAATATTTCAGTGGTTTCTTAAAGGAAATTATTATTTATTTAATTTTAAATATTCACTCTGTTCAGTACTTGAATTTTTTTAATTAAAATGTTAAATATGGGTGAATTTACATTCTTTAAATATAAAATAATCCTCTTATTAATAGTAGTAATGTAATAAAAGAGATACAACAAATAAGTAGAGGAAGAAAAGAAAATACAAACTAAGTGTTTTTAATGCTATTTTTTACTTTTTATCTTGTATATTACTTTCATCTGAGAACTTCATGTACATCTGGACTTTCTCTGTCAAGCATAAGAATATTACATATTCAAGCTATATGTGACCCAGGACCACAAAACCAGTCATAAGTCGCACGCGTATATTTGTAGCAATAGCCAACAATACATTGTATAGGTCAAAATTACAGATTTTTCTTTTATGCCAAAAATCATTAGGATATAAAGTAAAGATTATGTTCCATGAAGATATTTTGGAAATTTCCTACCATAAATATATCAAAAAACTTTTGTGAGTGGATATGCATTGCTAAGGACTTCATTTGGACGATTGATGAAGGCGATTTTCTCAATATTTCGATTTTTTTTGCACCCTCAGATTCCAGATTTTCAAATAGTTGTATCTCGGCCAAATACTGTCCTATCCTAACAAACCAGTGGTGTAGTCCTAAAATAATAAGTGGTGTACAATCACAACACTAAATGTGTTTGATGTTGTTGTTCACTAGTAACATTTGTTTCATTAAAAACAAATCAATACAGTGCATTCTACAATTTATTGACTTTTTTCAGATTAGTTTCGACTGCATTACAGTATGACTATTATTTAAACATGCTGCTTTGGAATTATATTCACTATGAAAAGTGATACATCTGAAATTAATGTTTCATTTTATTCAAGTGGGTGTTAAAAAATAACTTAATATGAAATAAGTATTTCCAGATAATAATTTTTTTACAATTCGCTTTGATATTAGTGACAAAATACGGAAGAGGATTAGGGCCAAGCAATAATAAAAAAATAAAACCGAGAAAAAAGTCGAGATAAAATGTTGAGAATAAACTCGTTAAATTACAAAAAAACTTGTTAAATTATGAGAACAAATTCGTTCAATTAATAATTTAACGACTTTTTTCTCGTAATTTAATGACTTTATTCTCATAATTTAATGACTTTATTCTCAACATTTTATCTCGACTTTTTTCTTGAAATTTAACAACATTTTTCTCATAATTTAACGAATTTGTTCTCGTAATTTAATGACTTTTTTCTTGTAATTTAATGACTTTATTCTCAACATTTTATCTCGACTTTTTTCTCGAAATTTAACAAGTTTTTTCTCATAATATACCGAGTTTATTCTCAACATTTTATTTTGACTTTTTTCTCGAAATTTAACGATTTTTTTCTCGAAATTTAACAACTTTAATCTTGAGATGGATTTTTTTTTTTTATTATTGCTTGGCCCTAATCCTCTTCCGTACCAAAAGCCAGTTATTCAAGGGTGTAATTTTGGTTTAAACATTAGGTAAAAATGTACAACAGCGCATAAAAATGTGGTCATGACTTTCACAAACAAACAAAAACCGCAGTTAGGCTGATTGAAAATTTAAATCCACTCTCTGTCAGTAGGTGGCGCTTATGGAAGAGCAGAAATAGAGCTGTGACCCCGGTAACCTCTGTAAACAAAGCAGCGCTGCTTATAAACACTGTGCGTTACATGGAGGGAATATGAAAAGAAAATGCCATCAAAACTTTTATCAAGTCAGTCAGTTCCCTTCAGAGATACATTCATAGAATGAATTTATACTTTAGTTCATATAATTTTCCTCAGAACTCGCATGTTTATGTTGTAAAACATCATTTTAATGATGATACAAATATGAAACTGTGATATAATAACCGTCAGAAATTGCATCATGGTTTATATGATGTTTTAAATTATTTAAGCACATGTAAGCTTATCAGTTTGACAGAATTTTCTACTTCAGTGTGCCAGAAGTCAAACTATATCCTTTTCCATTATCATAGCATTTATGAAAAATATCAACCTACACATATAGCCTATAGAAACAATAGCTACAACATCTCACGGTTGTAATATAAATCTAGTGAACATATATTACCTTAATAGATTATAAATTCTACAAGTTAGCCAAATTTACCACAATAAAATGTGATAAACTCTTGTAAGGGTGGGTCATGAAGAGCTTAAAAATCCTTCTAATAAATGTTGGCGTAAGATGATGTTTTTCCTTCTTTTCATCAGTCTTTTGTTCATCAGTCTAGATCATGTTTGGCGTTTTAAAGTGTTTAACTCGGCGTATACGTGCGTATGGCCACTGTAACAAACC
The DNA here is from genome assembly GCF_024489055.1 of Chanodichthys erythropterus. Lineage (NCBI taxonomy): Eukaryota > Metazoa > Chordata > Actinopteri > Cypriniformes > Xenocyprididae > Chanodichthys > Chanodichthys erythropterus. The sequence goes on from NC_090236.1 coordinate 35,910,753, forward strand.
ATACATCAATGGAAACTTATTCATATGATGTATAAATCTCAAAAATTGACGCTTATTGTGGTTTTTGCTTTTTGCTTATTGCTTTTGTGGTCCAGGGTCACATATATGAGCTCTGTTATTGTATTATATTATTAAAATATAAAACTATGGGATTTTTATGCTTCTCTGTTCATTTTCTGAACAGAAAATGTACTTATTAATTTAGATAAACAGCAAATAGAAATATTTTGACATTTTTAATATATATTCTCAAAGCCAAATGTGGATTTATTTATTTTTAATTATGATTAATGTGGTTTTGGTCATGTTCACCTTTTTTTTTACTCCTCTTCTGCCCATACTAATATATATGTTTTCTGTATGTTTATGCAGATAACTTCTTGTATGTTTATTGTTTTAAAATAAAAATATTTACATTATAAGCATAACAATATATGAGAAACGCCCATAGATCGTGCATTCTGCTTGGTCAGAAAACGGAAGTCGTCACTTTCTCTCAGCTCACCACCCAGAAAACTTCCGACTTCCGAAGTTAAAAACAAACACAGCTACATTTTGCTAGCTGAGCATCAAGGAAGTATTTAGTGCTTACCTCTCCGCAGTGGGACGTGCAGACGAAGACGAGAGCAGGTATTTCTGCTGACACTTGTGATCATATTACAAGTCTACAGACGTCGAGATGAGCAGATCTGTCTGCTAACTTTGATAGCCAGCAGGCTACTCTCTTGCTATGAAAGCTAGGCTACTAATTCTAAAATCCACTTGAGAAATAAGCAAAGCTTGATTAACTGAAGGACGAGGTCTGTTTGATTTGGCTTTGATGGTTTAAAAACAACCTGAATCGAAATGAACACGAGGGATTGAGTTTAACAGTCAAGAGCCTAGAAAACATTTGCTACATAACCTGCTAACCCGTCCATTACAATGGATAAGTCATTTATTAACCATAGTTTAACTATCGTGACCAAAAACAAGGTGACTAACGTTAGACTCCTTCAAAGTGTTCTTATGTGGTTCTTACGTATAAGCATTTGCTAAATTTATCAGATGTTTTTACTATGCCATTAACCTGTCAATTGTCACTGGCCCACCGGTGGGCCCACAGCCATTACATATTTAAAACAGTAATATTCTATACTAAACCTAAAAAAAGCTCTGAAAATGTTTTTAATAGAAAAAAACAACAACATTATAACCCTCTATAACCCACAAACATGTAGTTTTTATGTTTATTAGAGGCTGAATTCATATCAAATTCTGCCAAACTTCCCATACTACTTCTATATTGGATGTCAACTTCATAAATTGTTAAAATAACGATACTATATGATTTAGATCACTCAAACTACAGAAATGGAGGCACCTTTATATGGTCAGTAATGAAGCTTGGTTGTCATCTAGTGAAAAAGTGTGGTATTGCGCCCAAACAAAATCTTACTGAAAGCTCATTTTATAGATATCAACCTCAAATTTGGAACACAACTTGTTCAGATTTTTGGCTTTGATTTCCTTTAGAGTAAAACATAAAATATTATATTTTTACATTTTCATAAACTTAAACTTCTATAACTTTTCTGTTTCACTTACATACATTATTTCACTTCTACAATAATCTGCCAAATTGCCAACCATTAGTTTGGATAGTGCATTTTCATGTCTATAATAAAAGAGGGGGTGACAGTTAACAGGTTAATTCAGTATGTTCCTTCTGATCATTGTAGTGCGCTTGAGAGGACTGAGTGAGTTTTGTGGCTCATCTGCCCATTTTTACCTGTGGTGGGCCTCCATTGAGGATGACAATGGAAGAGATGAAGAATGAAGCTGAGACAAATTCAATAGTCTCTATGACATTATATGCAGTCATGTATCCAGTCTTCAATGAGGTATTCACATTTACACTTTAGTGTAAGGCAATATGCTGTGTTTATTTGCCATAAAATTGATGTGCTGTTCATGTGTATATATGTTTTGGTTCTGGATTTTTTTTTTAATTGATTTATTTGATATAACAGGGAAAAAAAAAAAAAAACTTTACGGGCGGTTAACTGCACAGTGATGAATTTGAGCAACACACACTTGGGATTGATAAGATTTATTAATGTAAAGTCTCTTATGCTGGTCTGATTTTGACTTTGTTCATAATATGACAGTTGGAGAGGATAAACCTGTCAGCAGCACAGACATTGCGGGCAGCATTTATCAAAGTAAGACTTCCTGAAAGTGTCAATTTATCAACTGGCACATGCTGATAGTACAGTATTTATTCTCTGACATGTTATCTCTCCTCATCTGAGCCTTGTGATGATGTATTTGTTTTTAAAAAAAGATTAATTTCACACTTATTAACATAATGTGAGGTTTACCGATGTGAGTTTAATCTCTCTTTAATCAACGCCAACTTCTAAAGGCAGAGAAGGAGAATCCAGGGCTCACTCAGGATATCATCTTGAAGATACTGGAGAAGAAGAACGTTGAGCTCAACTTCATCGAGTCACTACTGCGCATGGCTGCAGATGATGTGGAGGGTAAGAAAGCATTTTTCCTATTTCTGGATCTTTCTTGCAATAACACTCAAAATAATACAAGTAATGATTGGCCAATAGAGTCTTTTTGTTTTTCCACTAAATATCAAAGTAATATTTGTGATCATGTGCACCCGTTTTAGTATCTGAACCTAAGAAGGTTTATGTCTGACTCATATTTCACAGAGTACATGATTGAAAGACCAGAACAGGAATTCCAGGACCTGAACGAGAAAGCAAGAGCCCTCAAACATATCCTGAGTAAAATCCCAGACGAGATCAACGACAAAGTGCGCTTCCTACAGACCATAAAGTGAGGATCCTGTCCCTTGTCTTAACCTGTTAGCGTTCCAATTTACCGCCCGTGGTACACATACCTGTCAAAAGAGAACAAAACCACGCATATACTTCAAATGGTTCAAGAACAGCATGCAATTTACTTCGGTTATGGCTTTTTTAGTCTATACTGACACTTTGATGCTTGAAAAGTTCATAAAGAGATTTAAGAGCGGTTTAATCCAAATTTACTGAAGAGACTCGATCACTTTATATGATTGACAGGTTTAATTTAGGCTTTTATTTACTTTATTCACTTTTTATTCACTATTTCACACTATTCATTCATCAACTCACACATCAGTTGTGGTACACAGAAGCTCAAGCATGTTTGCTTGATGTGTGAGAACCAATGAGGTTCATTCTCGTGTTACGCAGCACGTTTGAGCTTCAAGAACCAATGAGGTTCATTCTCGTGTTACGCAGCACATTTGAGCTTCAGCAAGAACCAGTGAGGTTCATTCTCGTGTTACGCAGCACGTTTGAGCTTCAAGAACCAATGAGGTTCATTCTCGTGTTACGCAGCACGTTTGAGCTTCAGGAACCAATGAGGTTCATTCTCGTGTTACGCAGCACGTTTGAGCTTCAGCAAGAACCAATGAGGTTCATTCTCGTGTTACGCAGCACGTTTGAGCTTCAGCAAGAACCAATGAGGTTCATTCTCGTGTTACGCAGCACGTTTGAGCTTCAGCAAGAACCAATGAGGTTCATTCTTGTGTTACGCAGCACGTTTCGGCTTCTGCAAGAACCAATGAGGTTCATTCTCGTGTTCCGCAGCACGTTTGAGCTTCAGCAAGAACCAATGAGGTTCATTCTTGTGTTACGCAGCACGTTTCGGCTTCCGCAAGAACCAATGAGGTTCATTCTCGTGTTACGCAGCACGTTTCGGCTTCTGCAAGAACCAATGAGGTTCATTCTCGTGTTCCGCAGCACGTTTGAGCTTCAGCAAGAACCAATGAGGTTCATTCTCGTGTTACGCAGCACGTTTCGGCTTCTGCAAGAACCAATGAGGTTCATTCTCATGTTACGCAGCACGTTTGAGCTTCAGCAAGAACCAATGAGGTTCATTCTTGTGTTACGCAGCACGTTTGAGCTTCAGCAAGAACCAATGAGGTTCATTCTCATGTTACGCAGCACGTTTGAGCTTCAGCAAGAACCAATGAGGTTCATTCTTGTGTTACGCAGCACGTTTGAGCTTCAGCAAGAACCAATGAGGTTCATTCTCGTGTTACGCAGCACGTTTCGGCTTCTGCAAGAACCAATGAGGTTCATTCTTGTGTTATGCAGCACGTTTCGGCTTCTGCAAGAACCAGTGAGGTTCATTCTCGTGTTACGCAGCACGTTTGAGCTTCTTCAAGAACCAGTGAGGTTCATTCTCGTGTTACGCAGCACGTTTGAGCTTCTTCAAGAACCAGTGAGGTTCATTCTCGTGTTACGCAGCACGTTTGAGCTTCAAGAACCAATGAGGTTCATTCTCGTGTTACACAGCACATTTAAGCTTCTTCAAGAACCAATGAGGTTCATTCTCGTGTTACGCAGCACGTTTCGGCTTCCACAACAACCAATGAGGTTTGTTCTCACGCGTCAAGGAATTGCGGTTGAGCTTCTGTTTGTTTGCTGATCAATATTTATTTGTGAATAAAAGCCTAAATTGAATCTGTTCATCATATAAAGTGATTGAGTTTCTTCAGGAAATGTGGACTAAACCGCTCATTTCATAAGGATTATTTTTATGATCTCTTTATGTACTTTTTGAAACGGTAGTTGCATAGCTGACAATGGAGGAACAGAAATCACGCAAGACATCAGCTTTCGTTGCCGCTAGTTCTTTGACGTAGGCTTGGTGTGTCACTGCCTTTATGCATAGCTGCATAATATGATGTTTACCATCAATGATTCAATAGCAGCCTTCAAATATGTGAGCAGAAGTTGTTGAAATGCTTTGTGTGAAATGTTTTATCGCAAAAGTATTTAGTAGTGCGTAAGTTGTAACTTGGTGCCTCTTTATGTCAAAACTTGGCTAAGTTGTAACTTGCGCACAGCTGGTGAAATCGGCCCCTGGCCCAGAAATCAGCATGACACTTAACCTCCAGTCACTCCAGGGGGATTGTCCCAGTAATAAGTATACTGTGAGTCACTTAGTATAAAAGCATCTGCTAAATGACTACTTTTGTTTAACTTACTTACTACAAACTAGAGTAATGATCACGCAATAACTGTAGTCGAAATCGTTTGGAGCCTATAGATCAACCCCCTCCCCCAATAGCCTAGCATAAAGTCTGCTGCTTTAGTTTTAATCAAGCAATCAGCCAGCAATTAATCGACTAAGCAATCTCACATAGCTGACAATAACATGGATACATAGACCTCAGGAGATGTTCAAACGTGAAAGATTTGTAGACATTTTAATGGGCCTCACCTCTATTATCTTGCCATTCTCCACTTCCTGACTGCTGAGTCAGTGCTTCGCTGTTCATAAATGTATTCATCACTCCTGACCTCTTGCTGATTTCCACAGAGACATCGCCAGTGCTATTAAGGAGCTGCTGGACACAGTCAACAATGTGTTTAAGAAATATCAGTATCAGAATCGCAGGGTAGGTATTTCTTATTTCACAGAAACTCACAAGCACAAGCAAGTTGGGATGGTTTTTAAAAGAATATTTTGGGTTTAATACAAGTTAAGCTCAACTCACAGCTCTTAATGATTATTCTAGAGCTGTGCAGTTCTGGATAAATTGAGAATCACAATTTTTGTTTAAATAGAGATTACAATTCTCCCACAAATCTGAATCAACTAAACAAAAGAATGTCATTTACTAGAGGTTCTGACAAAATGTTAATTGCTGCAGTCTATTTAAAAATGCTTAATTTGAATTGACTCACTCAAAGACATCTTATTTAATTACTAGATGAATCAGCCTTTTTGAATGATTCAATGGCATACATTTTTTGTTTTAACAAGTACGAACACACACAGATCTGCACGTTCCACTGTGATCGTACTTGTTAAATGTTTAACGGACATAGCAAAAAAGTGGAAGTGAATGTGGACAGTTTGTAAAGGTTAATACTCATTATTTCACATGACGTTAACAGTATGTGAATTCATGTCATTAAGCACTAGAACACTGACCTGAACTTCCTCTCCACTAGATGCAAGGTAGTGCTGCATGATTAATCTTTAAAAGATTGTGATCTCAATTCAAACACCCACACTATCTTATTCCTAAATGACAACAATTTGTCTGTGTCTATTAACCCCTTCGGGACCCGATTCTGCACAGTAGTGGGCATGAAGTGGAGCCGCACGCTATCAAATCCTTGCCCACACTCCCGCAGAATTGTTTAGTACGGTTTACTGCAGAACAGCTCATTATGTCGCTGTGAAATAAACAGTTATGTAAATGTAGAAATTAAAGTTAAAGCTCCAATCTTCTCCTGAAAATCCTGAATCACAGCTGTCAATCATGATGTCACAGCCCATTTTTATAGCATCAAATAGCTAAATATAACCAAACTTATTTAAAAGAATGAACACTTGAACTTACATCAGCGTGATAACTACAAAAAAAATGACGGAAACCATCTTTGGAAAAAAAAAAAAATCTGAAGTATAATTTTTAAAGGATTAGTCCACTTTCAAATAAAATGTTCCTGATTATTTACTCACCCCCATGTCATCCAAGATGTTCATGTCCTTCTTTGTTCAGTCGAAAGAAATGAAGGTTTTTGATGAAAACATTCCAGGATTATTCTCCTTATAGTGGACTTCAATGGCCTCCAAATGGTTGAAGATCAAAATGACAGTTTCAGTGCAGCTTCAAAGAGCTTTAAATGATACCAGACGAGGAATAAGAGTCTTATCTAGCGAAACGATTGGTCATTTTCAAAAAAAATGTACATGTATATGCTTTATATAAACAAATGATCGCCTTCCATGTGCTTCCGCCAAAAACGCACTTTCGTATTCTTCAAAAAGCTTACGCTGAATGTCCTACACCTTCCCTATTCAACTTACGTAACGAACGCAGTGCCTGTTCCATTTTTTCCGTAAGTAGAATAGGGAAAGGCGTAGGACAAAAACCTTAATTTCTTTTCGACTGAAGAAAGAAGGACATGGACATCTTGGATGACACGGGGTGAGGAAAACCCTTTTAATTGTTTAGTTTGTCTTGCATCCCATTAAATTACATGGAGAGGGCGGGGTTTATGGCCTGTACAGGGACCAACCACCTGGGAGCGATCAAAATGCTTTGGCTTCACTTTTCAGGACTTGTGCAACACGCTTGGAGAAAACATTTGTGTAAAGTTGTCAATTTAGAACTTTGTTGCCATGGCAACCTAATAGCTAAAGGCTTTAAATGACTAAAAATGAAATGTTGTTGTAAATGAACGATCTCAAATACACAAGTTTTAACTGAAAAAAAAAAATCATGTAAGATGTTTTATATAATTATAAGCTTCACATTTCTGCTTTTAAACCATCCAAAAATTGCCTCCTTTTACATCTGTTGTAAATGCCTCACTGTAACCTCTTTTCTTTATAAAGATAATGAGGGATGTCACTTTTTTGCATAATAAATATTATGCCACAAATGCTGTCAATTGATCTCAACTTGCTGGAAAATTCTTTTAATGGTCATATTAACATGCTTTATTATTATTATTATTATTTATTTTTACTAAAATTGAAGTCTAATATGGAGATATATTTTTCTTCTTTTTCCCAGACACTTGAACACCAAAAGAAGGAGTTTGTGAAGTACTCCAAAAGCTTCAGTGATACACTGAAAACATACTTCAGAGATGGAAAGTAAGCAAGCAGACAGTGACGGATGTTTTTTCAAAGTGCAGTGCTTATGCTTCGAGCAGACATCTGTTTTACAGATCTTCTATGAAAGTGCATTTCTCAATGAAAAATGATGGGCCAATTGATATCCCGAGCACTGACGTTTCTCTTTCTCGTCCGCAGGGCAATAATCGTCTTTATCAGTGCCAACAGGCTTATCCACCAAACTAACTTGATACTGCAGACCTTCAAAACCGTCGCCTAGGAGACGCAGCTGTGATGTGTGCGGGAGTGTGGAGCCTGTTTTGTGTAATATACAAAGATTTTGTCTTTTGAAAGTATAATTTATAAACGTTTGCCTCATTTGAAGGAAGTTGAAATGAGGAGTTCAAGACATTTTAATTTACTCTTAGCTTGAATAATCATGATTTTCACCCTTCTTGACCATTTCATTACCTTTTTCTTTCACTGTTGTTCCAATCAAATGAAAGCCAAAAGACTTTGCGCCTTAAAGTGTCATGCAACATTCCATATACAAAGTGTAAATATTGCTATTCTTTGCCGTTCAGGCATAAAGAATAAGATTAAATGATGTATTTAACAGATATTTGATTATAAATGTTCAATAAATAGTTTCCAAATGTTTAATATTCTCTGTCTTTGGAGGTTTTTAATTTATTCACTTAATATATGCCCAAGATGCACCAAGGAAGTTAAAAACACGACTTTTATGAAGTCTGCTCTGTAATGTACATTAAGCAGCACAGTTAATGGAAGAGCTCTTCGGCTTTCTGTGTTTAAGTGGGTATTTAATGGTCTCTAATGTCTGAGCAGATACAGAAGGGGTTGAGAGATGCTGAGGATAGCCTCATAATGCTATTCGTTTTGAAACTTAAAACCTAAATGCATATATTTGATTTTATGTACAAACATAGAATACCATTGAAAAGTATGCGGTCTGTAAGATTTTATGTTTTTTAAAGAAGTCTCATGTTCACTTAGGCTACATTTGTTTAAAAACTGAAATATTACTCACATTTACATTAAAGGGTTAGTTCACCCAAAAATGAAAATTCTGTCATTAATTACTCACCCTGTCATTCCACACCCGTAAGACCTTCGTTCATCTTCAGAACACAAATTAAGATATTTTTTGATGATATCCGATGGCTCAGTGAGGCCTGCATTGACTGCAAGATCATTAACACGTTCAATGCCCAGAAAGGTACTAAAGCTTAAAACAGTTCATGTGACTATAGTGGTTCAACCTCAATGTTACGAAGCGACGAGAATACTTTTTGTGCACCAAAAAAAACAAAATAACGACTTTATTCAACAATTTCTATGTCTTTATCTTTCTGGGCATCTGAAAGTGTTAATTATCTTGCTGTCAATGCAGGCCTCAGTGAGCCATCAGATTTTATCAAAAATATCTTAATTTGTGTTCTGAAGATGAACGAAGGTCTTACGGGTGTGGAATGACATGAGGGTGAGTAAATGAATTGTAATTTATGGGTGAACTATCCCTTTAATTAGAATAAATTTAACATAATTTTACTTTCTCTGCTATACAACTTTCATTTCCATCACAACATTCATAGCAAATGAACATTAACAAAGATTAATAAATGCTATATAAGTGCAGTTCATGATTAGTTCATGTTAATGTAGTTAACTAATAAAACTTATTTTAAATTGTTACCATTAATCTTTGTTAACATTAGTTAATAAAAATAATAATAATAAACTTGTGCACCAACGTATTTTTTATCTACTAACTCCAATATTTGGTGCGGACATTCTACAGCTTTTTGGCTGTTTTTGCTGTTCCTAATATTTACCTTAAAGGGATAGTTCACCCAAAAATGAAAATTCTGTCCCCTCAAGTTGTTCCAAACCTGTATGAATATCCTTCTTCTGTTGAACACAATATGGGTATATTCTTCAAAATATCTTCTTTTGTGTTCAACAGAAGAAGGATATTCATACAGGTTTGGAACAACTTGAGGGGACAGAATTCTCATTTTTGGGTGAACTATCCCTTTAAATATCATCTCGTATGAGCCAATTTAGGCTTTCTGCTGTAGTTTTATGCATGGTAAAATCCCTGAGAGAAAAGCGTAAGTGACTGCCAAGGCAGGGCGACAGATGATACTGGTGAGCAAACCATTTATTACTGACTCTAAATAGAACGCCCAAGGCCAGCACAGACAAGTTGCTGCTTCTGCTTTAATATCTAATGATGCCCTTTTAGGCTCACCGATTTGTCTTGTGAAAACTATTTAGTTTGAAGCTATTTGTTGAAACAGTTTAGAAGTTTGGAGCTGCAGCAGATTGATCAATTATAAAGGCCTATTGATTGGAAATGTCAGCAGGCGTGTGTGCGTCAACTGTATTCATAATATTTTCCTCCACCTGTCGATAAGAGACTGAGTGCACCGCTTCTTAGTGAGGGGTTCGGCGGGGCTCTGTCCGCGAGCCCGATAAAGCAACAACATAATCTGACCATTGGCAGAACCTGCTGAAAAGCCTCTTTATGAAGAGAGAGGCCGTCGGCTGGACGTTTCACAGAAGCTTTTGACATTGCAAACGCTGCTGGCATGGTCTCCTCTACTGCCCGCTTTAATAGCTCTCATCATAATAAGTGCTTGTTATAGAATAAAAACAACCCAGAGAGTTGATGGCTCTGAAGTACAAATTCCATTTCATTTTCCAAAGTGGGCTTTGCATTTGGAATTTTAAATTTAAATCAGATGCTCAAAGTCATTTCAGTCAAAATCTCCAATTTAATTTATACTCAATGTTTGTTATTCATGTGATGCTCTCCAGTCTTCTGGTTTCAGAAAAAAAGTGCAGGCATTAATGCAGAATGCCCACGAGCCAGTGCAGAATTAGCATTTAAAATGGTCTGAGTTGAGTTTAATGAGCCTCTACCAGGGACAGCTTTGTTTTTTCCTTATTCTTGCAATATCGGAGCAAGTTTACACATTTTGGACACAAGTCTGTCTGGACACAAACAGGAGTTATAACATCAGTGCAGATTCCACTATAGCTTATTCCTTTTGCTGTCTTGATAATATATTCATATTATCATTGATGTAATAATACATTTGTGTAAAAAACAACAACAACAAAAAAAATGAAATTATAAACTCCCTTTGTGTTAGGGGTCAGTTTGACCCCCATATTTCTGTTCAAAATTAGCTTTCTTTGATGTTATGAATACTTTCAGTGGCTATATTTGCAAATGACTATAATCAAACTATAGAACGCATTTGTACTTAGTGTAAATTCTGCTAATTACTATTTGTACTCTGTGTCAATAAACTATGCCTTTTTTACGGAAGAGGATTAGGGCCAAGCAATAATAAAAAATAAAACCATCTCGAGATTAAAGTTGTTAAATTTCGAGAAAAAAGTCGAAATAAAATGTTGAGAATAAACTCATTAAATTATGAGAAAAAAGTCGTGGTTTTATGGTTTTATAACAAATTTGTTCTCGTAATTTAATGACTTTATTCTCAACATTTTATTTAGACTTTTTTCTCGAAATTTAACAACTTTAATCTCGAGATGGTTTTATTTTTTTATTATTGCTTGGCCCTAATCCTCTTCCGTACTTTTTGTTGTCTGGTTCTCAAAAAATTGTGAGCATAAAATATGCAAGTGCTGTAACAGACTGAGATCCAAAAAATAACCAAAAATGTTTTATTTCCTTTGAATTTTCCTTTGATGAGTCTTCACGTTTGAGTAAAGTTGGAGTATACAGTTTTTTAAATTCATATTTTAAATTGCATTGAAACCAATGGCGGTCCACTGGACCCTCGTAGTCATGAGATTTCATAGTCTTTCCAAAATGCATCTGTGTAAACTTTGCATGCACATTCACTACCCTAATTGAGAACAAAGATTCAAGAAGAAATAATATAATTTAACTAAGAAGTTTAAAAAATTGATTAAACTGACCCACACCAAAACAGGGTTAATTAAAGGGTCAGTTCACCCAAAAATCCTGTTCTCACCCTAATGTCACTCCATACCCTTAAGACTTTAGTTCATCTTCAGAAGTTTGTCTTTCTTTCTTCAGTCGAAAAGAAATTAACGTTTTTGATGAAAACATTCCAGGATTTTTCTCCATATAGTGGACTTCACTGGGGTTCAACAGGTTGAAGGTCCAAATTACAGTTTCAGTACAGCTTCAAAGGGCTCTCTAGCGAAACGAAAAAAAAAAAATACAAATTTAAATATACTTTTTAACCACAAATTCTCATGCAATAGCTCTGCGATGCGCCACGCAATACGTAATCACGGTGGAAAGGTCACACGTGACGTAGGCTGAAGTACCGATCCAGTGTCTACAAAGCAAACGTACAAAGACTAAGTCAAACGGCTAAGTCAAATGTCGGACGGTTTTTAAGTTGGAGGAGAAAATGAGATGGAGTTTTTCGCCCGTGGTACTTCCGCCTACGTCACGTGTGACCTTTCCAACATGATTACATAATGCGTGGCACATTGCAGAGCTTGTGCAAGACAAGCATTTGTGGCTAAAAAGTATATACATTTGTATAAAAAAAAAAAACTGACCAGTCCTTTCGAGGGACAAGACCCTTATTCCTCGGCTGGGATCATGTAGAGCTCTTTGAAGCTGCATTGAAACAGCAATTTGGACCTTCAACCCCTTGTACTGTATGGAGAAAAAACCTCAAAAACCTTAATTTCTTTTCGACTGAAGACATAAACATCTTGGATGACATGGGGGTGAGTAAATTATCAGGAAAATTTTATTCTGACGTGAACTAAACCTTTAAACGTGAATGTGTGTATGTGAATAAAAGCCTAAATTCAATCTGTTCATCATAAATAGAGACTGAGTCTCTACAGAAAATTTAAACTAAACTGTTCAATTCATATGGATTAGTTTTATGATCTCTTTATTAACTTTTTGAAGCGTCAAAGTGTCAGTTGCATAGCTGTCTATGGCGGGACAGAAAGCTCTCAGATTTCATCAAAACGATCTTCATTTGTGTTCCCGAAGACGAACGAAAGACTTACAGGCTTGAAACGACGTGAGGGTGAGTAAATGATGACAGAATTGTAATTTTTGGGTGAACTATCCCTTTAATTAGAATACATTTAACATAATTTTACTTTCTCTGCTATACAACTTTCATTTCCATCACAACATTCATAGCAACTATCCAAAGGATAATCACAAATGTGCTCAAGCACCGAGGCTTTCGATCATTTTAGAGGTACGTTTCATGTCAGTCATCTCTGTTCAAATCATACCTCGATTTTTTGTTTCTCTGACCAGGACGAATGAAGAGCCAGAGAATCCCTGCTGGTGTTACTAATGGAGAGAGAGCACTTCATCGGAGACGGGAGACCTCCTCACACCATTAGTTATCATAGCAACACGCTTGATTGATAGATTGCTGAGCGTTTGTTTATTTTCGCCAGTCAGAACGAGCGCCATTGCACAAAAAGTCTGCAGACGGTGGCGGCAGGAGCCCTACTGTAACCCAGGTCATTAAAATGCAGAAATCTTTCAATCCCCAGGTATTTGTGTACTCTTCCATGAAATTAAAATTGTTGTTGAACCATGGATTAACTTGGGGTGAGGTAATTGAATACACAAGCGTAAGCACATTCAGAGTATAGTAGCGCGTCTTCCTGTCTCAGAACACAGCATGCATTTAATAGCATGTTGTAGTCATTGTGCGATTCTAAACTCAAGATTTTAAAAAAAGTTATCTTTTTGATGCCATGATGGATTTTATTTTACATCAACTTTAACTCGCAAGGATAACGTGTTCCATACGGGATATATTGCCCTCCGAAGGGCACTTTGGAGTGAAAACAGTCATGGCCGCCATATTGAAGGGTCGTTTCCAGTCGTTCCAAACCGAAGTGCTCAAAACTGGCCACGTCAAAGGGCCCTTCAGAATTGATGGACACTTCGGACCCCAATGATCCTTTAACGGAAGAGGATTAGGGCCAAGCAACAATAAAGAAATAAAACCATCTCGATATTAAAGTTTGTTAAAAAAAAAACTTCGAGAAAAAAGTCGAGATAAAATGTTGAGAATAAAGTCATTAAATTACAAGAAAAAAACTTGTTAAATTTCGAGAAAAAAGTCGAGATAAAATGTTGAGGAAAAAGTCATTAAATTACGAGAACAAATTTGTTAAATTATGAGAAAAATGTAGTTAAATTTAGAGAAAAAAAGTCAATAAAATTTGAGAATAAAGTCATTAAATTATGAGAAAAAAGTCATTAAATTTTTAGAACTCATTAAATTTCGAGAAAAAAGTCGAGATAAAATGTTGAGAATAAAGCCATTAAATTACAAGAAAAAAACTCGTTAAATTTCGAGAAAAAAGTCGAGATAAAATGTTTAGAAAAAGTCATTAAATTACGAGAACAAATTTGTAAAATTATGAGAAAAATGTAGTTAAATTTAGAGAAAAAAGTCAATAAAATTTGAGGATAAAGTCATTAAATTATGAGAAAAAGTAATTAAATTTTGAGAACAAACTCATTAAATTTTGAGAAAAAAGTCATGATAAAATGTTGAGAATGAAGTCGTTAAATTACGAAAATAAACTCATTAAATTACGAGAAAAAAGTTGTTAAATTACGAGAACAAATTTAAATTACGAGAATAAATTCGTTAATTTAATGACTTTATTCTCAACATTTTATCTCGACTTTTTTCTCAAAATTTAACATTTTTCTCATAATTTAACGAATTTGTTCTTGTAATTTAATGACTTTTCTCGTAATTTAATGACTTTATTCTCAACATTTTATCTCGACTTTTTTCTCGAACTTTAACGAGTTTTTTTTTTTTTTTCGAAATGTAACAACTTTAATCTCGAGATGGTTTTATTTTTTTATTATTGCTTGGCCCTAATCCTCTTCCGTATCCTTTGCACAGGTAAGTTGTACTTCAACAAAAAATACTTTACAGTAGTCCATTCAAATGTTTCAAATACATAGACACAATATACAATATGGAGAGATAAACCAAAAATGAAAAAATACATTAATTAATTAATTAACATAAAACAAAAGGCGCAACTTGCACAATCTACTCCTCCTTGATTGTCTCGTTAAGATGACATTTTTTTGACCCCTACACCCTTCATCCCTTCGAAGTTCTCACTCTGGAGGGTAAACCCTTTGTAGGGATTAGGGCATAGGGATGAGCCCTTCCGAATGGAACGGGTTTTTCCAACCGTCTACCTGTGAAAGTGCACTGGAACGGCAGTCAATCCCATGACGTCCCACACGTGAACTCGTACTTTGAACGCTACAAAGTCGTGAGTCGTGGTTTGCGCGCTCAAAAACCTGCCTGGAACGCAGCATTACTCTCATTGGTAACTATTTTAGGATGTTTTCGTACAATTGACTTTCGTTTCACAGATTCCCACCACAGACTGTTATGTTGAATCTTTATGCTTACATTTTTTTTCTTCTAAAAATCATACGAACTTCGTGAAGTAGTTAAATTTTTTCATGAGATGACAAAATTTTTTTTAAATTCTTTCATTTGCTCACCCCAAAGACTACAGATATAGAAAGACAGTTCACTCTTATTAGTTATGAATGGGAGAAACTGTAATGCGCAACATGGGGGAATACGTCCCGCCTTCTAAGTAAAAGAGCCAATCACTGATTGATAAAGTCATTGTGTCACTGCAGCTGCCGTTAGAGGCTCCGGTTCCCATAGAAACCTGAGACTCGCGCTTAGGACTGCACATGCGCATTGGCTTTTTAATGCTATTTGAGCATAAGAAACAACATTTATGGGACAGTTCATGTCAGATTTTGTTGCTGATTTGACATATGTTGTTTAATTGTGAATTCACCAAGCAGTTTTTGAGATTTCAGGATTCCCCCATTCAAATAGACTTGTTCTTAGATGCCTGAAATAGCTGCCCGGAGGCGTTGCAAATATGGCCGCCGAGTGAACAGACTTTCCTTGAAAGGGACTTTGCTCACTCTCATGTTGTTACAAACACAAAAAAAACCTTTTTTTTTTGTACATACAATCAAAGAAAATGGGATCCAAAACAACACTGGACCCCCTTGAATTTCATTGTGTCCAAAACACACACACACACACACACACACACACACACAACAAAACGTTGAGACATTTCCTTTCTGTTTTTTAAGATGGAATGGCATGGTATGTAAATGACAAAAAATGATTTTGTGGTTGAACTATCCCTTTAACATGAACTTCAAGGGATTTGCTATTTAAATTGATATTTAAAAAGCTGAAAGTTCATGAATTATTCATGCTTTGTTCCCCATGCATGGAAAAATATGCATGTGAGTGGTCATATCATGTAAAGCAGGGTAATTTGTTGGTGTAACAGGGTAGAGAATCGCTATAGGCGTTCCCACAATCTTCCCATATCAGCCACTGGATGCCAGTATAGTACTGACTGATTTCCTGACTGCACCCTATTAGTAGGATTTTGTTTTTTAAATTGATCAAATAGTGGGATTTTATCACCATAATGTGACCAATTAAAAATTATTTAGCTTTTTGAAGAGGTATGACAAACAACACAGGTCAACACTGTAAAAGAGGTGGCTTCTGCAGTCATATCACTAAGCTTGAGATGTTTGTTGGCAGTGAAGTATCCCTCTAGCAGCTTGTCAGTTTCTCCAAACACTTTGGAGGCAATCCTCAGCTCTGTTTCCACCTGCACACTGTACCTTTCACAAGCCGAAAGGTGAAAATTCACTCACACAAGGTAATTGTGTCAAAGTACATGTTTGGGCAGCAATAGAACAGATGTATAATTTTCCTGTTGCCTTTCTTACACCTCCACAATTTGTCTCTGAACCTTACCTTCGTAACACCCACAACACGTTGCCTCAGAGTTTTCTTGTACGTGTATGAGCCCGTGCAGAACCGGAACAGCAAAGGAGGACAGAAGGAAATTAATTCATTTGCATCGAAAACACAATTTCAGTTCAGCAAGGATCCTTTGTCGAATTTCGCAAAGAGGCTTTTTCCATTCCGGCCGACTTCTGTGAAGAGACAGTGAGGAGACAGCTGCTTTTAAAGCAGGGGCAGCGTGGGTCACAACACTGATATTTCAGTAGGTCAGTTGTCTGATAACACTTTCCAGCAAAGGCTTGCCCATTGAGGTTGTTTCCATTACTGTGTTTAAAGCACAATTGAGTAAATCCAGACTCCCGACTTTTCTTTAAAAGGTTTATCTTAATAATGTGTTTCAGGAGAAGTCAAAGGTCAGCCTGGCTCCTGGCAATCTCAA
This sequence comes from Chanodichthys erythropterus, assembly GCF_024489055.1. Classification (NCBI taxonomy): domain Eukaryota; kingdom Metazoa; phylum Chordata; class Actinopteri; order Cypriniformes; family Xenocyprididae; genus Chanodichthys; species Chanodichthys erythropterus. The sequence continues at coordinate 35,927,706 of NC_090236.1, forward strand.
ACGCTCGGTTACAAATCACTGCAGAGTTTCAGCCTATACTTTATGGACACCAGCTGATAAAAGTTTTGCTTTTAAACATGTTTTATTTACGCACATCCCAAGATTAATCATATAAAATTTGAATTCCTAAACTCATGCAGATTAAGAATACACAGTTGCCCCAAAAAATATTTGGACAATTAACCTCTTAACTGTCACTCCCCTTTTTGACCATAGACATGAAATGCACTACCCAAACTTGTAATTCATGAATAATTTGGAATACAGAATAAAGGTTGTTCTCTTTTTAAAGAAGACACTCTGCAGAAATGCAGATTAAAAATACAGAGACTCTGATTGGTTCATTGCACATTATGCCAAAAACACACCCATTACTCATCAGAATAGCTACAACCCTTTTAGACCATGCGCCAGGCACGCCAACCATTTTTTTTTTTTGCAAAAGTGGATTCGGACACGCCCTTTAGACCATGAGCTAGGATCGTTAAAATAGGGCCCTTAAAGTTTTAATTTAGGATTTAAAGAAACTGATTTCAAAACGGTTTTCACAGGATGAATTTTAAGTTTTTAAGCTTTCGAATGATACCTAATTAATGACAATTATTAAAATATGTGATAGAAAAAAAGGCAGTAAAATAGGCTATATATAGAATTCAGAAACCCGTGTTAATAGGGAAAAAATGAAAATTCTGTCATTAATTATTGACCCTCATGTCATTCCTATGGAAGCCTGTTTCCATCACTAAATAAAACAAATAAAAACAGTAATTGCAACTTTCTATCCCAGAATTCTGACTTTTTTTTAAAAAAAATTCTGACTCTTTTCTCACAATTGCAAGTTATAAAGTCAGAATCGCAAGATATAAACTATCAATTGCATGATATAGTCACAATTCTGAGATATAAACTCACAATTGCGAGAAAAAAGTTTCACACAGTTGTGTTTATATCTCAGAATTGTGAGAAAAAAGTCAGAATTGCAAGAAAAAAAGTCAGAATTGTGAGAAAAAAAGTCAAAATTTTGAGATATAAACTCGCAATTGCGAGAAAAAAGTTTCACAATTGTGTTTATATCTCAGAATTGTGAGAAAAAAGTCAGAATTGCGAGAAAAAAATTCTGAATTGTGACTTTATAACACAATTGCGTGATATAAAGTCAGAATTTCGAGAAAAAAGTTACACACAATTGTGAGTTTATATCTCACAATTGTGAGAAAAAAGTCAGAATTGCAAGAAAAAAAGTCAAAATTGTGAGAAAAAAAGTCAAAATTCTGAGATATAAACTCGCAAATGCGCAATATATAATGTCAGAAGTTTATATCTCGCAATTCTGACTTTATAACTGGCAATTGTGAGAAAAAAAGTCAGAATTCTGAGATAAGTCGCAATTACTGTTTTTATTTTTTTATTTAGTGGCGGAAACGGGCTTCCATATGCTCCACACCCGTAAGACCTTCGTTCATCTTTGGAACACAAATTAAGATATTTTTGATGAAATTTGAGAGCCTAAATTTAATCTGTTAATCATATAAAGTGATCGAGTCTCTTCAGAAATTTTGGATTAAATCGCTCAATTCATATAGATTAGTTTTACGATATCTGTGAACTTTTTGAAGTGTAAAAAGGTAGTTGCGTAGACAGTCAATGGAGGGACAGAAATCTCTCAGATTTCATAAAAAACATCTTAATTTGTGTTTTGTAAATGGCTTTTATCTTGCATATATGCTTTAAAATTTTTGTTTTGTTTAAAAAGTTAATTTTAAAGTAGATAAAACTATATATAAAACATTTTAAAGAAACTTAAGACAAAAGTAGGTAGTGTAATAAGTTCTTGGCTAATGTGATCAACAGCTGTGTGAACTTGAGAGAAACTGACTTCATACATCCACTAAAAATCACCTTCAGTCCAATTAGTTAAAAGTCAATACAAAAATACAGTAGCTCAGCAAAGTGAAGTTAGCTCAGAGAAAAGCATCATTTGTTTGGAGATGCCACTTTTATATTTTATTATCCGTGCAATTTATTTATTTATTTTTTTAAAGTGTCCAAAAGCATTTTGGGTACACTATCTCAAAATATTATTTGCCTGAAATGACCCCAAGTTTATGTGTCCTTGGCTGCACATGACCACAAGTCCACTGCAGTTCTTTATTCATTCATACGCATTACAAAGTTGCAGATTGTTCAAGAATACATGTGTTTAATTAAAGTGAACTGCAGAAGATTACATGGGAACCACTTTAGGTTTGAATTAGTAATGTGTGTTAATTATGCATGGTGTGCCGGCTGTTGAAAAAGTGTAGATCAGGGCCCGGTCGGCCTTACAACACTGATGTGATACTTCAGTTGTACCAGGCAGCTCACTGCGTCTGCGCACGGGTGCTGTGGGCTCGTTTTAATTGCATCAGGCAGCGCCCACAGCCAGAGTACTGGGCGAGGAGCAACCCGTCTCTCTGCCTAATGTCTGAGATGCTTTAGAAAGTTGTTGGTCCCTGCGCGGTAGCTGAGTCATTATGCCGGGCAGTGCTTCTCTGTGGCTTTGCACATTTTCTTCACATTGATGTTCTTTCATCTCTCCTCCTCTCCCTCTTGCCCGCTGTTTGCTCCAGTAATGGAAGAGTGTGATCAATTCTTGCCCGTCTTGTTCTGCAAAAATGCATTTTGATATTGTTTATTGTGTATTACCAGGAACAGCAATTGGGCAGACAGATTCATCTGTGAGGGAAATAAAAAAAAAACTTTCACGATGGGCTGTAAAATTGGATAATATTCTCAAACCTTCAAACATATTACAGTATTTGGCTTAGAGTTGTGATAAATGACAGCTTTACTTTGAACTCAACTGTACGTGGCATTCAGCATCTGCAAGAAATAGAAAGCATACAAAGCATCTTGATATACTAGATACATGTCATGTTGAAAATCTGGGGCTCAAAATCAAATTTAAACTTGTAAATAAGTTTTATGGTTTTGAACATTTAAAAACAAAGGAACATTGGCTTGGTTTCACAAACAGGGCTTAGATTAAGTCAGGATTAGACCTTAGTTCATTTAGGATATTTTTTTTTTAAATGTTACTTAGAAAGCAATGCATTACTGGTGGTGTGTATGTTATTTTGACATATTTTTAAGACTGTCAGTGTCGGTCCAAGGTGCTTTCAATTCAAACATGCATTTTAGTCTGGGACCAGGTTTGTCTAAGCCTTGTCTGTGAAAGCGGGGGATTATGATATAAATTTAAAGTCCCCATGAAATCAAATTTGACATTTTTTGGCTTTTAGTATGAATATGTTACTGTTATAAGCTAGTGTGCTCCAAAACAATGACCAAATGTCACGCAAACCGCGGTGCTTTTCCCGTACAATGACGTAACTCTCTGCTTCACTACCATAGTACGATGTGTCGTTGAAGAAATCAACTAGCTAGTCACGACTTTTTCCCGAAACCATATTGTCGCAAACCTGACGTTCAGCCACATTAGATATACACTGCAAAATCCCCAGAGTTAAATCAGCTCTGCTCAGAGAACACATGGTCCCTCTCTATATAGAGTTAAACTAACACTGAAGCAGAGTTAAAGTTAATGAGATAATATGCTGTTTGTGGAGTTGCTTGAGAGATTTTTTGTTTTTTATCTTCAGTTGATTTCATCTAAGGCTGTGGCTGGAAGTCCTTTGTAGTTATTGTGTTTCTCTTCAGTGATTCTGCTTGTTAACAGCAGGTGTTCATCACTAATGCTCAATCATGACTTAATCACTTAATTATCTCATTAACTTTAACTCTGCTACACTATATAGAGAGGGACCCATATGTAATCTGAGTAGAGTTGATTTAACTCTGGGGATTTTGCTGTGTACAACGCTACCAAGGATGACAGCAAAATTCCAAAAATGTTCCAAAATATCTGAATTGACCAATGAGAATCAAGTACTCCACTGCACTGTGTAATAATGAGAAATAGTTAAGATTTTGCACTCTTTCTAGGTCACTGATCAAATAAGCAAATTTGTGACACTGAGCATGTGAACTCCTTTTCACATTTCTCTTACTTCCACTGAAGCAAGAAAGATGTTCTTTAATCACGCTGGAAAACATGAATCATCACTTGAGAAGTTCATGTCAGCTCAAGGTCATTTAATCAAAAGTGGTCATATTGCATGCATACTGCGAAATTCACATTTTCAATTAAACTTTTCTCTGAAATTGTGATAAAATATTTTGTAAATAAATCATTTGGATGTTTTCATAAAGTCTTTAAAATCAACCTTACTGAAAATCAAGACTGCAAGAGCAACTCAATTCCTCCAGTGAAGAAGTATCTTTCTCTAAAGATATGCTTTTAAAACTTGATAAGAATATTTAAGCTTATAGATTGCCTACTGTACCCAAACCTCAAATCTATACTCATGAATGTGTGCTGCTAAGAACCTAAACAATTATTTGCATGCTGACTTTCTTTCCCTCTTTAAAAAGACTTGCAGAGAGAGAGAGACAGAAAAAACCCTTTTGCATTAAAAACGATGCTCCTGAAGTGCAAGGTAAAAGTGAAAATAGTTGTGTCTCCTGTGCATGAGTGCTGGAATAAATGAATTGCTAAGTAGTTTGTTTGTTGGGGTTTTGCTCTGTAGTATAGCGAAGCACCTCTCTCTGTAAATTAGGTCCCAATGGAGCGCTGCATCACAAACCCCTGCACTGATTGTGCAGCTAAAGCTCCTACAACTTAACTACACTCCATTTGCACAAAAGGATCAATTCCGGCTGCGGATTAGCTTTTTATTTTATGTCGCCCTAACCCTTTTCTTTTAATTTGCACAGTTTGTACATATCACTCTTACAAAATCAATCTGACATAACACGAATGCCGCAAAAGTATGCAAGACTGCATTCTCACCTGCCGATGAAAACCCTGGGATTCATGCGGTCTCCAGGGCCGATTTTGCTCCCAAGAGTTCCTCCCATTGTGAGGACTTTTCATTCTGGTTTTAATGGGATGCTCCAATCATGTCAGTTTGGCCTCGAGGGACAACCTATGCACCCTATCGCATCGCCCACAATCCTTCAGCTTGCAGAGAGGGAGAGAGAAAAATGAATATGCCAGGACTGCAGCTGCGGATGATGAATTATATTTGAGATATGCAGACAATTTACCTGAGTGCGGTGCATATGGCTCCTGCTCTGCTCTTCTGTGTTCCACAGTGTTTTATGCATGTTTGTGGCTCGGCACATTTCGGTCGATCTCTCGTAGCTTATCAATTTCACAGACGGCCGAGTCAGACGCGTTTAAGTTCTCCAGTGTCTTGCTCTGTATATTCCTCGGCAAATAGGTTGCTGGATTAGTTGATGCAATCGGGCAATACAGTGCTTTCAGCGCTGCAAAAATCCCTCAACAATGACCGTATGATAGTTAACTTACTCGAAAAATAGGAGCTGTTTGGCTCGGCATTATTTCTTTGGGCTCCGGCTTCCAAATACGACAGCGCTGTCTGCAGAAATATAATCTCAGTGTGTGATTTCTTTTTAACTCAATGTTCTGGTATTGCCTTGAGGTACATGCACTTTTCCAGATGCAGTGCACCGTCTCATCCTTGTGATTTACAACACCACGTTGTTCCCCAAATTAAATTACTCCTCAGCTAAACAGTCAAACCCGAGTCCTTATTTAGTTTAGCCGTGACACTAATGTGCGGAAGATGGCGGCCTGCAATACTCATAACTCCCCAGCGCTATGAGCGCGAGATTTCCTTAGCCCTAGTGCAGATGGAGCTCACGTCCCAAGGCGCCTCGAGGCCTGCAGGAAAAGCCCGGGACTGCCTGGACGACTGATTGAATTTGGGCCTAATTTCTGCCACTCGGGCCCGTGAGCAGGCTGTAAAGATCCCGCTGCAACCCGCAGATTAGAGCCCCACATGGTGCCTTACAAATCACTCCCACAGCGCGACTGCATGTGCGACTGTGTGCGTCTGCCGCAAGAACATTAGATTAATTAACGCTTCTGTGTTTGGCACAATCGGAGCTGCAAATGTTAGCATAGTGATTAGGTTTATCTGGCATTTATGTGATAAATTGTAGGTTTAGGACGCACACAACTGTGCTGGAATTAAGTGTGGCACATTACAGTTAAACGTGCAAGTTGGTGCATCTCTTTATTCTTGTGAAAATAGCTTGGTGTTTTCACAGGTGGCGTGTGTTGATGAGTCAATGTTTGGATCGGGAGGCGGCTGTGTGCACGTCCTTGCTTTTATATCTGTATGGGGGAGAGGATTTCTCTTCAAATCTTGCATCTCATTTGCGCTGGCGGAAGTTGTGCTGCAGAATGCTGTTTTCTCCCTTGGAAGGCCGGACACAGATCATTTAGCTTAGGATTTGCAATGCAGCCTAATAAGAAGCCATGATAGGCCCTCTGACAATTCTGTAAATTAGCTCATCGCTGCATCTTCTTATAGCCGTGACTAGAGGTCTGTGCCTAAGACGAAATAATTATGTCAGATTTAAACATTATTATCCAAATGTTGTCTGTCGGAAAGAGATGAGATGCACTGAGAAGCTGTGTATATAATGCATTGCTGCTAGCGGTTCATTCTTTAGGCTGATAATAAATATATATCTCTCAATAATTTAAAAAAAGGGGGAACATTTGTATTTGTGTTAGTGTGCAATATTAGTATAATTTATATACTATTATATTTAATCATTTGAATTAGCTTTTATTTTTATATTTTCAGTTTTCATTTTAAATTTTAGTAATTTTACTATGTTTTTGACATTTTTATTATTTTTTAACATTTCTATTTAGCTTTAAAGGTACAATATGTAAAATTTTTGCAGTAAAATATCCAAAAACCACTAGGCTAGTGTTATATATTTTGTCCAGCTGATTACTAACAATATCTCTAATATTTTCAACTACTTGTAAATCATGAGAAAATTCCCATTCTAAACAGTGACACGGGGCAGTGCAGTCGCCTGTCAATGACGCAGTTACCTTTGTTACCGCCTTTACTGACGTAGAAACCACATGACAACAGTGCCGTGGACAAATGCGGAAGTAGTGTCTAGCGTCCAGCAAACCACTAGCTCGCTTCAAGCAGTTCCTTATTTACTTCTTGCACGTTTTATGGTGGATTGTGTTAATTATTTATGGAACATAATTACTGTTTACCATCTGCCGCTGGTTCTGTCGACAAGTAAAGCTCCCGTAAACTCATGACCGGAAAAGCGGAAGCGGCGCCGGCGACTGTGTCATAATAAAAGTCCCGCTGCTCGTGAGGCGTGTGTTGATCAATCGCTCCAGCTCCTCGTTCAGCTCCCGCAACACTCGCTCCTGCTCTGCTTCATACTACAGTAACGTTAATAATCGCATCCACGAACATGAGTTCTTCCAGACTCCAATCCCTATTCTTTTGCACCGTCCGTTGAGATGGAGACCACATGTCCCAAGTTTCCACTCTAAAACTTTACGTCATCAAACTACGCCTTTGTTTTGAATAGGCTTCTAGCGACCTCTAGCGGAAAAAAATATCACAAATTGTACCTTTAAATGTGCAGTGTGTACATTTTAGCGGCATCTAGTGGTGAGGTTGCGAATTGCAATATAGAGAAGCTACGGTGGCCAACACAGGACAAAGATGTCATCGTGTAGGTTGCTGCCTCGCTGTCTTATAAGAGAATGACTTGTACGGCAGCGTTTGTGCATGAAGGTACCTCATGAAACAGATTTCGGACAGACTTCTGAGGCAGCGTAACGGTTTAATGATCTACAGCAAAATAGCGCGAGCTTTGGTGAGAACTAAACAAATATTTAATTATGATTTCTCGTAAGAAATTATATCAAAAAATTGAAATATGCTGGTCAAAATCGTACATTTATACACAAACTGAGCAGCAAACGCAACTTTCGGACGCCATCTTTATGTTTCTAGCTCAACTGTCACAGAATGGAAAGCACAGGATTGTGGGATATCAAAGGCAGCTAAGGATACATCTATGCTTCCTTCAAAAATCGATCAGATGAAGGTATCTCATGAGACAGGAAGTGAAGCTAACATTGGATTCGGACTTGCCTTGATGCCTTACTACATTGAAATGTGTCCTCAGAAGGCAGCATTTTCCAGTTTTCGGACGCAGCCAGAGAGTAGCCAGACAAATAAACGCACTCTTTAGCGCAGTTTGTCCATTTAGGGCTACTGTAGAAACATGTCAGCGCAAAATGGCGACTTAACATGTAAGGGGACCCGCGGTGTATGTAGATAGAAATGGCTCATTCTAAGGTTAATAACAACACAACGGTTCACTATGTAAGGTGAACTGAAAACATAGTTATGTAAATTATATTGCATTTCTGTCAATAGATCCTCCTAAAAGTTACACGTTGCACTTTTAATTTATATTTATTTCATTTATCATTTTAGTAGTTGCATTACTTCAGTTTCAGTTTATTGTATTTTAGTTCATTTAAACATTTTAAATTTTCATTTTATATCTAATAGTTTTATTTTACTTAAGCTTTATTTGAATTAATCAAAAATAATTGTAAATAGTTTTAATTAGGGCTGTCAAATTGATTAATTGCGGTTAATCACATCTAACAAAAGTTTGTGTTTATATAATATATTATATAAACAAAAACTTTGATGTCAGATGCGATTAATCGCGATTAATCGTGATTAATCGGTTTGACAGCACTAGTTTTAATTAGTTTTAGTTAACAATAACAACACGGTTTTCGAAAAAAAAACTTTTATACTATTTCAGAGAAAGGTTTCAATTGAATGTGTAACCATCACATAAAAAGAGATAAAAAATAATTTCTTTAAAATTTGAAGACGTCAGTGTGGACATCAAAAATGTTTTTAAATATATTTTTTAGTTTTTCACCACTTTCACTACACGTTTTGGTTACACTTGATATTAAGGTTTCCTTCTTACAGTGTAATTAAACATTTAAGTACTGAGTAATATTAATTAACTACATTACTATAAGGGTTGGGTAGGATTAGTTGCATGTAATTATGCATATTTTTTGTTATTACTATAGTAACTAACTACATGTAATGTTTAAAAAGGACACTAAAATAAAGCATCACCGAAATTTTCAAATATTACTATTTATATTTTTTCTATGAAATAACAAAAAAAAAAAAAAAAAAATGCTATGCCAAAAATGACCCTCATATCAGGGACCCCTATGCAAATGTAAAATTACAGCCATCACATTGTATGTGATTTATGTGATTTAAGTAGCATGTTGGTTGTAATCAGGAGCCTATAAGAACTGAATTATTATGCTAGAACTGTATTTTAATGTGCTAGACGAGTTAGGGGTTATCTCGAGTCCTATTGAGACCGTGATGTTCTTCTGTCACGCGTGCCGTGAATGTAGAATTGAAGCGCTGGCATGTAAAACAGATTTCAGTGCTAACTGTATCAGTGCATCTGTGGATCAAGGCATGCATTTAATGAGCAAATTATCCCTGCAAACATTTTCTAATAGTCACATTCATACATTCTCCACCCATTTCTTAAGCAATTAAGCCATTTTAAAGATAGTCTTATCGATCTGAGAATTTTTATTTGATAAAAGGCAATTAGCTTATCGGTGCAAAGCATGCCACCATATGACAATCTGATAGATGGATACCCCACAAAACACAATGCGGCCATCACGTCTTCACTGTCATTGACAGGGCTTCTATTACAGCTACAAAAACATCCGCATCAATCATTGCCTGGGCACCTTTTAAAACAATGGGCCTGGGACTCACTGGAAATGGCAAATCAGTAATTGCAGCCTCATTGTCAGATGGGGACAAAACAGGGTCTCATTCTAAAACTCCCACCTCACTGTTTTTCGAGCTGATAAAGTCAATCCAACACGCCGGCATAACTAATAATGCATAATCACGTCTATTAGAAACAACTGCAAAGTAAAAGGCTGAGAATACAGGCTTACTCCTGCTAGAATAACTCTCTGTGAAGGTGAGATGTCTGGCGGTTGTCTTGATGAGGGTGCTCCACTATAGAGTTATTCACGTCCGTATTCGTCGAACGTCTGGGTAGCTTTGCGAATGTGTGATTTAAAGGAGTTAATTGATAAGGAGACTGAAGAAGGCTAATGAAAAGCACTTTGATGGCTCTCATTCGGAATGCTCCGTTACTCTGCTGTAACCTCAGGCCTCTCTGCAGTAGCAATTATCAAAAGCATGTAACCCGGTGAGAGCCATCTGCAGCCTCTAGGAGAGTAATCTTCATGAAATAGATTCAATTTTCCCCAGAGCTCCAAATAAAAGCCACAACATTGTCCAAAAAGTGTTCACTTTTAAGAGTTTTCATTGTTTTGGAGGGTGTTCCGAGTGAAGATGATGCATTATCCAACATCATACTATGACTGGCTGGACTGATTACAGAAGCAAGAGGCTCGACCAACAAAAAAGGAAGGTGCAGGCAAAAATATTAAAGGGTTAATTGACCCAAAGATGAAATTTCTGTCATTAAGTACTCACCCTCATGTCGTTCCACACCCATAAGACCTTCATTCATCTTCGGAAGTTAAGATATTTTTGATGAAATCCGAGAGTTTTCTGACCTCTAACAGACTTACACCACTTTCAAGGCCCAGAAAGGTAGTAAAGACATTGTTAAAATAGTCCATGTGACTACAGTGGTTCAATCTTAATGTGACAAGAATACTTTTTGTGTGCAAAAAACAAACAAAAATAACGACTTTATTCAACAATTTCTTCTCTTCCCTGTCACATGGACTATTTTAACGATGTCTTTACTACCTTTCTGGGCCTTGAAAGTTGCAATGACGTTGCTGCCTATATATGTGTGGTTCAGAAACCTCTTGGATTTCATCAAAAATATCTTAATTAGTGTTCCGAAGATGAGCGAAGGTCTTACGGGTGTGGAACGACATGAGGGTGAGTAATTAATGACAGAAATTGTATTTTTGGGTGAACTAATCCTTTAATGTCATACCTTAAGATGTATACAGAGTTATAGAAAGCAGCCAACATATCAGATAAACAAAAGACAAGTCAAAGCATCAGTAAAACAGCACTTGATACACACTTGATGAACTTTGAAAAAGTACTACCTCGTGAGCAGGAACTTTCTGCGGGGGATATTTTTATCTGGAACTTCATTTAGACCCTACTTCCTGTGGTCGAAACACAGCGAGTACCACTCCAAAGTCCCTAGTAATTGGGGAAAGTTCCTGCAGCGGAAATACAGCTTTTGTTACATTGTTACATAGGTATGTAACAGGAAGTGAGATTGGAATTGCTGACAGCTTGTTTCAAGCAGTTCAGAATCAGCTCTTTCTTTTGGGAGGCCATAACTTTGTTGTCCACTTTGAACCTAAAAACTTTGTAGACCTTTTGCATTCACAAACAGCTATATTACCAAGTTAATATTCAAAAAAGCATAATAGGGGCACTTTAAAGGTGCCCTAGAACTTTTTAAAAAAAGATGTAATAAAGGTGTAAGGTGTCCCCTGAATGTGTCTGTGAAGTTTCAGCTCAAAATACCCCATAGATTTGTTTTAATTAATTTTTTTAACTACCTATTTTGGGGCATAATTAGAAATGCGCCGATTCATGCTGCGGCCCCTTTAAATGCTCATGCTCTCCACCCCCGGAGCTTGTGCTTGCCTTAAACAGTGCCTAAACAAAGTTCACACAGCTAATATAACCCTCAAATGGATCTTTACAAAGTGTTCGTCATGCATACTGCATGCATGCGTCGGATTATGTGAGTATAGTATTTATTTGGATGTTTACATTTGATTCTGAATGAGTTTGATAGTCCGTGGCTAAAGCTAACATTACACACTGTTGGAGAGATTTATAAAGAATGAAGTTGTGTTTATGAATTATACAGACTGCAAGTGTTTAATAATGAAAATAGCGACGGCTCTCATCTCCGTGAATACAGTAAGAAACGATGGTAACTTTAACCACATTTAACAGTACATTAGCAACATGCTAACAAAACATTTAGAAAGACAATTTACAAATATCACTAAAAATATCATGATATCATGGATCATGTCAGTTATTATTGCTCCATCTGCCATTTTTCGATATTGTTCTTGCTTGCTTACCTAGTCTGATGGAGTATGGAGTATGTCACTGTATGTCATTTCCATGTAATGAACTCATGTTACGTAACTATGCCAAGGTAAATTCAATTTTTCATTCGAGGACACCTTTAAAATGTTGTGTTTCGAGATTATGGCATATGTTCCCTGAATGTTTCCTTAACATAAAGTCATTCACAGGTGCAAAGAATAGCAGATGACACTGCATGAAATACAAATAATGACACTTTTTATGAGGCGTGACAAACTTTCTTTTATCCATCGGTTCAGATTGGACAATCTGTGTTCCAAAAATGGTAAAAGTTAGTGAAACAGCACTGGGACTTTTCACTGTTTGTTTCACCTGTGTTCCTCACATTTCAGACCAGACTACGTGAGTGGTGCGGACTGGAGCGTCTGTTTTCTCCCACAGGAACAGTTGAATCAGCAAATGAGGAACAAACAACCTGGAATGGAGTAATTTCAGAACACTTGGCTGGACAGTATGCTATTTCAGTTCGTGTGGTGCTTGGAGCTGTGCAAGACTGATGGTTTGGCTTCATTTAGAACAATTTCTTTTGATGGAGAAAACAAATGTACATACTACCAGGTTGATTTGTCTAAAAAAAATTTTGTCTGAAGTTCCTGAAGTTCTTTCCTATAGAACTGCTGTGTAATCAGTGCTGTGATTTTGTTTAAGCACAGACATTATATTGATGTTTAAAACTTAACAAAAGTCTTGTTTTTTCTCCTCCTTTGTGTTTTCATACTTCATCATGATGATAGAAGATTTCAGACTGTTGTGAAACCTGGCTGAGAATTGATTTACAGAGGAGTCGATTCTCATGTGGTTTCTCATCCTCCCCACCTTCTCTTAATCTTTCTCTTTTTCTCCTTTCTTTTCTCTTGCTGCCTTTCTCTAACTTTTTTCCTTCCTCATTGACGTCCTCAATCCTGTACAGTACCGCATGACAGGTGCTAATGGGCTTTCTAGTCTAAGACCTGCTTGTGAATAGTTGATACTGTCGATATTCATACCTCTTATTCATTCCTCATGGTCAACTTCGTTACAATACAAAAACAATAAATCAAAATGGAGAAACATTATTAAGCACTGTGCAACTGCACCGTAACAAACAGCTACAACAAACTCTTTGTATGTTTTTTTCCAAGAGAGAAAGATTTATAAAAAACTAAATAAATCTGAAAGTATGTAATCCAAACTATGTACGATAGTTCAACTTGATTTCTTTTATTGAATCCAAAAGGTTTTAATTATATTTTGTTACATATAAAGCTATTTTAAAGATTTTGATTTTGAAGGTCATTCGGTTTAACCGTCCAAAGGCCAATACAGCCATTAAATTTGTGATTAAAATACCTTAAAATGTAATAAACATATATATTTTTTATTCTTGCATGTTTTTCTAACATCATATATCAACATAGTGCAAAATGATATTTAAAATAATTTGTAGAAGTCATTGCTTTGTTATGAGAAAGAATGTCCGTAAAAATGAATTTCATTGATGTCATTTGGAGTAACCAATATAAAGGGACCATTTTGGATCAAGTCATGCGGTCAATATCATGTGACAGGATGTTACATCATTCAGACACAGTGCATGGTCATGAAGCAAAGTAACTAACTCTCTTTTAACTATTTAAATTCATGTTTTCTCTTTCTCATACACATGTCCCGAAACATCATGTCATTCGGTACAACCGCTATAAAACATGGAAAATGTTTTAATATTTTAAAAACTTGTACTAAATATAAAATGTTTTATTGTCCATTTGCTAACTAGAGATCATCCTGTTAGCAGTGTTTAAAAATATCATCATTCGGTATAACCAAAAATGTCATTTGGTAAAACCAAAATTTTGGTGACAAATTTTGTCCACCTTGTAATAAATGACAGTGTTAACTGATTATAAAAAACACAATCTCATTGTTAACACTAAATAATACTTCAAAATTAATTATATGACACTTTTAAAAAATAAATAAATGACAATAGTTAATCACTGATGAATCACTCATAAGTCACTTTGGATAAAAAGCTGCTAAATGAATAAAATGTAAATAAATCAACACATACTTATCCATTAACATATTTTATTGAAGAAATGTTTAAACAAGCTAAGTCAGTTCAAAGAGCATAAATATCTATATAAGTGTGTTTTAATTCTCTCCAGAGGATTGCCACTTATTTACATTAATAAGAAACAGATTTACCAAGAGATAGCGAGCTGCCAGCTACCATGAAATGTGCCACAATTCATGTAAGCAGTTGGTTAATGTGAAATCAAATATCGCAGCGCATGGGCAACTGGCTGTCAGGAAGTCGCTGTGAAAGTAATTGATGGTTATTGTTTTTTGACGTTAATCAAATCGGCAGATTTGAAAATTCAGCCAGCCGTCTGTGTTTACGAGTTCACAGGGAAGGCGTCAGCAGGGGGTTTACATGATTTAGAGCACATACGGTTGAACAATGCTAATTTGCCATCATAGCTAATCAAAGCTGATTCTGGAAGCTGCCGAATCTGCGCGTACACTGTTTTATGTGGCCCTTTTTTTTTTTTTTTTGAGCTACAGAATGTCAGGTGACCTTGCCGACCTTGTCATGCCATTACCATATATCTCTGTCCAACTAGTATAATGCTTGTTTCCTTTTCAGGCTTCTATTATTGCTACTGCAGTTTTAATTTGACCTGCTCTCCAAGTCTGATTGTAACAAGATGTTTATGTTTCTCTGAACAATGTATGTTCAATCACGTTTGTCCTCGCTGGGGTCAAAACAAATGTAGATGAGAGTGAAGTAGAGTAGAGATGAAAGCTGCATGCCAGAGCTTTCTGGCTACAGATGGATGAAAAACATGAAACAGTTGTGACACAATATGAAAAAAAAAAGTGTTTCTTTACAAAAACACAGACAAAAAGGATTCAATTCAACCTTTGTTATAAGAGTGTTCTTTTATATCGGGACTCTGAAATAAAACTCCTAGACAGAGGTTCCTTTGTTTGTCATCAGCCGAAGCAGAATTGTGGGTCTGTGCTCACAGGAGGGAAAGAAAGATTACAGTTTTGATTCCCCAGTCTATAATTGATCTGTGTATTCAATAAAGAGAGAGGTTTATTACTATCCATAAAATGAGTTTTTCCACCATCTTCAATAAACAAACCAATAAGACTTTGCTTGGAAATATGATACACTGTTCTCGTAGAGCACAAATTCATGTCCTCATTTCTTTCTTTCTTTCTGCTCTCTAAGAGTGCTGCTGCCTTTCTCATTACTTTGTAAATTTTTGATGAAGAATCGTTCTTTACAAATTGAATAAATAAGAGAAAATCAAGAGTTAGCCTGTTATTATTGCAAAATCAACCAGGACAGTGTGATCAGGGAATATGCTTAACCCTAAACCGAACTTATCTCAATTCTTCTGTAGCCTATATAAAATGTATTGATTTAAATTGAAATTAGAAAGGCTATATATATATTAGGGGTGCAATGGTTCTCCACCCACAGTTCGGCATGCACTTACACTGCGGTTCACTCACTACAATATGATTCGTTGTTAAAAAACAAGATGGAAAACAGATATAGGCTACAGAGTTCGGGTATGCTTCAGTCAATGAATACGCATTCTGGCTTCCCAATACGTTAAAACAGCGATGATCAAAAAATCGTGGACAAAACAGTCACTTTCTTCAACAGGAGGGCTGTATTCTCTAATATGAGCAGTCGTTTATGGGTGTTGATAGCACACGAATAATCAACACCTGTAAAAAACACTTAGACACTCTTTTAAGTCTTGCGCTTGAATGGACAAATTCACACAAAAAGTATGTCAACATGCCTGTCTTGGCAAGTATCCTAGCAAACAGTAGGTTATGTCCTAAAGGGTTAGTTCACCCAAAAATGAAAATCATGTCATTAATGACTCACCCTCATGTCGTTCCACACCAGTAAGACCTTCGTTCATCTTCGGAACACAGTTTAAGATATTTTAGATTTAGTCCAAGAGCTTTCTGTCCCTCCATTGAAAATGTATATATCTGATATATATCAGAATAAAGCATTCCAGAGATCAACAAGTTATTTTAACAAACATTGAGAATGTTGTAAAATATGAGAGTTTAAAAGCGACATTACAGCTCTTGTCTTCTTGCTAATCTAAAACAACATTATCAAAAATCTGCTGATCCATTTTTCATTACAGCACAAACAAATTCAAAGAACTTGGCCTCTTTCTTAACTGGAGCATCATAATGCCTGCAGTGGTTTAATTACTTTCTTATTGCTGCAACACATAGAGCTAATGAATCCGAGCAGTTTAATTTTCATCATTTTACAATGTTCTACAAATATTAAACGCTAGACCGGTGAGGGATACGTAATGAGTACTACTCCATATTCGGGGACACCTCTCTGCAGTACAGTTTACTATCTGCACACTCAATCTTCTTGATATTAAACGTAATTTGGGAAACAACAGAACCCCAGAAAGTTATTAAGAGGATAGAAGTATTTGTTTATTTGTTGTTCATATCCCATCCTCACCCTTGAGGTTTGATTTTTAGCATATTGTTAATTCTGTAATCAGACATCCAAAAAAAATAAATAAAATGCGTACCAGCCTACACAAGTGCAGCCTCCAGGTAGTTATACTTTCATGGGATTACAAAGTCAGCGCAGTCAAACAAGAATATCTGTCATGTACGCAGTCTTAGCCTTGATATATTTCTCGCCGCATTCCTCACAATTCTTGACTCTTCGGGGAATGTCAAACAGCTTGCACAATTAAAGTAAACGAAGGGGAGCAAATCAAATGCATCTAGGAATCGATGTCAATGCCTTCAGTAGAAAAGGAAGTGCTGCGGAGACTGATTTTGTTAGTACCGCAAAAACGCTTTGCCCACATGAACGCACAGCTACATACTCAAGAAAATGATTTTTGCTGCTATTTTAAGCAGAAGCTATAGCCTTCACTGCGTCGTGTTAATGAATTGTATTCATGCAACAAGAGGTCACACATTTTAGAAGCAATTGCCAACCACACAGAAGGTGTTGACAACGACGGTTTCGAAGCGTGCAAAATTCCCACTTACAGCTTCCCAACTTAGTGTTTTACTTTCTTCGCAGCAACAGCAAAACTCCTTTCTATAATGAGAACAAAGATGTAATTTGACAGAAACAATTGTATTCACACAGCCCCGTCAAAGCACTATTTCAACTGAATGCCAAAACAATGAAGTGTTTAAGTGCAGTGACCAAGCATGTACTTCTATTGCGATCATGAACCAGCTTTTATCTCCTCCTCGGTAAATCCCTGCCTACGGGCACTGAAGGATTTGGCTTCTGCCTCTTCTGTAATGAGCTCTGTGTCTGTACATACAAAACAGGCCGTGTGCTCAATACTGGAGCTGTGGCTCACTCTTTCTCTCTCTCAGAACCTCATTTTGGGCTCACAGTTTCAAATGAATGCTTATTTAAAAGTGAGTATTTTGGAGAGTGCTCTGACGTCCTGCAGTGCAATACAGCGTCGGCTATTGTCAAGCATTAATTAACTGTGATGACTCACAGCCCACATTATTATGTCAAAAAGTAATACAATTGTCATAAAATAGTTAAAGCCCATTTCTCTAAGCTGTAGTCATGGTGTAAATCTCTTCCCACTAAGCGACTGCCAGCTTTAAGGATAAATTTTCATTATAATTATGTCATGAATTTACATTATGCATAATTAAATATGTGACCGAATTATGCCTAGTATTTACTTCACCACCTGTATGATACTGCGAATGAAATCGCAATAATGTCTTCGATTTAATGAACCAAGGTAAACAAGGCTTTCATCTTTGAAAGGATGCATGCAGATGCTTTATTTGACAAAATCTAATTGATTTTCTTTTTAAAGCCCATAGGCATCAGTCTTTAAAGCACGCTACAATCCTCAAAAACAACATAAGACCTTTATTTATAGCTATGATTCTGCAAAATGAGCTATTACGGCATGTAATAAATGGAACATATAATTCAGCATTGATGAACGCTGTGAAGTATTAGAGCTGAATCGAAACTATTAAAATAATTAAACACTCCAAGACTGTTATTGCATGCTGAGCTTAATTAAAATATTTTAATTATTTTAAATGCATAAACGCTTTGACATTAAGGAGATAAATATGGAAGTTGCAAGATTGCAGTGATAAGAGGAATGCTCTAGTTTCGCCTTGAATACACACACACGAAAAAATGCTTCCTGTTTGTTCTCATTCCCTGGAGGAAGTGATAAAAAGATTTTGCTTTAAATACAATGGTCTTAATTACTTTGACACAGTGAATATCAGTGTCAATGAAAAATGCAGAGAAATGGTTTTATTTCCTCCATTTTCCCAGCTCAATTCAAAAAGGAGAAGCTCATGAATTACTAATGGCAGAAATGCAACTGAAATCATAATGGGGAACTTCACGCTTCTGTAAGGTTAAGCCTTGCACTTGACACCAAGATGATAATGACGATGGATAACGTTAATGAGAGCCTATTGATTGAACGGGTTAGGTGAGTGATGTCTTCCACTTATACGTGCCTAACAAATGGCTAGTTAGCGTTATTTATAGTCACAATCGATGTTGAGTTTAAAGCATTTCTTTGTTTTCGTACCGCACACTGTAGCTGTAAGTGTGTTTGAAAGATCAGGGCTGGAGTAGGATTACTGTCAAGCGACGTCCCTGGAGTCGAGTCTAAACAGAAGCTGCACAGCTGTACACACACAGAAACGCGCTCCGCCCCTTCACAGCAAGAGATAGCAGGGTGGATGACAACAAAGTATCCTATACAAAAAGTGCTTATTTTTTAGCCCATCCTAAAACATCTAGCAATTTTATTGTACGCTTATGGTTGTATACAGTATACATGCACACATATATGAAAATCAACACAATCTGTTAATATATACAACCCAAGTTGGGTTGAAAATGGACAAACCCAGCAATTGGGTTGTTTTGTTAAATGTGTTTTATTTAACTCAATTATTGTTTAAAAATGACTATATTGCTCACTTAAAATGAACCCAAAGTGTTTTGGAAATGAACATTTTATTAATATGTTTAATAAATGAACATTTACTAATAAGTTTAATGAATAGTTATTAAACAATAAACATTTATTGAATTGTTTGTTAATAAATGTTCACCGTTTGATTATTATTGTTGCCTCTAGTAATTATGTGTCTGATTTTTAATTTCCAACCTATTTTGGGTTCATTTTAAACATAAAGTAATTTTTAAACAATATGGGGTAAATAAAACTGCCCAGCACGTTGGGCAAACATTTAACCAAACATGGGTTAAAACAACCCAATTGCTAAGTTTGTCCATTTTCAACCCAACTTGGGTTGGTTTTTAACCAAGCATTTGTTACAGTGTGTATGTATATATATATATAGAGAGAGAGAGAGAGAGAGAGAGAGACAGATTGTGTGCAGTTGAGCTGATTTTCAGGGCAATGAGGCAGTGAGTTGGTTTGTAAATTTCTGGGTTTATCTATTTAATGCTCTGATATACGTTTATGGGAAATGTTTTATGTAATACATGAAGTTCCAAAGTGATTCATAAATGGTTTGTAGAATTTATGGCAGATTTGTTTGTTATCGTTCTGCATATGCTGCAGCCATGAGGAGCTTAGTGCTCCGCACATTTTGCCTCCAAAAAATAAAAAATAAATAAAGTACTTAAGGGAGAGCTAGTGATAGTGAATATGGAAGGAAGTGCTGATGTAGAAAGTGCATGAACGAGGGCGAGGCATACTTTCAGCCTACCATTAGCATGCATTAACATCTGTTAATAGTTTTTTTGCCACTTTGGCCGGATTTGTACATGAACTGGCAATTTATCGAACAACATCACTTGTTTTAAACATGAACATGTTTTGGAGCTGAATCTTATGTTCCATTAAAAAAATGGATGGATGGATGGCCAGTCCAAGATAGAAAAACAATACAGTGAACTGAATTTTCATGACATTCAGATCCGTTAACAGTTCTCACACGTGAACCTCTTTTAATGCAGATGGACATTTTACTAAAATATTCTGATAGCGTTCCATGCATTAATATTTAGCGTGAGACATACAGCACAGACCAGTCCAATTCTTGAGCAAACGACTCTTATGTTAGTGAATCAAAAACCTACAGCGTGACCAGAATCTATGAGCAGGTTATTTTGAATCAAGCACATGAATCGCAACTAGTTCAGTCATGTGTGACCAGGGGCGTAGTTTGTGGGGGGGATGGGGGGAGGTAACCCCCCCAATATTCAAATCCATCAGTTACATCCCCCCCAATATTTCAACATGAAAATCACAGTAGATCTATGCTAAAATATGTACATTTCATTTATTTTGTAACAATAATTTTGTTTCTAATCAAATTTGTGTTTGCCATAACAAATTAATCAGTCAATTTAATTAGTCAAAAAAATACCCCCCCCCCCTCCATTGAACCGATTGGTAACGCCCAACCAATGCGCATCGTACTTTCACCAACACAACGCGAGTGGAGCTGTACTGTTTGAATGAAAGAGAGCGGGTAGCACCAAAATGAAGAGAACCGCTGCCCAGCCGACTATATTAAACTTCTGTTCAAAGAGGGACGTTGAAAAGAATAAAGCATGTACTGAGAAGGAGGTATGAAAACATTGTAATAGCTAAGTACACTCCACATATATTTTAGCTAGCTAATCCATTGCAATTTAGCCATAACTATCAGTGTAACTGTAACCAATTACTAAAACAGCCATCTATTTTGTTACTTCATTTTTCAATAGTGTCTTATCAATAACAAAAGTATTCACATCGGTGTTTGTTTTCTTCCTTAATTAATCTGACTTTTGAACGAATTGGCTGAATGAACGATTTAAGTAGCTCACTCATTAAAACGTCGAATCGCTGCCACCTACTGGCGATTTCAATATATAACATAATTTATTTCTTTTTAGAATCACTCCATTATGTTAGAATTTGATGAATGGTTATACATAAATTCCATAAAGTTATGATAGATAGATAGATAGATAGATAGATAGATAGATAGATAGATAGATAGATAGATAGATAGATAGATAGATAGATAGATAGATAGATAGATAGATAGATAGATAGATAAGAAATAAATTATCCAATAACGCTACACATAAAACAGATTTTAAAAAAATAAATAAATAAAATAAATAACAGGAAGCATACCAACGCTCAACCCCCCCAATGTTGAAACCAAATCTACGCCCTTGTGTGTGACTCGACGTCCAAACAGTGAAAACTATTAAAAATCATTTTCATTCATTTAAATAAATCTAAAATTAAATATTATGTGAAAAAACTTTTGTGAAAAACTTATAACTACCTTTCTAATTTTCGTTTAAAGTCCCCCTGAAATCAAAATTTAAGTTTTTTAGCTTTTAGTATGAAGATGTTATGTTATGAATAAGATGGTGTGTTCCAAAACAATGACATTTAGGAGATATAAGCATTCAAAATTTACAGTCTCTCACTTCAGATAAAATGGATCACAGATTTTCATGACATCACATCGCACTTCAGCTTCTCATCAGATCTCCTGTCCAATCAAATGCTCTCTAGAATCTGAAATCAGTCATTTGTTCACACATTTACTAGTTTATATATGGTGAATGGCACATAGTGCACTGTATAGAGAATAGGGAACGATACAGACAGTGTAAATATGCTTTCCTTTGACAAGAATGCAGCGAGCAGTCTGCTCCGGTCCAGAGACACGAGCACAGAGCGGATCATATGATGCGCGAGTCGGCGCAGACCACAAAACGTATTGGACCCATTTGAATTCTGCACAGAATGCTGTATTTTAAAGTGATATAGAGGAGATTAGGAGGAGAAACTGTTAGAGATTAGAAAGAAACCAAAGCTTTACTGAGGTCAACAGCTCTGGCTGAGCTGTGATATTAACAAAACACTATTGGCTATTTTTTTAAAAAAAGGGGCAGGGCTGTTCAATATGTCCCACCCTGTCTTCCTGTTTCAGTGGAAATTACGTCAACACATTGAGTCCAGACACTTCAGTGGGCCTTTAAGTTGAAGTATTAAAATTATCAAAGTATTAAAGTATTAAAACTAAAATTACTGAAACTAAAACTGAAATTAAAATAAATCTAAATATAAAAAAAATGAAAAATGAAATTATCAAATAAAATCTCATTTAAAACATTAATAAATGCTATAATAGCATATGAATAATACTAAAAAAATAAAAAAATCTGATACTGTGTTAAAGTATGCTGTACTTAAGGCTTAAGATATAAATCAGTGATATTTTATAATAATAAAAAAATAAAGGAATGAAGAAAATATATAACCACTTATTTTTTGTTCTTTGTTGTTTTACATATATTATCGATCCCAGCATTTGGCAACAAAATTGCATTTCTGTTTTCCAAATATTTCTTATTCTATATATATATATATATATATATATATATATATATATATATATATATATATATATATATATATATATATATATATATATTATTTTTTTTATTTTTTATTTCTTTGGTGCAATTTTCACAAGCAACTGTTATATTTTAATTCTAATATCACAACAGATCATCAAAAGTGCACTTTTTTCAAACATTTCGGTATGTTTTCAATTCATAATGCTATTACTATCAAACGTTTCATTTGCATCTCTTTTCATTCAGTTTAATACATTTGTCTATTATTTAATCCAACTGATCTTAATGGCTAATCAATGAATCATTTGGTACACCTATAGATACAGATTCTATAGATATAGTGTATATATATATATATATATCAACAAGGGTGATTTGAAGCATGTATATTGCATTGTTTGCTATTAAATGATTAATGATTACATTTTTGTACTAAGAGTTTTGAAAATGAACACATTACTTGTGAAAATAGTATCAAAGCGAATTAAAAATGATACTATGTTGGCATTAGTGGAATTGCATTGGCATGGTTCAAATCATACTTATCTGACTGTTATCAGTTTGTAGTAGTAAACGATGAGATATCATATCGATCATAAGTTAAATATGGAGTACCGCAAGACTCAGTACTAGGACCATTGCTTTTCACTCCGTACATGCTACCGTTGGGAGATATCATTAGGAAGCATGGCATTAGTTTTCATTGTTACGCTGATGATACTCAGCTCTATATTTCTTCACGCCCTGATGAAAATCACCAATTCGTTAAATTAACAGAATGCATAGCTGATATAAAAAAACTGGATGACCAGTAATTTCCTACTACTAAATTCAGAAAAAATGGAGATTCTAATTTTTTGACTGAAAACTACTTCACGCAGTAACCTAGAATATTGTCTAACACTTGATGGCTGCTCTGTTAAGTCTTCGTCGTCAGCTAGGAACCTGGGTGTGCTCTTTGATACCAATCTATCATTTGAAGGCCATGTTACTAGCATCTGCAAAACTGCATTCTTCCATCTTAAAAATATATCTAAACTATGACATATGCTCTCAATGACAAATGCAGAACAGTTAGTTCATGCGTTCATGACCTCAAGGCTAGATTACTGTAACGCTCTACGGGGTGGTTGTTCCTCCCGCTTGATAAATAAACTACAGCTCGTACAAAATGCAGCAGCTAGAGTTCTTACTAGAACTGGGAAGTATGACCATATTAGCCCAGTTCTGTCGTCACTGCATTGGCTTCCTGTTAAACATCGTATAGATTTTAAAATCTTGCTAATTACTTACAAAGCACTAAATGGTTTAGCTCCCCAGTACCTAAGCGAGCTCTTAATGCATTATAGTCCTTCACGTTTATTGCGATCTCAGAATTCAGGCCAGCTGATAATACCCAGAATATCAAAATCAACTGAAGGCGGTAAATCCTTCTCCTATTTGGCACCCAAACTCTGGAACACTTCCTAGCATTGTTCGGGATGCAGACACACTCTGTCAGTTTAAATCTAGACTAAAAACACATCTCTTTAACCTGGCATACACATAACACATTATCAATTTATATTTCCAAATCCGTTAAAGGATTATTAGGCTGCATAAATTAGGTCAGCCGGAACCAGGAACACTTCCTATAACACCAGATGTACTCGTTACATCAGAAAAAGAATGGCATCTACGCTAATACTAGTCTTTCTGTTTATCCCGAGGTTTACCGTATCCGGGCCATATCCAGGTGAGACCAAGGACCTGCGCCTTGACACGACCACAACGCAGCCCTGAAGAATCAGCAGAGATCGAGTCGACTAGATCATCCATTGTGAAGACATCATCAACACGACAGCCAGTGCCACAGTTCCTCAACAAACCGTCCATACGATCCTCAACTGGATGGAACTGAAATAAATACTTTGATTGTTGCGATCCTATCAGACTTATGATAGCAACCTGATTCGTAACAGCACTGTTCGCCAGAGGAGAACTGGCCCCCCGACTAAGCCTGTTTTTTTCTCCATTTTAACACTTGTTTGCCACCTGATGTCACCTGATGGAGTTTGGGTTCCTTGCCGCTGTCGCCTTTGGCTTGCTTAGTTGGGGACACTTGACATTTGACTTGACATTTTCTTGACATTTATTCAACAGTGCTTTGATCTGCCTGCATTGACACTATTCTTGAAGAGCTGCTGTGCAGCAAAAATTATGTACCAGTTATCAATGTAAAGCTGCTTTGACACAATCTGCATTGTAAAAAGCACTATATAAATAAAGGTGACTTGACTTGACTTAAAAAAAAAACTGTAACAGGGATGTTAAGGAATCAGAATCATTAAGAGAAATCATTCAAAATCAAAACAAAATGTGTTAAATTACTTGCTATTCCTATCCCTAAACATTGGAGACAGGTTATTCCTTTGACAAATAAGAAACTACAGTCAATGAAGTTTCATGGCTGAACGCATGATGGAGAATAAGAGTCAGGAATGCACACAGCTTTTATATTGTATTTGCTTTCTTTGCATCT
Source organism: Chanodichthys erythropterus (assembly GCF_024489055.1). NCBI lineage: Eukaryota > Metazoa > Chordata > Actinopteri > Cypriniformes > Xenocyprididae > Chanodichthys > Chanodichthys erythropterus. The sequence continues at coordinate 35,952,799 of NC_090236.1, forward strand.
CAAGGTTGCACTATTATGCCTGCACAAACACAGCTTCTCACCGTTAATTTCAGTGAGGGCTTCTTCAATAACTACTCCTTGGAGCAATTCCATGTCATCAAAGAGCACATCATCTGTTATTGTAATGAGTTTTGACTCTAACTCAGCTCTGAATCATTAGTGAATGGATCAACCGCTCTCATCAATGTGTTCGAGCCCCAGTGGGAATGTGAGCGTGATGAGGGCCCATCCAGCGCACTGTGATTGATCATTATTTTAATCACTGCCGGCAGACGGTCACGGGGAAGACGTCAACCCACCACATCATTACGGAGGAGAAAAACAATAAATGAAACACAGGTAGGAGGCATTATTTCGAATTAGCGTCTTTGTGGATTCTCGCTCACAGTTAAGGGCTTCCCGCACCGTTCTCTAAGCACCACACTTGACGTTCTGGTCCTCCAACCTTAAATACATTCACAGCCAGTGACCACCCACAAAGATGAGTCTGCTCTCTCGGTGCCAAGGTCGTCTGGGCAGTATCTTAGTTTGCTTACAGACACATTTTGAAAGATCCCTAGCTAGAAATATAAAACACTTTAATAATGTCATAGGAAGCTCATTTAATGGTTTTCGTTTCAAATAAAACACATTTTTTAATTACTATTTTTTTCTGCGGTTATAATGAGCATTTAAGTCTGTCATTGACCTGTGTTTCTGCAACATGAATAGCTGCTCTCAAACTGCTATTTTGTGGGTTTCTCTGTCTTTTATGATGCCTGCAAGCACAAACAACACAGCTTGAGTAATCAAGTCAAAGGCTTTGAGATGAACTCTTCAAAAACATACTCCCACTTCTGTGTAGGAAAAAAGGTCACATTCGATCGCATTTCTGAATGTGTGCAGCCGAGTAAAAGAGAATGTGCTGGAAGTCTAAAAACATTAAAAGCTAGCTCACTCTCTCCGTCTCTGTGGTTGAAGTGGCATAACTCGATATACACCCCACATTCAGAGGTATTTTTTACAGATTAGCACCTAGATAGCCTCTGTTTTTTTCTTTTTCTTTTCAAACTGGTGCACCTACATTGGTGACAGGATCTCAAGATAGTCCAGCAGACAGCACCAGGGCAATCTAAAAAATCAAGTGGACACTTTAGAGAGATTGTATCTAGAGAAAGCTATTGTTTCTCACTTATCAGATATTGGAAGAGTCTCAGGTTCACAGGTGTCTATGAGGTTCTTATACAGAAAACTCATTTTGTTGATTTGATAAGATGAACTGCATTGACATTGAGAGATCTTACATAGTACTTTCATACAACAAAAATAATTGTCAAACACAAAATTGATATCTATTTTATCTATTTATCTATCTATAGGCTTTCAACAGGGATATGGGTAAAATGGGATACATCAACACCAGTGTTGGGCTCATTACTCAAAAAAATGTAATTTATTACTTGTTAGTTGTTACTCCTTTCAAAAGCAATAGTATTACTTTACTTATTACTTTCTGGCAACAGTAATTAGTTACACTACTAGTTATATTACTTTTCCTTCACACCCCAGAGTAGTTGTCCCCTCTAGAAGTCCGTTTCTGCCAATAAATAAAAAATAAAAACAGTAATTGCGCCTTTTTATCTCACAATTCTGACTTTTTTTCTCACAATTCTGACATTTTTCTCACAATTGCGAGTTATAAAGTCCCAATTCTGAGATATAAACTCGTAATTGCGTGATATAAAGTCACAATTCTGAGATATAAACTTGTAATTGCGTGATATAAAGTCACAATTCTGAGATATAAACTTGTAATTGCGTGATATAAAGTAAATTCTGAGATATAAATTCGCAATTGCGAGTTATAAAGTCCCAATTCTGAGATATAAACTCGTAATTGCGTGATATAAAATAACAATTCTGAGATATAAATTCGCAATTGCATGATATAAAGTCACAATTCTGAGATATAAATTCGCAATTGCGAGTTATAAAGTCCCAATTCTGAGATATAAACTTGTAATTGCGTGATATAAAATAACAATTCTGAGATATAAATTCGCAATTGCATGATATAAAGTCACAATTCTGAGATATAAATTCGCAATTGCGTGATATAAAGTCACAATTCTGAGATATAAACTCACAATTGCATGATATAAAGTAACAATTCTGAGATATAAATTCGCAATTGCATGATATAAAGTCACAATTCTGAGGTATAATTTTGCAATTGCGTGATATAAAGTAACAATTCTGAGATTTAAACTTGTAATTGCGTGATATAAAGTCACATTTCTGAGATATAAATTCGCAATTGCGTGATATAAAGTCACTATTCTGAGATTTAAACTCGCAATTGTATTATACAAAGTCACTATTCTGAGATTTAAACTCACAAATGCGTGATATAAAGTCATAATTCTGAGATTTAAACTCGCAATTGTGTGATACAAAGTCACTATTCTGAGATTTAAACTCACAAATGCGTGATATAAAGTAACAATTCTGAGATTTAAACTCGCAGTTGTGTGATATAAAGTAACAATTCTGAGATTTAAATTCGCAATTGTGTGATACAAAGTCACTATTCTGAGATTTAAACTCACAAATGCGTGATATAAAGTAACAATTCTGAGATTTAAACTCGCAATTGCGTGATACAAAGTAACAATTCTGAGATTTAAACTCACAAATGCGTGATATAAAGTCACAATTCTGAGATTTAAACTCACAATTGCGTGATATAAAGTAACAATTCTGAGATATAAACTCACAATTGCGTGATATAAAGTAACAATTCTGAGATTTAAACTCGCAATTGCGTGATATAAAGTAACAATTCTGAGATTTAAACTCGCAATTGCGTGATACAAAGTAACAATTCTGAGATTTAAACTCACAAATGCGTGATATAAAGTCACAATTCTGAGATTTAAACTCACAATTGCGTGATATAAAGTAACAATTCTGAGATATAAACTCACAATTGCGTGATATAAAGTAACAATTCTGAGATTTAAACTCGCAATTGCGTGATATAAAGTAACAATTCTGAGATTTAAACTCACAAATGCGTGATACAAAGTCACTATTCTGAGATTTAAACTCACAAATGCGTGATATAAAGTCACAATTCTGAGATTTAAACTCGCAATTGCATGATATAAAGTCACAATTCCGAGATATAAACTCACAATTGCGTGATATAAAGTAACAATTCCGAGATTTAAACTCGCAATTGCGTGATATAAAGTCACAATTCCGAGATATAAACTCACAATTGCGTGATATAAAGTAACAATTCTGAGATATAAACTCGCAATTGCGTGATATAAAGTCACAATTCCGAGATATAAACTCACAATTGCGTGATATAAAGTAACAATTCCGAGATTTAAACTCGCAATTGCGTGATATAAAGTCACAATTCCGAGATATAAACTCACAATTGCGTGATATAAAGTCACAATTCCGAGATTTAAACTCGCAATTGCGTGATATAAAGTCACAATTCCGAGATATAAACTCACAATTGCGTGATATAAAGTCACAATTCTGAGATTTAAACTCGCAGTTGTGTGATATAAAGTAACAATTCTGAGATTTAAATTCGCAATTGTGTGATACAAAGTCACTATTCTGAGATTTAAACTCACAAATGCGTGATATAAAGTAACAATTCTGAGATTTAAACTCGCAATTGCGTGATACAAAGTAACAATTCTGAGATTTAAACTCACAAATGCGTGATATAAAGTCACAATTCTGAGATTTAAACTCACAATTGCGTGATATAAAGTAACAATTCTGAGATATAAACTCACAATTGCGTGATATAAAGTAACAATTCTGAGATTTAAACTCGCAATTGCGTGATATAAAGTAACAATTCTGAGATTTAAACTCGCAATTGCGTGATACAAAGTAACAATTCTGAGATTTAAACTCACAAATGCGTGATATAAAGTCACAATTCTGAGATTTAAACTCACAATTGCGTGATATAAAGTAACAATTCTGAGATATAAACTCACAATTGCGTGATATAAAGTAACAATTCTGAGATTTAAACTCGCAATTGCGTGATATAAAGTAACAATTCTGAGATTTAAACTCACAAATGCGTGATACAAAGTCACTATTCTGAGATTTAAACTCACAAATGCGTGATATAAAGTCACAATTCTGAGATTTAAACTCGCAATTGCATGATATAAAGTCACAATTCCGAGATATAAACTCACAATTGCGTGATATAAAGTAACAATTCCGAGATTTAAACTCGCAATTGCGTGATATAAAGTCACAATTCCGAGATATAAACTCACAATTGCGTGATATAAAGTAACAATTCTGAGATATAAACTCGCAATTGCGTGATATAAAGTCACAATTCCGAGATATAAACTCACAATTGCGTGATATAAAGTAACAATTCCGAGATTTAAACTCGCAATTGCGTGATATAAAGTCACAATTCCGAGATATAAACTCACAATTGCGTGATATAAAGTCACAATTCTGAGATTTAAACTCACAATTGCGTGATATAAAGTAACAATTCCGAGATTTAAACTCGCAATTGCGTGATATAAAGTCACAATTCCGAGATATAAACTCACAATTGCGTGATATAAAGTCACAATTCTGAGATTTAAACTCACAATTGCGTGATATAAAGTAACAATTCCGAGATTTAAACTCGCAATTGCGTGATATAAAGTCACAATTCCGAGATTTAAACTCGCAATTGCGTGATATAAAGTCACAATTCCGAGATATAAACTCGTAATTGCGTGATATAAAGTCACAATTCTGAGATATAAACTCGTAATTGCGTGATATAAAGTCACAATTCTGAGATATAAACTCGCAATTGCGTGATATAAAGTAACAATTCTGAGATATAAACTCGCAATTGTGTGATATAAAGTAACAATTCTGAGATATAAACTCGCAATTGCGTGATATAAAGTCACAATTCTGAGATATAAACTCGCAATTGTGTGATATAAAGTAACAATTCTGAGATTTAAACTCACAATTGCGTGATATAAAGTCAATTGTGTGATACAAAGTCACTATTCTGAGATTTAAACTCGCAATTGTGTGATATAAAGTAACAATTCTGAGATATAAATTTGCAATTTCGTGATACAAAGTAACAATTCTGAGATTTAAACTCACAATTGCGTGATATAAAGTCAATTGTGTGATACAAAGTCACTATTCTGAGATATAAACTCGCAATTGCGTGATATAAAGTAACAATTCCGAGATTTAAACTCGCAATTGCGTGATATAAAGTCACAATTCCGAGATATAAACTCACAATTGCGTGATATAAAGTCACAATTCTGAGATTTAAACTCACAATTGCGTGATATAAAGTAACAATTCCGAGATTTAAACTCGCAATTGCGTGATATAAAGTCACAATTCCGAGATTTAAACTCGCAATTGCGTGATATAAAGTCACAATTCCGAGATATAAACTCGTAATTGCGTGATATAAAGTCACAATTCTGAGATATAAACTCGTAATTGCGTGATATAAAGTCACAATTCTGAGATATAAACTCGCAATTGCGTGATATAAAGTAACAATTCTGAGATATAAACTCGCAATTGTGTGATATAAAGTAACAATTCTGAGATATAAACTCGCAATTGCGTGATATAAAGTCACAATTCTGAGATATAAACTCGCAATTGTGTGATATAAAGTAACAATTCTGAGATATAAACTCGCAATTGCGTGATATAAAGTCACAATTCTGAGATTTAAACTCGCAATTGCGTGATATAAAGTAACAATTCTGAGATTTAAACTCACAATTGCGTGATATAAAGTCAATTGTGTGATACAAAGTCACTATTCTGAGATTTAAACTCGCAATTGTGTGATATAAAGTAACAATTCTGAGATATAAATTTGCAATTTCGTGATACAAAGTAACAATTCTGAGATTTAAACTCACAATTGCGTGATATAAAGTCAATTGTGTGATACAAAGTCACTATTCTGAGATTTAAACTCGCAATTGCGTGATATAAAGTAACAATTCTGAGATAATTGCAACTTTTTTTCTCACAATTGCAAGTTATAAAGTCAGAACTGCGAGAAATAAAGTCAGAATTCTTAGATATAAACTCAAAATTACGGTTTTTATTTTTTTTATTTAGTGGCGGAAACGGGCTTCCATAGTCCCCATAAATTCTTCTAAAATGTTATTAACAACACATTTCTGCCTCATCATTTGACCAAAATCTACATTGGATCGCAGTCAGAAGTTATTACAAACACTCACTGGTGATTGAGAGTAACTTTTATGTAAAAGTGTTATATTAATCTCATAAATTGTCATGCGTTGCCTATATATGATAATATTTCATGATGTATTTTATCAAAAGAAACCACACAAGTTCATAATAAAATGTTTTTTTTTGTTGTTTTTTTCAAAAAGATTTTTAATTATAGTAATATAATTTATATCTGGATCAGAGGGATGTGGGAGAGCAAGCCATGTAATGCCAGAGTAAAGTAATGCGTGGTGTTCAGATCATCAGAGAATCTATGTAATGGCAATAATTCCATCTGCTGAATTTAAGCTTTCCCATATTCCAAGCTTTCCTGCTGCACTGGTGACTTCATGTGCCTGTGTGAGTCATGAAAATTATGAAAATAAATCTAGTAATTATTGGATTATTGGATTTTAAATCAGTAGGGGTTGAGGCATCAAAAGTAACTAAGTAAGGAGCTGTTTTATGGATGGTAACTGTAATAATATTACAGAAAATCATTAGTAATATTATTACTGTAAATTGTTACTAGTAATCTAGTAATCACAAATCTTGTTTTTTTGCTTTCTCATTTTTGGAATACAGAGTGCAAATTGATATAAAAAATGTAAAACATTTTAGCATAATGTTGCATCATGAAAAAATTGTGTATATACACATACATACATACATACATGCATACATACAGATAGATAGATAGATAGATAGATAGATAGATAGATAGATAGATAGATAGATAGATAGATAGATAGATAGATAGATAGATAGATAGATAGATCAGTTTTGTAGATACAAAGGTAGATGGGATTCATTATGTTAATAACTAAATCAATATCACATAATAAACAAAGAAGCTCTGTTGCGATAGGAAATGGAGGAAGGAATGAGTTGTAAGTCTGTTGTTGGAGGCTACTTTGCTTTTCTGTATAATGGATTTATTACTTGTGCTGGTGGATAAACCGAAGGCTTTGGGTTGCCAAGCAACAGCGGTCATGTGATAAATAAACGGTGCTTCCTTCTGTAAAGGATCAGATTATTCTCTCTCAGTGTATTGTGGAAGGGGAAGAATAACTAGGGATGAGCTACAGGGCAGAAGTTGGAAAGATAATGCATTTACAAAAGTCTTTTAACTTCATGTAAATTGACACAATGTGCAACTGGGTTCTGGTGGCAATTTAACTGCCTTGCATTACAGTCAATGACCACATTTAAGATGCGTAATTAATAACTCAAGTGTCATAACTGAACTCACAGCACAGAGGACTTTATCACCATACCAAGCCAAATGGATTGGCTCAATTATCTGAACGGGGAACGGGGACCATAAAGCAGACAGCTTGAGATGTTAAATGAAAGCTGTGAGTCTGTTTCTGAATAATTCAACAGGAATTTCTCTTGAATTATCAATAATTGCACACCGCCGATACGCCTTTGAGAGGTCATTACAAAGCGCAGGGTGAAACTTCGGTTTAATATGCAAGCTTTGTGCATGTCTTTTGTTTTTCCTCTAATATTCCATGTCTCGTGAGGCAATATTTTGTACAATTAAGAAGAGTAATTATTTTTCACCAGCACAGAGAACTGAATCATTTTCACTGGAATATTATTAATCATAATTCCAGTCCTGACCCAGCCTCTGAGCTGTGAAATTGTATTTCTACTTTACCAAACAACAATAATGGATAGGAGGGAAAAAAAAAGAGAGGAGAAAGAGTAAATTGTACAGCATGGTCCAAATCAACGGATAATAATTACAGCGGCGTGCAGACATTGTGTCTGCAAAGGCTGTACTCAGCCGAAGTCATTTTCAATTAATCTAGACGAAAGCCATTGTGTGAAGCAACTCATGGAATTCTCTGAACTTCACAATGCCTAATAGCACACTCTCTCTGACAGTCGGCTGTGCTGAAACTTTGGAAGAGAATTGCATTTATTAAGCCAAATGCTATGAGATGCTCACACACGCTCGCTCTCGCTCTCTCACTAATCTGTTTGAGTGTTGAAATGAAATCGAAAAATATAAATACTGAAATAAGGACTGCAGTCAAACTCACACAGAATACCTACGGGAAATTCTACTGGATTCTAGGGGTTCAAATGTTTCAGTGCAAGAGATGATGCAATCACTGTGGTGGTGGCCATGATGATGAAATAGGCATAAACAATATACCAAACAGACATATCAAGTACAGTCTTGATGGATCTTTCTCTGCATTGCAGCAGTGAAGAAGAAAAAAAAAGGAGAAAAAAAGTTTCTTTCACAAGTATGTTCCTTTCTGCTCTGACGGCAGAATGCTTTATTGCACATATTATGTTGTACTATTTCAGATGCCAGAGATATGACTAAAGAAATGTTCTATGCTGTCTTGGATCGGTCTAAGAAATATGGATGCACAATTTTTAATTTAATATAATTCAGCTCAATTTCATTTCATTTAATTGTTATGACTAAATTTACTTGTAGCATTTTGATTTCTTTATTTTTTCATTTATTTTGACAATATATCAACCATTTATCAGATATCAGCCATAACATGAAAAAAAATTTAATAGATGCAGCCCCACTTAGAAAGGTATAATTTTATAAAGATGAAAACATCTCAAATTAGGATGGCATCATTAATGATGGCAAAAATAATCCCATATACAGGTCTGAGTTCTGGTCTTTGTTTCTGTAGGAAGGTGAAATGTGCCTTTAAAACATCTCTTAGGATTTAACTGGAACCTCAGTGTGTTGAGAAAGGAAGAGTGATGCAGAGAAATAACCCAGAGAGCTCAGACCAAACCCAATAAGAAGAATAAAAACTGGCCTTTTGCAGGAACAGATTGTAGCAGTCTGTCTAACAATGGGTGACAGAGGTCTGTGGAGACAGCACATCTAAGCTCAGGTTGAAGTTTAGCTGTTGGGTTCGCTCCCCTTAGCAAACAACCACATGGAGGCAGGCTTAGAGTTAGAATACAGGGAGCTCAAAATGACACTGTGTGCAAAAGGTACAACTTTTTTTCTTTTTTTTTTTTTTGAGGACTTGCAAGCAGTTATAAATATATAAATATTTCACATCCAATTAAAAATGTCTAAAAATGCACTAATAACTCATCTATAATAAAATATTATATGTTTATATTTGGCCTAAATCATGGCTACTTTTAAATGGCCATTAATGGAGAAAGATGAAGTTACGACATCTACCAGCAAGGGTCAACAGGGCCATGCTAACTAACCAGCCACACACTGACAGTGATTCACAGTGACAAAGCAAACATACATCATATATTCTCACGAGCTCAACTTTATGCAAATGAGCAGAGACAGGACCAATGGGAATGCAGACGGTTCCGCCAACTCGAAACCAACAGCTCAGCGACCTCCAACATTTTAATCACTGTCAGTGTGAACGCCCCCTCAAGTTCCTTGAAAAACAAACAAATTAGCATTATCATAATATAAAGACAAGTCTGAACACGCTCTTTTTCTTTCTGCCTCCATTGCTGCATTGTCTGCAAAATCGCCCTGTTGTACTTGTTGGGTTTGCCGAGTTTTTGGCCGCATTTTAAGCATTTCAGCGGTTGCAAGGTAATCTGCGTTGACACCGCAGTGATTTAAAGCTTTTTTGCAGAAGATTTCAACAGAATTCCTGGCACTGTAAAACATCCATAATTCAGTGAACTCTTCCCTCTTGGTCTCATGGGATACAAAACCTGGCTAGTGGCCTCGTGGAGAGAGAGCAAGAGAGAGGGAGATCGAGAGAACAGTTTGCTTTGCGGCAACTGATGCTAGCTGATAGCATGCAGTGGAGAGTTCAGATATGGCTGCTGAAATGTGCTTTGGAAACGTGCCTCATTAACATCAAAGGTTAATTCCCTTAAAACAACACGCTCTCCCTGTGTTGTTTTCAGGGAAATGCAAATTCACGCTCTCTCTATCTCTGCGAAGCCATGAAATCCGTTAACCAGGTACGGCGCGACTGAACTACAACTATAATCTCTTTTAATCTGTATGGAACAGATTATGTATCCAGCACATGAACAAATACCACTGAATGATTCATCTCATCGTTTTCATCTATGACAGGACTCCCTTTCATGTTTGCTCATCCTCTAAACTGGATTTCCGTAGGGCCGTCCCATTCCGATTTCAGAACCTGCAATCTACCATGAAACCTTCCAAATTCCGGCCCTCAAACTTATTGAAATTCCGATTAATTTAGGACTTACATAAAGGTTACGTAAAGTGATGAATAATGAATGGTGCATAACACCACACTGTCATTAAAAACTTCATATTTTATTAAGGACGGGGAGAGAAGCGCTGCAGATACAATTCATGTACCTCTCTAATTATCCTTGCAAATGACTTCGGGGACTAGGCCTAAATAAGAGACTGCAGAAGACAGCACCACTGCATATCATACAGCTGCCACTGTCATTTTCCCTTTCATGTGCGCTAGCCAAGGTCAGTCCCACTCACACGCTCACACGTTTGATGGTGTGTACGTTTCATAACCGGGCCAAACTTAGCAGTAAAAAAGTGCTTATCACTTCAAGGCCTCTTTTTATAATTGATCTGAACGCAATTTCGATCGTGCGAGAGAGAAACCATCACAAATCATTCATCTGGTCTTAGTGAATTCCCAGAATCCTCCAAGCTGAAATCAAAGAGATTGTGCATAGTCACAGACCTTTTTTTTTTTTCTCCACACTCACGAGTGAACGAATGAATGAGCTGCTGGCTAAAGAGCTTTCTCTGAGAGTGAAGCACTTCAAAAATAATTTGAGTATCGCTCTTATGACATGTGTGCGCGCACCTCATTGAAGCGAAATCGATTTGGCCATCTGACCCCTCGTCCTCGGTCTTCAAGGGTCTAGACACTCTTCGTATTATGACGGGGGCCTGCGTTGCCAAAGATGGGCTAAAGAACACGTGGGCCGCAAAAGATGAGCCATCATTTTAATGTGGCATCTGTGCATCCATTCCATGTCAGGGATGAGCAGGCGCAAATTTCAAAATAATCGATATTACATAAATAAAACAACACAAATATTACAAAATGTGTAAAAGTTGTTTTTAGAAAGTAACACTGTACAACAGCGACACCTGATGCAGGTAAGGTTACAGTGTCTCTCTTGCACGTTTATTAGTCCTTCACGTTTATTGCGATCTCAGAATTCAGGCCAGTTGATAATACCCAGAATATCAAAATCAACTGAAGGCGGCAGATTCTTTTCCTATTTAGCACCTAAACTCTGGAACAATCTTCCTAGCATTGTTCGGGAAGCAGACACACTCTGTCAGTTTAAATCTAGACTAAAAACACATCTCTTTGCTCTTGCACACACATAACACATTATCAATACATTAACATTTTTTCAAATCCGTTAAAGGATTGTTACGCTGCAATAATTAGGTCGGCCGGAGCCGAGAACATTTCCTATAACACTAGATATACCTGTACATCAGAATAAGAATGGCATCTCCGCTATTATCTGTCTCTCTGCTTATCCTGAGGTTTGCCGGGTACTGGATCCAGGCCGTATCCAGATCAGATGGAGAACCTGTGTCTGGACCTGACTACAACGTAGCCCAGGAGACAATGGTCCTACAGATCCAGTTCTGGCTGCATCTATAATTCAGATTTTTAATCCCCGTATCCGCTTACATATATTTATATATAATCTATTTTTAATCTCTATAATAAAAATGTATAATTCAGATTTTGATCTCCATATCCATTTACATATATTATATATATCTTCCAAGGGGTTTTTTCCCTCCTAGGACTTTTTTCCCAGTGCTAGCACGCTGGGTTTTTCTCCTAGGGGGTTTTTTTCCACCCCTGGGAGTCAGCCGACACTGGCTTAATGTAGCACCATCTTGTATATGTTACATATTACCACGCTTGTTTGTACAGCTTATTTTTAACCACTTCCCTTTTTTCTGTGCTTCTAATATGTAAAGCTGCTTTGAAACAATTACCAATTGTAAAAGCACTATATAAATAAATTTGACTTGACTTGACTTGCATCCCCTGAGCCTATTGACTTATAACAGACCTCCTAAAAAGCATGTGCTGGGTTTAGTGGGGGTAAACTGATAATGAATGGGGGGAAATTACACAAGAGGAGGCAGGATTGGGTATGATCTGTGATTGGTTTATGCCTCTTGTTTTTGCGCATTCTCTAACCGACCTGAATGAAGACAATGATGCCGTTAATGAGAAGACGAATTAAAAGTTAGTAAACAACTAGGGCTGGGTAAAAAAATATAGATTTCTCGATTTTCTCATTTTTATGAACCGATATCGAATCTTAAATCCCAAGAATCGATTAGTCTAGTTTGTTTACAGTTGAGGAGTGAACAGAACATGTACCGCGCCTCCCATCCAATAAATCGCAATAATCTTTTGCTGCGTCCCAATTCGCATACTATGCGTCCTAAATAGTATTTCGAAAAAAGAATTAGTATGTCCCAAATCGTAGTATGTTGAAATGAGTATTCCAAAGATACCCGGATGGTGTACTTTTTCCGGTTAGAATTCGAAGTGCAGATCCGTGCACACTTCTAACGGCTAATATTGACCGTAACGCATTGCGCTGTGGACGAGGATTCGATTAGAACTACAAATACGAATAAAACTACAAACATGACGGACGTGCGAGGTACGACGGTTTAGATAAAGGGGCTTGAAGGATTAATAAGCAGTGTCTAACCTGACAAAAAGATATTTATTATATGTTATCCATATTATATTTAATCTGCAACAGCATTGTGAACTTTTATAACGATGTGTTTGGTCATTAACTTTTAAATGCATCATAATGCAAAGATGCGGAGAGTTCTCTGCATGAAAGACCCATGACTGGCAGATCAACGTGCGACTACATTTCTCTCCGAAACGGTAGGAAAATAAATTTAATTCAATGTGGAGGATTTTAACTGTGAGAAGATGATTGACAGGGTAGTTTAAACAGTTACAGGTTGAGTAACTAAGCAACAGAACGTCCGTTAAAGACGCAGTTATGATGAGGTTGTTGCTGTTCCAAGAACGCAGAGAACGGACATGCGTTCTTGTGGAGTCCGGTCTTGCCAGGCGACCTTGAAAGAACGATCTCGGAAGGACGCGAGGACAGAGAACGCATCATTTGAGAATTGAGATGTGCTGCGATCTTGTTGCTCAACTGACCGTCCCAGCATATTATAAGTGGCTAATGCACAGTAAATACAACATAACATCACAAACAAATGTCATAACCTGTTCAAAAAATATATTTCATATAACTATAGACATTGTTTTCATATAATTATCTTTTTATTTCACCGCGTGCATTTATGAAAATGAGTACCCTTTGGCTGTTATGCTTTGTCAATGTTAAGATTATTTTTTATATGTCAATAAAAATACTGCAGGCTTTCTTCAGGTTATCATTTTATTAAAATTAAGCAAAACAAACGGTTTACTTTCATGAGCCGTCACGTATTTGCGAGCTTGTAGCTGGAATCTCTCGAGAACTTTAAAGCTTACAGGCTTCCGTACGTCGACCACCGCAGCGTCTTCTGGGATTTTTAACGGTTCGATTCCCTCAAGTTTGCATTCGATGCATCCTCGATATCAAGAACACATCCGGGTACTTTCATGCGTCCTCCGTTCTTGCGTTCTTGAGTATTGGAATGAACTTCGACGGTTGATGATGACGTAAAGCAAGAACACAAGGACGCAAGATCGCTGAAGTACGCATATTGAGAAACAGCCATGTCCCAAAACTTGCATACTCTTCTACTACACAGTCAAAAGTATGTACTTTTTCTTTACAAAAACAGTACATTCTTTTAGGATGTAGTATAAGTAGGCGAATTGGGACGCTGCATTTGTGCTTTGTTACTTTTGATATGAAGCAAAGTCTCAGATTTCAAATGAAGTCCATCTTATTATGAGATTCAAAAAATAAATACCGTTCTGGTGCTGTTTAATGTGGCGTGACCAGTGTTAATTTTGACAGCAAATTTTGATTTAGTTTTAGTCATAGTCTTTTGACTAAAACAAAACAAACAACAAATCCCTTTGTTTTAAAGTGGTGGAACAAAGTGCAGCCATTAAGTTGCTCCAACAGAGCATTGTGAATTAAAAAGTTAAATTACATTGTTCATTAGAAAAAATTACATCTATATGTGACCCTGGACCACAAACCCAGTCAGAAGTCGCACGGGTATATTTGTAGCAATAGCCAACAATACATTATACATTATTGTCAAAATTATTGATTTTTTTTCTTTAATGCCAAAAATCATTAGGATATTAAGTAAAGATCATGTTCAATTAAGATATTTTGTAAATATTCTACTGTTAATATATAAAAAATTCTTTTCGTGAATGGATATACATTGTTAAGGACTTCATATGGGCAATTTTATCAATATTTCGATTCTTTTTTTGCACCTTGAGATTCCATATTTTCAAATAGTTGTATCTCGGCCAAATGTCCATATCCTAACAAACCATACATCAATGGAAAGCTTATAAATATTCAGCTTTCAGATGATGTATAAATCTTCATTTAAAAAAATTGTCCCTTATGACTGGTTTTGCAGTCCAGGGTCACATATAACAAAAAAAAAAAAAAAAAAAATTAATTAAAAAATAAATTAATTAACAAATAATAATAAATAATATATAACAATATAAAATATTATGAAAGCAAAAAGCACTAAACAAGACAAATAACCTTGATTTATTAACCCATTAGACACAGTATACCCCATTTCCCCATGATATATGTAAGTCATTTGCCCACCAGCAACTATAGTTGCTGCTTGGACTTTTGACTAAGTATACAAAAAACTATAGATCTCTTGTAAGATTTGTTTTGTTTGGATGATTCTAGAGACCCTCATGATTACATATATATGTCAACAAAAAATTCCTAATATTAACATGAAAATTACTTTTCTTTTGGAGGGTTTACCTTCGCTATGCTTCCTGGAAGTAGGGGTAGGAAGTTGACAGCCTCATGTCACTGGAAGGAAGTGAATACCTTTTTTTTGTTCTTGAAATCCTTTATTTGGACGTTTTCATGCATGTCATTGAGAAATAAAACATGGAAAACATCTAGAAAAAACGTACAAAAGGAAAATGACAACTATACACTGTGGCAACTATAGTTGCCGGTGTTAATGCTACATTTGTAGAGCCACGATTTAAATGTTTACATTTAAAAAAAAAAATGAATTGGAGTAGAGATATGATTATGTAATTCTAAACTTTATATATTGTAAAAACATCATTGAGTGTAAACTAAGTGTTTGTACATAAATAAGTTAATTTAACCTTCAATATAGTAATGTAGTACCAACTGAATCCCCTGAGTAGTTTACACCATTAGTTTTTAAAATTTGCCATGTACTGTATCTGATATACTACATCTAAAATAACCGATATCGAATCAAAATTGGAATCGAATCACAAGCATGTGAATAGAAATCGAATCTGTCTGTGACCAGTGCGTACCAACTTGATGACTTTATTAAAAAGAAAAGCTAAACATTAGTTTAGTTCACTCACACGCTCACACGTTTGATGAAGTGTACGTTTCATAACCAGTTCAAACTTAGCAGTAAAAAAAGTGCTTATCACTTCAAGGCCTTTTTATAATTGATCTGAATGCAATTACGATAGTGGGAGAGAGAAACCATCACATATCATTCACCTGGTCTTAGTGAATCCCAGAATCCTCCAAGCTGAAATCAAAGAGATTGTGCACCTTATTGAAGGAAAATCAATTTTTGGCCATTTTTGACCCCTCGTCCTCCGTCTTCAAGGGTCTAGACACTCTTCGTATTATGACGGGGGCCTGCGTTGCCAAAGATGGGCTGTAGAACACGTGGGCCGCAAAAGATGAGCCATCATTTTAATGTGACATCTGTGCATCCATTCCATGTCAGGGATGAGCAGGCGCAAATTCCCAGGTAGACAAACGCTTCCGCCTTGGCTCCATTTCAATGACAGCGATGATATCTGAGAGGATAATGGCGAGTGTCAGACTGGGAAATAGACTGGAATAATTGATACTGTGAGGGTGTTATTCCAGCAGTCAGAGTTAAGAGACGATTGGCAGCGAGCCTAAGAGCGGAGAAGACTCCCTGAAGCCGCTGGGCTCTCTGAAACTAACCGTTCTGGAATTGAGACTAGTGATGATGTGAACAATAACCTGCCCTTCTCTGAGGAAATGAAAAAAGACTCATAATGGAAGCCACTAAACTCTGCCTGCATAGATATACCCATTCATTACAACTGAGGAAATCATTAAGCTTTTATTGGAGTATTATGGGACAAGCTTGTGAACATTTTTTGCCACTGTACAAAATTTCCTTTCACTATGGTACTAATGAGTGCGTGGTGAATCTTCTCACTCTCATTATGAAGTCTGCAAATTCATCCCTCGACGCCAACAAACCGCCATCAACATTCTGAAGGCATCGAGCGAACTACTTTACCGTATCACTCCTGCTCACTCCACTGAATTTATCCTAGACTTGCAAAAATAAATTACATGAGGAGATTCATTGGCATTTAGCTGGATATTTAGAGAATTGATGCTTTAATCCATAATTCCACTATAGTATTTAATGTAATATAGTACTATAATTCACTTAAAAAAGGCTGTGTAATCCTTGACATTTCAAGGTTGGATTTTTTTATAATGAATTACAAAAAGAATCATGAAATGGAAGCTGCAGTCGTCTCAATAATATATTCTATAAGTTGCAATTCTTCCCTATTGTGATGTATATGCAAGAGAAACTGCTCCGCAAATGAGAAAATAATGAAGGGCGGGATTTTGTCCATTGGGAAATGATTGGATCATTGTATTATTGTTGTTTGCTAATTGCTTACTGAGTGACAGTTTGCTGGAGGAGAGAGATTATTGTCCCGTCTGTGCACTATGTTGTTGTAAAGGGTTAAATGTCAGGGTTAAAAGTTAGTGTTTTTGATTAAAGTGTTAGTTCACCCAAAAATGAAAATTCTGTCATTTATTACTCACCCTCATGCCGTTCCACACCCGTAAGATCTTCGTTAATCTTCAGAACACAAATTAAGATATTTTAGTTGAAATCCGATGGCTCAGTGAGGCCTGCATAGGGAGCAATGACATTTCCTCTCTCAAGATCCATTAATGTACTAAAAACAAATTTAAATCAGTTCATGTGAGTACAGTGGTTCAATATTAATATTATAAAGCGACAAGAATATTTTTGGTGCACCAAAAAAAAAAAAAACGACTTATTTAGTGATGGCCGATTTCAAAACACTGCTTCAGGAAGATTCGGACCGTTATGAATCTTTTGTGTCGAATCATGATTCGGATTGTGTGTCAAACCGCCAAACTGCTGAAATCACGTGACTTTGGCGCTCCGAACTGCTGATTCGACACGCTGATTCATTAAGCTCCAAATCTTCCTGAAGCAGTGTTTTGAAATTGTCCATCACTATATATATATATATATATATATTTTTTTTTTTTTTTTGCCACTCGTCGCTTTATAATATTAATATTGAGCCACTGTACTCGCATGAACTGATTTAGATATGTCTTTAGTACCTATATGGATCTTGAGAGAGGAAATGTCATTGCTCCCTATGAAGGCCTCACTGAGCCATCGGATTTCAACAAAAATATCTTAATTTGTGTTCTGAAGATCAACGAAGGTCTTACGGGTGTGGAACGACATGAGGGTGAGTAATAAATGACATTATTTTCATTTTTTGGTGAACTAACCCTTTAAAGATTACGAGCGCACGTTTTTAAAAAATAATGATGTGCACGGATAATGACTGTTAATCTTTTCTGGTGTTTTAAAAAATGCTTTAAGACAAACCATGTGCGAATTCATAAGTATTTTCTCTTTAAATCTGCAGTAAAGTCTTTACTGGCGGGTTTAAGAGAGTCTCAAACCCACGGTTTGAAATCGCTGGTGTTTCTGACGTCACAAACTACCTTGTAACCAATCACGTCAAGGTGCCTGCGAGCTTCAGCATATCATTAACTGACCGCGCGAGGAAGTCTCAAAAGAAGGTTATCCCGGGATATTTTTCTGCTGATATGAAAAATCGGGTAGATTTAGCAATATGGCGGGTGTATGATGCTTATTACGATGTAATGGTGAACTTTCTCCACTGGCATTCTGAGTTGTTAAAAGCGTTTCTACGGATACTGATTTGAGGCAGCTGACCGACTCGTGAATGTGAACATGATTTGTGTAACATTAGCATCACATTATTAGCTCTTTGATAACGCAGTCAAGCAAAACACTAATCATACTAATTACCATTATGTGTCCGACGTTGTAAAAAGCGATACCATTGTGCAGCATTTACTTCAGTAAGTTCACGACTCTGAGTGAGCTCGTGCGAGTGAGTGGAGGCGGGTGCTAATTATCATATATATTCATTGATCAGTGTCGGGTGTGTCTCATACGTTCTGAAAAGTGAGGCCACGGGCTCTTTGATCGCCCCCTGGAGGCTGGATGCAGTACAGGTCATAAACCCCGCTCTCTCAATGCAGTCGAATGAGACTTCAGTGAAAACTTAAAATAAATTCTGCTTCAAATAAAACTTTCTGAAAGATGGTTTTGGTCAGGTTGTTGTTGTTATCACACTTATATATATTCAATTGTTCGTTTTTGTGATGATTTAGATTTTAGCTAGCAATTTGATGCTATAAAAACGGGGCGTGTCGTCATGATTCGAAGTTGATTGACAGCTTGTCTGAGGACTGTCGGAGCTTCGAGGGGAGATTGAACATGTATTAACTAACTGTTAATTTTCGATTTCTTTGTTATTTAACACCAACAAAATGAGTTGTTCAGCAGTAAACTGTACTAAACGACCTACAGGATCTGACGGATCACTGAACTTTTTTCTGTAACATCAAATGTGGGCGTTATAAGCTAATTAATAAATGTTATTAGTTAAGATAACACACCTAATGTTAACCATGTCGCGAAAAAGCAGGTGATCGTTATCTGGCAGTTACTTATTATTTTTATGGGTATAAAATAATAATTAGCAGGACAAAACTAATGATAGCTTACTCTAATTACAGCAATCGATCTCCTGTAACGTTAGTTGAACTTGATTTAAAATGGCAGGACCGTTTCTGACGATTTAGAGTTGTTTCTAGTGGCATATTATATTGATTTTATCTACTGAATTTGCTGTTTCAAAAATATTATTGCTCTAGAAACAGAATAGCCTATTATTTTATAGGTAGATTTTTAAATTGTGTATAATTTTTATAGTCTATTTAAAATACATGAATGGTGACGCAGTCGTCTGGGCGGAAGTTTGATATCGCGACTCCGCCTCCGGCTCAACTGACGATTCCTTCTGCGCATGCCCAGGCTCCAAACTTTTTTTTTTTTTTTTTTTTTTGACGTATTGCGTAACGTGTCAGCGCCCATTCATCAGCCCATTTTGGCTTCAGTTCAATACAATGGAAGGAAGCGGCGTGGCGTCGTCCATCTTTTTTTACAGTCTAAGATCAGTGTATATTAAATGAGGACATTCAATCTATTTTAAGGCATTAAGAATTTTTTTTTTTTTACAGGAAAAAAACGTTTTAATATGTAATGTTGGTGATCAAAGATGATTTTTAAGGGATAAAATTATTGATTACAGAGGGAATTTCACTGGTCAGGTATTAGTCAGAGAGCAGTTAGCACAACAAAAGCTGTCGAGTTTCCTTCAAAGGATAATTCACCCAAAAAATGAAATTTCTGTCATGATTTACTCACCGTCATCATGTTGTCCCAAACCTGTATGACTTTCTTCAAGAGAAGTTTTTTGTTTTTTTTAAAATGTCATGTTTTTTTTTCTTTATACAGTGAAAGTCACTAGGATCCATTGTTGCTTGTTCCAGTGAGTTCTTCAAAATATCTTCATTTGTGTTTCGCAGAAGAAAGTTATTCATAAATGTTTTGAACAGCATTTTAGGATGATCAATCTCTTCAAATGTGCGTTACAGGACTTTGGTCTCTCTACCGCCATCTGTGGTTAAAACACGAAATTGCAAGTTAGACTACCGTTCAAGAGGGTTTTTTTTTGTTTTTGAAATAAGTCTCTTTAGCTCACTAAGGCTGCATTTATTTGAACAAAAATACAGTAAAACAGCAGAATTTTGAAATTATTAATGTGATGGCAATGCTGAGTTTACTCAGCATCATTACTGCAGTCTTCAGTGTCACATGATCCTTCAGAAATCAATCTAATATGATGATTGGGAGCTCAAGAAACATTTCATAATATTATCAATGTTGAAAATAGTTGTGCTGCTTAATATTTTTGTTTTATCTGTCCATCTATCTATCTATCTATCTATCTATCTATCTATCTATCTATCTATCTATCTATCTATCTATCTATCTGTCTTTTTTGTAAAAAAGAGATAGAGAACCCTGCATGAAGCTCAATTTAAAGTATCCACTTATGTGTAGTTATTTATAATAAGAACACTTATTCCATTTACATCTGATTAATAGCTATTGTCTATCACAATTTGCATTTTGTCATGATATATTGCTTTTTTTGCATAATGTTTCATCTGGAAATGTTCCAAAATGTAGGTGGACTCTATATACATAAAACAGATATTAATCATTGTTTTTCCTGTATTAAAAATGTGCAAGAAAAGATGGAGGAATGCAGTAGAACTAAAAGGTTAAATGAAATCAGCTTAACCCAAGTCATGTTCAATATAAAAGTAAATATGCACACATTTCATTAACGTATAAATTAGATGTTTAACATCTGCCGATAGTTATGAAATAAGTACATATAAAATGGAAATAGATCCCAAATGTCTAAAAACCGACAGTGCCATGCTCTCCTGTTCCTGCAGTTATATTAAGAGCCCTGACTAATGATCTGTCCTTTATCTCAGCCATGCAAAGTATATCTTCTCTCGCCTCTTTCTTTCGCACATCCTCTCTTTCCATTTCGTTCTCTCATGCATCTGTCGGCCAAAGGATTTGGTTTAGAGATTTCATTTCAAAATGCCATTTACACAAGCTCCAAATGAGTTGCAACACTCTGCAAAAAAATATCTAGATAAATCTACCACAGCACGTCACAACTTTCCTTCTGCCTTTTTGGGTGGATTTTTTGGTTAGCATGCTTTATTGCAAGCCTTTGAGGAGAATGTTAATGATCACAAAAACCTGTGGCAAAGAGCTCGGCGATGAATTCCTTCCACTCTGATCAAAATTGGAAGAGCCTGACACTGAGTAAACCCGGCTGGAGTCCCAGTCGGTATGATCTATATTTCATTGTCTCAGTAACATCTGTAATTAATCACTCTTCTCAAAATGAATGCAGTCTGTCTTCTCTTCTTTTTTTATCTAATGGGGTCAGCACTCTCATTTAAACGAAGGAAAATGGAGGGAAAAGAAAAAATACAGAGTGTGGATATGCCTCTCTGCAGATATTTTGATTGGTTTGGGATTGACTGGAAAAGAAATGGAAGCGGCATATTCTTTAAGTGGTAGGGCATAAGACTCTAATTACGCTCTCGTTGTAATTACATTGTTGCATCCAATATAAAACATAAAAAACGTTCTTTATTATTGTTATAATGTCTTATCATGCAGAAACACTGCATAGCTTCAGGTTGCTTAAACAAACATTAAGATAGCAAGACTATTTCTGTCATTCTGACATGAGACTGAAAAACAATAATTAAAGGGTTGCACTCATACTGTACATCTAGCTCAGTGAAATCTTTTGTAATTAGCTTAATATGGAAACTAGTGTTATATTTGAATTGAATTGCATTATTATTTTTTTTATATATAACAGCTTTATGGAATATTATTGATTCGATCATGCTGTAGATATTTGCTAATAGAGTGCAACATTGTTCTGGAAATATTTTTCCTAGTCATAAAAATCCATAGGGACTTTAAGTGCTATAAGTCATGAACCAAAACAACCAGCTATAAGATGAACCACAATATTACAAACTTGCAAAAAAGTCAGATAAAAAGACTGTGTAGCCTACTTAACATCTTAAAGGGGTCACGAACTGCATTTCTTTTTTAAATCTTTTTTATAATGTTCTCTGAAGTCCACTTATGTTATCAAGATTTACATCCTAATTTAGAAGTAATAAGCTATTTTCTCTCCTGTTTTTGACCCTCTCTTTCAAACTCTCTGTGGGTGTGTCACATTCAAGACTGGGAAGTAAACGCCCACTGCTATGATTGGGCAGCAGTTTTGAATATTAAAATCATTTTCAGCGTCCGCACCATTACACGTTTTGAAATCTTCCAATGTTGAAAAACATCTTATTACACTGAAATATTTGCCAACAATGTGAAAAAATGTATACATTTTTACATATGCTTAACCAAGTCTTGCTTGTGGCGAATAAAGTTTAAGTACTTGAAGTTATCACAGTTATAATTGACAAATAACTTAGTGTTTTGTGTAAACGGAGTTATGAATAAATATGTACCATCGTTTATCACTCTTATAGGCTATTCATCGTTCATTCTTTTTGATAAAGTGAAAAAAGTGTCATGTGTCGTGTTTTAAATCAAATGAAACGTGTTGTAATGTCTTACTGATGAGAAAACAAGATTCGCTCACTGAAGCTTTTATTCAGGATTATAGCTTGATCAAAACAACAAAAGAAGCGTTCTCTACGTGCTTTCTTCT
Organism: Chanodichthys erythropterus; assembly: GCF_024489055.1. Taxonomy (NCBI): domain Eukaryota; kingdom Metazoa; phylum Chordata; class Actinopteri; order Cypriniformes; family Xenocyprididae; genus Chanodichthys; species Chanodichthys erythropterus. The sequence continues at coordinate 35,975,790 of NC_090236.1, forward strand.
GTATCCCATAAGCCAGTGCATTAACCCCATAAATGCTGAAGTAAAGAACAGCAAATCACAACTATTCACAGTTTGACTGCAGTATAAATACTCAGTCAAACAGACATGGTAAAAACATTGTTACTCACACTAGTGTGTTGTGACATTGCTGTCGGATCTAATATAGTCGGCACTGCATCATCTTTCACTGCATCATCTTTTATTTTCATGCTGAAAAGCCTGTGCTGAACGGCATCTTGTTTCAAATCGGAAGTAAAATGAAGCAAACAAACAGTGTCTTACTGATGCGAGATCTGGAACTTTGTTAAAATAAAGTTCACCAACACTTTCTTAATGATATGATCACAAGAAAGGAAATACTGCTTTTTTACAAATTGGCACTGCAAAACGTCTTGTAATCCTCAGAGGCATCTCAATCACTTTGTTGTTGGAGTAAACCTGTGTTTGTCTTGTATTTACTACTGCATGACATGGGCTAATGGGTAGGCGGGGCTAGAGAGGCAGTGATGAAGAAGTAGGCGTTGATCTTCTTCTGCAGAGGCGGTCTTTCTTCACACTATCATAATGAGACAAAATCCAAAACAAGTTGTTTTGGCAGCTTTGTTTCAATAAAAAGCTGTTTTTGGACTAACAAGGAAATTTTGAGTTCTGAAACTTACAGGATATTTTCATAGTACCATGTCAAAAGATGAAGGAAAATTTTATTTCTCAATTCATGACCCCTTTAATGAAGGAAATAAGTACAGTCCCCATGACTTCTAAACTGTTCTTCTAGCGATTCTCTGATTGGTGGAGATTTCTCTGCAGAATCATGGGTAATGTAGTTTTACTTCTGGAATCAGACTGTTGTGCAATATATTTACCGTCTTCCATTTCGACGCTCAGCTAAAATCCAGCACTGTCACATCAAGGATTCACTCTCTTGTTTCATAATAATGTACATAATTTACCATCATAAGTGATTGAGTAGGACATAAAACATGGATAGGAGAGATTTGTAAACAAAGAGCTTCCTTTGTCCATTTGAGCTTTTTTCTGCTTTATTTTTTCACCTGCTCCTATGTTCGTTTTCCATATTTAGTTCCCACCTGCCCAAAGCAGCTCACTCTGACACAAGCGTAAACAACTTGACTTCAGCATTTTAATATTAGTATCATAAAATCATCACTCCCTATGTGTGTTCATGTCTCTCTCTTTCTCCCTTTATATCGTATAAGATGAAAAAAGACGTTAGGAATTTGCTAGGTGAGAGATATTTCCAGGAAACATGCTGCTGGGAAAAAAACATGATCAGCAAAAGTCTCCATTGAGAATGCCTAATTAAAAAATAAAGTGCCATTTTCATGCTGTTTAAAGTTCTCTTAAAGCTTCTTTTGTAATTTCCCATAAACCCTTTGGCAGGTATTTGACAGATAAAATGCATTACTTTCAAAGTTTAAATATAAAACTTCAAGATATTAAAATAAACAAATAATTTGCTTTGTTTTTCTTTCGTCTCTCCCTTGCACGCTGCTCAAGTTTTCTTAATGAAAACATGTAATTACTGAGACAGTGACTGCTGCTCTGTTAGATGCTGTGGGTCAGATCAATGCCCTTCCAGCCAAGACAAACTCACAATTACACTGACAGATCTCCCATAAATGTCCAAGAACTACAACAGATGGTGGACTTAAGAGACGGTGCTGATTGCTGCATCACAGTGTACCAGATTCTAGATTCATGCTCAAATGCATAAAAACAGCTCCCACTGCAGGAAATAGCACACCGCAAAAGCTGCACAGCACAGCACAGAGCCTTGCAGAACGCTGCCGATATCCTTTGCACAAAAGAAATTCAGCACCATGGACAGGGAATAACCAGCTCACACCTACTATATCAGCACTCTGTGGCACACGAAGAAATTGGCCATAAAAAGTCACTCGGCAGACACTAAAAACAACTTTTCTACTTGCTGGCAGAGTTTAATTCTAGATGAAGAAAGAAAAATAAAGGAGGAGAAACAAAAGATCTGGTCTGACAGCATCCTACTCTCTTTTCCCAAGACAAAGCTCTCAGCATGGTGTCAAAGCTGCTTCAAACAGAGATTGAACCTGTACAGCATACAAAACACGAGCCTGTTCTTGCACCGACTGTACGGTTAGAGAAGTTTGCGGTGTGAGGTAATATTTTCTTATCATTTCCTATACTATCAACCACAATCTATCTATCATTCAGTCAGGGTTTCTGAGCTGATCTGACAATCAGGTCGTTGTGAGTCACGGAGTGAGATAGGAATGGGGGAGAAATTATACTGTAGTGTTGTAAAGTATAAGAAACGTACACTGAAAACATACTAAATCGGGATGCCCCTAGATTACAATTCTGACCGATAATCATGAGTCAAAAAATATTTTTTAATATTAACCAATAATGGTGATATTCATATTAAACTGTATTACTATTGTAATAAAAACACTAAAATAATTTAAAATGCTACAAGTGAATTTAGGCATCACTGCATTAAAATGTACAATATGAAAAGTAAATTTTCATTTTGAAATTACCAAAAAAATCAATTTAACAGTGTTGTTAAATTATTAGTGTTTTTTTAAAGATTCACTTTAACCATTGCCATCATCTGACACTCACTTAGTATAAAATGAAAAAAGGGAAATGACAATTAAATATTCAATATACAATATTCATTGATTGCAGAAAATTAATAAAATGGCCGATAACCAATATGGTACGGAATATATTTTGCATTGCTTGTAAAAATGTGTGTCCTGTTTAATTAAAAAATTAAAATGTTTATTTTTGCATCACTGAATAAGCCTAAATACACCAAAAAAATAAAATAAAAAAAGTAATCCACCAAAACAAAATGTAAAGATTAGATGACATATAGTTCAGAATAATAATTGCTGGTTACCATTTTTACAGTGTATAGTATAGTATTGTATACTGGCAAAAAAAAAAAAAAAAAAAAAAAAAGATTTTTGCTGCTTGTTCAAATTACTTAATTAAAATAAGCTAAAGCAACACAATTCCTACACATTTTGTCCTAACTTAATTTCATTGTGTTCAATCCACTTAAATATATCTAATATTGAAGTTTACTTTGTGTTGGGATTGAATTGAATTTTGTTCCATTAACTGAAAATGGGCAGAGTTTGTCAGTTCCCAGCATGTGCATATGGCTGGATCAAGAGAGAAAATGTTTAAAAATGTGATGTTATTTTATGTGTTTTGCAGTAAGATGAAAACGGGGGATGCTGTTTAATAGTGTTCAGTGTTCACTTATTGGAATTATTAGAACTTTTTCAATTTCACTGGGTTACCATTGCTGAAAGCTAACATTTAATATGCTGTAGTGTGTGCACTATTGTTAGCTAATAGGCTGTTGATTACCTAGTAGCAGTCACATAACACATATATGAAGTTGAATTGAATGGACATATTGGATGGATGTTTTGGATGAATGAATCATGAATCAATGAACCTCACAAAATTCACTTTGAGATGACTTACTTGGGTCACTTAAAAATTATTTAATTTCATCATGTTGAAGTTACATTAACAAATTATATTTGTGTAACTTAATTGATTCATGTGGGGCCGATGTACACTACTAAATCATGTAAATTCAACACACCTTTTGTTCAGTGTATAGAATAGTATGTTATAGTGATCACTAGGGATTACATTTGTAAAAAAAAAAAAAAAAAAAAATAGGTGACTTGTGGCCTTTTAATTTTAAACTACATGTGTGTTTTTCTAAAGAACATTTCTATTTTCTAGCTCCGTCTCTACCTGTCCTTTTCAAGCACATTATTCTTATTCCTCTCCTCTTTCAAAAAAAACAAATTCAATATATTGAAAGGTTAAAGCACAAACCACATGCAGCAAATATCACCAAAACAATTCCGCAGCAATAATGGTCTATATACAATAAGTACAATTTACTTAATTTTTAACTCAGATTTTTTAAAGTAAATTTCACATATTGAATTAAGTAAAATCTACTTAACTAAGTTGAAGGGTTAGTTCACCCAAAAATGAAAATTATGTTATTTATTACTCACCCTCATGTCGTTCTACACCTTCATTCATCTTAGGAACACACATGTTTTTGATGAAATCCGATGGCTCAGTGAGGTCTCCATTGACAGCAAGACAATTAACACTTTCAAGGTCCAGAAAGCTACTAAAGACATATTTAATGTGACTACATTGGTTCAACCTTAATGTTATGAAGCAACAAGAATACTTTTTGTGTGCCAAAAAACCAAAATAACGTCTTTATTCAACAATATCTATTTATGGGCGATTTCAAAACACTGCTTCACGAAGCTTCGAAGCTTTCCACGAATCAGTGGTTCAGAGCATGAATCAAACTACCAAAGTCACGTGAACCATTGAAATTTCGAAAAGTTTTGAAACACTTATGATGTAACGAAGCCTTGTTTTCTGAAAGCTTCAATTGAAGCTTCATGAAGCATTGTTTTGAACTCGCCCATCACTAGATAGTGTTGAAAAGTCGTTATTTAGTTTTTTTGGTGCACAAAACGTATTCTCGTCTCTTTATAATATTAAGGTTGAACCACTGTAGTCACATGAACTGTTTTAAATATGTTTTTAGTAGCTTTCTGGGCATCTGAAAGTGTTAATTATCTTGTGGTCAATGCAGGCCTCACTGATCCATTGGATTTCATCAAAAATATCTTAATTTGTGTTCTGAAGATGAAGTCTTACAGGTGTGGAACGACATGTGAGTAATTAATGACAGAAATTTCATTTTTTGGGTGAACTAACCCATTAACAAAAAAAGTAACTTTAACTTGGCCAGTTATGGTTTGAGTAATTTCTACTTAGTTGGAGTTTACTTTGCAATACTCTGTTTCAAGTCATTTTTACTCAAACAATGTAACACTGACTTAAGCTGTGCTTTAAAGTGTATGTTTTACTTAGAATATCCAAGCGAATAATACAGTAGATATTGTGTAGACAACAGCAATGTGGTACCCACCCGAACACAGAGATCTCAATACTTGGTACACAATACAAAATAACGTTAACGTTTTGAGTAGAAATTGATGTCAAAAACAGCAAGTTACTAAACCTGACAAGAAAAGCAATGATAAATCAGTGTAAATACAGCTGGAAAACAGTGAAAAAAAAAATATTTTTAATTATTCACGCCCCAGTGCATGATGGGAACAAGTTGAGTAGGTATTACTTAATTTTATAACGCTGATATTCACCCTTTCATTTCTACTAGCTTAAATTAGGTACTAATATAGAATTTACTTTGTTATTTTAAATTAAATTACTGTAGTATTTACTTCACCACATAATTATTTTTAATCAGTGAGAAAGGCATTCGCTGAGGCTTTTCCGAACAATAACATAGTTCTTGTCAACGAGAAACACATCTATATGCAAGCCAGTGCAAACTTTTTCATATTTTTCCGCTCGGTGACAAATTTTGAGAAAGAACAGCATTGACGACAGCAGAACACTTGAACCATGTCCAAGCTGTCCAGCTTTTCAACTAAGTAAAATGACAACTGCCTGCACTATGGTGTCCCTGAATTTCCCAAGGGGCAAAGGTTTTGACGGCATGTCTGAGCAGACGCATTACAGGCATGACAGCCAGAGGAAAAGGCCACAGTCTCTGGTAAAAATGCAAATGTCAGAGAGCAACGGCACACACCGTTTGCTGACTAATTGCATCCCATTGAAAATTCCGCAGGTACTTTGTGGCTCATTTACGTGTTGGGAACACATTATCCGTGGTGCGGCGCATTACATTTTCGCATTCATCGCCATATGTCGTGTTCGGAATTCATAATAACAGTGTTTTGTTAAATGGCTGTTCTGAGAGCATTTTTCAGAAGTAATTATTAACCTCATAATCATGCCACTTTCTGTTAGGAGCATTCCCATAAAAATAGTCGCACAATACCATCAAAGAAAGTAACTGTTGGTTATTTAGATCCTGTCAACCATTAAACATAAGCTATCATTTCACATTTGCCCACTTCTTTCTGTTCATGGTCTCTTGGTTAAATGCCACTTTGTCTTGGCGAGGCACATGAGCACTATGTAGCAGAGCAGCTGACTGCCCCTGCGATCGCATTCACTGCATACAGGATCAGTTGGCCAGGCCGTCTGTGGGATTGGGTGGCAGAGGCGTATAATGAGGGTTACTGGAGTGGCATTGAGAGGATTATCTCTCCTCATACTTTGGACAAAAGCTTTGCGAATTATCACTGAGAAAAGGTGGTTAGGAAGCGGCTCTCTTTGACAAGCAGGTCTGTATGCCAGAAGCAGAAATGCCGTTATAAACATCCAACTGTGTAAATGATGGATGGCCTGTGAGGGACGGAATCTGCCAAGTACAACATTAGCAAAAATAAACAGGGGCGGCGCGATAAGAGCCGATCGGGGGCTCTGACGTTACCCTCCTTTCACACTTGTGTCCTTGGACTTTCAGACCAATTTCAAGAGAATACTGGACCGATAGCAAAACCCTTTCTTTGAGCAAACACGTTCACACTTTAGACATTTAAATGTAGCTCTAAAATTGGAAGATGTGCTTAGTCGGCTCAAAGTGGAGCTTTGTAATTGCATTTCATGCAATGAGATGAGAAATTATGAAAGAGGATCGTGCGGATGAGGAATTAAAAATAACAAATTTCAAATCGCAGGATGATAGAACTTCGATATTCATAAATATTCAGCTTCATCTCTCTCCAGGTTTGGCTTTAGTCAAGGCATTTACTATATGATGCCAAAAAGGGAATTTTTCTCCCTTACGCAATGCTGCGTAACTAGGTTAAGCCAGCTTATGCATGGTGAATAGGTGTATCTAACTGATGCCCTCCCATGGACACTCAGGGGACTGGAGACTGCAGAGGATGCTATAAGAATGCTGCACATTATTCTCTGCTTCCTCTCCTCCAGGTATGTGGGTGACCTGACAGAGTCTTTCGCAAATTGACTGTGTCAATATCTCTGACAAATTTCACGCTGTTATTTACTAGTTTCCAGCATATGAGGTCTCGTTTGAAACACTTTGTTCTTTGGAATCTCTTTTGAAGCATACTAAAAGCACGTGGATGTGTGTGTGTGTGTGTGCATGCTATGCAGAGGCCGAAATCCGCATGTCTGCTACTCAAAATGGTACAGTTTGCAGAACTTGGCTTAGTTTAGCACCCTTTATTGAATTCATGGGTTTTCTTTTTTTCAAGGAAGGCTAAACCAGAGGCATAATCATTATACACTGATTTAACATGATGTCTTACAATAATAATTGCAACACTGAAATCTAAGAATAAATATATGCACAGATCTGTCTTTGCCTTTGTGAGAAGGTACGTCCTTAGACATGATCAATAGTTCGCAATCTTTTACATGTTTTGACCTTACCTTGGTCCATAAAACCATTCAATAAGTCCAGATAAAGACAATCTACTCAATTTGAAAATACAGATTCAACAAAGCACTTGACAGTTATACAATAACTGCAGTATCTCTATTGCTGATAGACAATTTTCAGTTAAATAAAAAATATCTCCGAAGTTTTTGATGCAAACGAGTTAAAAGCCAAGACCGCACGCCCTGCATTCATACGTATAATTTGCTTCACGTTTACCAACATTGCAAAGTCTGGAAACAGCAGTTGATCCTTTTCCTTCCAATGTAAATCTATGTATTTTAGATAAATAAAACTGTGATACAAAAATACTCCTTTACAACATTGCTGGCTGCTCTTATGAAGGCACTTTAAAAAATCTGAACAAGGGATTTCCTCCAGAGCAACTTGAGGGAAAACCATACCATTTTACATCGCGTGAATTCTTTTTCCATCTTACCATTCTCATTTTGGATGTGCAGTCTTATATCTGACATGTCTTAGAATTGATATGACCTTTCCAGCATATCAATGTAATCCATCTTTGTTTTGAGTCTAGCCCTCAGCTCAGGATAATCACTTTGGGTTTGATTAGGACATCCTGTCCTTGTCCCTGTGGTGGTTGTGATCGTTTGCTTTTGTCTGGCATCCTGTTTGGCGTGTGGATACTCTGAGGGAGGGTGCGTGTGTCTGTCAGGCAGGTTGCTAAACTGGGAAGTTGTGCCAAAAAGACTGTCCACTAATCCCACCTTGGGCGTGGGACCTTGGCTATCAATGACAGTCGGACAGAGTATTCCGTTTTCATGAAAGCCGGCAATGTCACCACAAGGCGCGCCGACGCTGACGATAGTGTTAATGGGGGAGCTGGAGATGGCCATGGTCCACTCCTTTTCCTTCTCCACCAGTGTTCTGTAATGCGAACCGCTCTCTTTTGTCTCTGAGAATGGATGCTTCTGCCCTGACTCCTCCTGTCCGCTTTTGTAAACGGGGTTGCTGCACATGTGCGAAGAGGGAGCGCCGATGCTGTCGTACACGTGATTGGAGGGAGGAGTTTCTGGTAAGGTCGGTGGTTGTTCTGTGAATATTCCACATTCCATCTGAATGCCTGCCAGGCCCACTTCCCCTTGCTTCCTAAAGGGAAGCTTTTCACGCTTTTTAAGAGCATATGCGCAAAGAGCTGCAGCAGCAAAGAAGGCAGACACAAACAGAACCAGCAGGCTGAGAATGAGAACAGAGAGGGGTATGGCACCTTTCGGCGGGTGCGGTCCCACCTCGGGATATGTAGTGAAAAGCCCGTCTGACTCGGCAGGAGACAGTGAGGACTGTCGGAGCTCAGGGCATATCACCTCAGAATTCACAGAGCGTAAATCTTTTCCTGAGACCAGCTCGGGGGTCTTACACACCACTTCTCCGACTATGACCACTAAGCTCAGCGTGTCCAGCCACTCTTTGAGAGGGATGATGTCGCAGGAGCAGTCCCAGGGGTTCTGATTCAGGTCGATCTGGACGACAGCATGCAGGTGTTCAAGAACGCCGCTGACTGGGAGGCAATGAAAGTAGTTGTTCCGCAAGTTCAGGCGTGTCAGCGAGGTACCTGCGAATGCTCCCACGGGCAACGTTCGCAAGAGGTTGTTGTTGAGAAAGACTAGCTGCAGGGAGGGCATTAAACTGAAGGCAGCCGGCTGGATTTCTCGTATCTCATTGTACTCGAAATACAGATACTCAAGGCTGTGCAAACCGTGGAACATATCAAGAGTTAACTTCACAATACTATTACCGTTCAGGTAAAGGCTTCTCAAATTAGGGAGATTAACAAAAGCCCCCTCTTGAACGTAAAATATCTGATTGTTTCCCAAGTGCAATAAATCAAGACTGGAGAAATTCCAAAAATCGGACTTGTATATTCTCTGAATGAGATTTCCACTCAAGTAAAGCTTCTTGGCGTTCAAGGGTCGAGGCATCAACTCGGAAATGTTCCGAAACCCATTTTCCTTGCAGTTGACTGTCAAACCAAGGTCATTAATATGCAAGTTACAGGTACATCCAATGGGGCAAATGATAGGTATAGGCGGCCTTGTCTGGTATCCGGCTACAGGCGGCTGATTGGGGAACACGCTGCGTGGTGTTGGTGGTGTCTTTGAGGGCCTGAGTCTTTTTGTCGGCTTTGGGGGTCTTTCTCTTTGTTCCACGGAGGAGACAGTGTTTTGATTGGGGGAGACTATAGATGACGGCTTTGTAGGCCTCGCCCTCCCTGTGTAGAATGGTAAGTGTAGGACGGCTAGAATTGACTCAATCTCTGCTTCATTTAATAAGGGGCAAAGCTCGCCCCGTTTGATCTCTCTGAGGTCCTTTCCGTGGAGGTGGAAAGGGTACTCGCACGTGATCTCGCCGACAACCGCGGTGTACGGAATCCGCTCCAACCAGGCCTTGAGCTGGATGATATCGCAGACACAGTTCCAAGGGTTCTCCTCCAACTGGATCTCCATAAGACTGCGACCGATATATTCCAAAATCCCTTTGTAAGCCAACGTCTTTAGTCGATTGCCTCTCAAGTCAAGGTGCGTCAGAGAGACAGATCTGAAGAGAAATGCCGGCAGCATGGGTATCAAATTGTCATTAAGGATGAGCACTCTGAGTTTGTGGAGATTTCGAAACGCCCCACTGTCTATTCTCTTGATAACATTATAGTCTGCCTGAAGGTATTCTAAACTCTCCAGTCCGAGAAATGTGTCGTTCCGGAACACTTCCAGCTTGTTTTCGTGAAGGTACAACCTCTTGAGGGAGCTCAAACCATTGAAAGCCCCAACATGGATGTCCTGCAGGGCATTATTGCCCAGATTAATGGCCACTGCATTGTTCAAGTGCAAAAAACTGTTGAAGTAGAGCTTCCGTAAAGAGTTTTTCTGCAGGTAGAGCTTGAATGGTCTAAGCCATGACTGTGAGACTTGGCTAATATTTGTAAATCCTTTGCTGTCACAATGAACGTGAAACAGGCCTTCCTTCACTTCGCAGTAGCAGGGCTCAAAGCAAGGCTCGTCTATTTCTTCTGAATCATCAAGTAGAGGGATAGGTGTCGTCCATCCAAGTGCAATTGTGCTTAGCAGTGTAACCCACAACATGCTTTCACCAAATGCAGGCAAGTGCATAGCCTCAAGAGCTCCTTCACTGCACTGAAAAAAATACAACAGTTTTAGTGGTGTGAATACAGAGAGGATGAAGAACAACTGCTCAATCCAAATGATGTTGACTTTTGACAAGTTAGTCATGATATGACTGAAGAATAGGGGAGGCTGTCATCTATACTGTATGACGGAGCAGAATGCAGCTCAGCTGCTCTGACTGCAGTTTTTTTTTTTTTTACTGCAAACAATATAGTCGAATAAAGGCTTCAATTATCAATGTCAGCAAATGCACCAGAGCTTAATGCCGACTTAAAAGTATGCCTGCTGCATTTACTATAGCGATATTGAGAAGATGCAAAATGTGACATAATCCATTTAAAGGCATAATGCTTCTCTAGAGGTTTCGCTTTAGTTTCTAAATCAGCTAATGACTCTGGAATATCAATTTGACCTCCATGGAAAATATTACTTTCTCCCCTCCTCCACGAGCACCTATTAGCTAATGTGCACAGCAGGGCACTTAGGAATGTGATGTTAATAAGACCTAGGTTCTATTGATTGCTGAAGGGGTATGTGCATACAGGTCATTGAAATAATGTAGCTCCCTCACTAATGCATGCAAAGCATATTATTGCAAAGCAAAATCTTCAGGGTAACAGAATAAAAAAATGTTCCTGCGGTTGCAGCACTTTGAGGTAAAGTATGATAGCAAAAATAATATTCCATGTAAACAAGACAAAATAAATATTTTTAAGGCAAAGTTCAACTGATATCCAACCTAGATAATCACATTGCTTTCTCGACAGAACAGAGCCAAAGATCAGATCCAGCTTTGAACTGAGTATGCAATACAGACATAAGGAAACCATTGAAGCACTGCGTGAAAAAGCTGAACTTATGGAAGCTAAAGGCAATTTAATGTTCATTATCTTACCAAGAGCGATTCATACGCTGTCAGATACATAATTAACACGTAATGATAATCAAATGCGCTAAAATGCAATCTATTAGCATTCCCCTTTGTCTGGCTTTACCACCGCCCGCGTTCGGATCCATATCACAGGCATTAACTGAGAAGAATTGTGCGCTACTCACTCAGGTTGCTGCAGTGGAATTAAAAGAGCAGAAGATTGACCACTTTAAATAATGCTGCTTCTTGCCATGTCACCACCGTTGAGCCGATTCTTCTTCTTCTTCTTCTTCTTCTTCTCTCCGCTCTCGTGTTGGAGGCAAATAGGAGAGCCGAAGACGTGACAGGACTGCAATGTCTCAGAAAGGTTTGCTTTAGGATGCAGGTCCGCTCCCCTGACGAGCGCTCAACAGTGAAGACAGCGAAGGCTGCAGTTCAGCACCACTGTGAGGACTGATGATGAGCGAGATCTTAGTACATGTCGGTTGGAAACAGTTGCAGAAACTAAAACCGGTTCAAGTAGGCTATGCAAGTTGGCACTGAAATAAAATCACAGGATGGCGCTGCCTCGGACTTCGCTTTGCAAGTAAAATATATTGCACCGAGCGCGCGCCCGCCCGCCTGCAGCCCTGCTATGAAACGCTCCAAATATGCGCGAGATGATGAGAATAACATGAACGCAGCGTTCGGCGCGCGACACACCGTTTTGAGGTTTAACTTGGCTTTTTAATGTGTTACCCTCGACATATTTCTTCAGATTTGCATTGATTTACGAGAGAAAGTAGTTGAGTTTGCTATGCAACGCCATTTACTTCACTCACATTAGCCTATTAAATTACACTGCAACCGTTACCAGAGCGATATGACTTCTTCAGATAACTTATTCATCATCCTTCATTGTATAGGGCTCTAACAATTTAATGAAACCTTAATTTGGTTGCCATGGAAACATAGTGCCATCTGCTATTGCACAACAATGTGGTGCTTCATACATGGGCATGTTGCTTATTTTGGAACTGAGAATGAACAATGTTGACTTGATGCCCACTTTTGCTGATTTCTCATATGGCTGATTAATTATCTTATAAATCACCAGTTAATTACTTCATAATGAGTTTGACAGTGATATGCATAAATGTGATTCTCATCTGATCATTTTGGTTGATCGTGGAATGCACCAGCCTGCAAGCTTCACTTACTATGTAGGCCATTAAAACCAAAGCAAACTACTACACTTCTCATATATCCAGAGTAATATTCTGAACACATAGGCATATCGACTTTAGTTTTCCCTTTATTGTGAATTTCCCACAGGTAACAGAGAATCTAAGCTAAAGCTAGTTAATACTCTGTCTCAGCAGCTCTCTGTGCCTTTGAGCATTAAAGCATTTTCCTGAAGATCCTTAAGAAGAAAAAAAAATCTTTAATGCCGTCACACAGATCAGGGCTGCAGATCTGAACATGTTCCAGTGAATTAGCTTGCGACAGCAGCTTCCCTTTTCTTCTAAAGCCTGTTAAAGGTGATTAAAGCAGTGTTTCTCGATCAGATTGCTGCTTTGAAGAGAAAAAAATCCAAACAAATGATTAGGAATTGTGGGGTTGGAATTATATTCGCTATTAAAGGTATGGACAGCCATCAAACGGTGGTGAGGAAGAGGACCCAGTGATTGACAGGACAGTAATGGGGTCCATCTCTGAAAACGAATGCCATATTCTGACCTAAAGCAGATTTCGACCGCCTTCAACAAAAGAAAACAATTCAATCTCCATTCCATATTATAATAGCCATGTCATGCTTTCCACACACTGATCAATTTAAGCAAGTAATTGTATGCAATTAATATAATTACAAAAGATTAGCTTTGTTTGAAGAATGATTGTATTAAGGATTTACATGATTTTAACCACCTTTGACTAATTAACAAATCATTTAAAGCACTCTCGTTCAATTATAAACCCCTCTCACATGAAACCAACAAAGACCGTTTGACAAAACCGTCTCAATTTGCAACTGAAGAGACACGGGTGTAATTTTTCCGGAAGAAAAATAAAACGCGAGATGTAATCTGGCCATTTGAAGCTCATTTAGCCTGAAGCTGGTCATTAATTATCCAGCTTTAGAAAACAGAAGATGAAGAGCGTAGCTGACACTGAGGGGCTGGAGAGGGAGCTATCTGGATCCACAGGTGCTTTAACCTTTTAGTGAGGCACTCCTCATGGATACAACACAGAGCAATGACCCCTCTCCTCACACCTCCACCAAGGACGGTCGGCCATAACCAGTGTTAAGCTAATTAAACTACCCTCCCATTTTAATTAGGATATAAATCAGTTGCCATGGGAACCTGTCCTTTGGAGTCCCCATGCATACTCCTGATGGATTAAGTGCAGTGTATGAAGGGTGCTATTTTAGAAGCCCTTTTAATTCATGCAGGAGAACGACAGTGTCCGTACAGATGGGTACTAACATATAAATGCTAAAAATATGCATTTTTTTAGGTTACGATATAAATGGTTGATTGTTGTAATATAAACATCTATATTTTTTATTGCATACTAAAATTTGCAAAACGATCAGCCTAGCAACAAGACTCGGCAGCAAAATTACAGTATGTTAATACTGAATTGCTCTATACAGAACTGCCATGGACGACGGCGAATAGTAGGAAATATGTGACTACTGAATGCCATGATTGACCAATCAGAATCTTTTGTTAAATCTTTTCTTAAAGGGAAAGTTCACACAAAAATGAAAATTCAGTCATCATTTACTCACACTCAAGTTGTTCCAAACCTGTATGAATTTATTTGTTCTGCTGAACACAAAGGAAGATATTTTGAAACAAAATAGTTGATGGACCCCATTGACTTCCATAGTATGGGGGGGGGGAAATTGGGGGTGAGTAAATGATGACAGAATTCTCATTTTATGGTGAACTGTCCCTTTAAGACCATGCTAAACCTTTCAGCTTGGGTAGCTTAAAGGGTTAATTCACCCAAAAAATGAAATTTCTGTCATTATACCCTCATTCCACTGACAATATTTTTGATGAAATCCAAGAGCTGTCTGGACTGCAACATTATTATTACCACTTTTAAGGCCCAGAATGGTAGTAATGACATTGTTAAAATAGTCCATGTGACTACAGTGGTCCAACCTTAATGTTATGAAGTGACTAGAATACTTTTTGTATGCAAAAAATAATGACTTTATTCAACAATTTCTTCTCTTCTATTACTGAGCCGGCATTCTGATGTAGAACCTGGAAGTGCTGCACTGTGTTGACTACGTCAACTGCATAGGAGACTGACACAGAAGAGAAGAAATTGTTGAATAAAGTGTCTTTTTAACATTAATGTTGAACCACTGCAGTCATGTTGACTATTTTAACCATGTCTTACTACCTTTTTGGCCCTTGAAAGTGGTAATAATGTTGGATTTCATGCTCGCGGATTTCATCAAAAATATCTTAATTTGTGTTCTGAAGATGAACGAAGGTCTCATGGGTGTGGAACAATATGAGGGTGAGTAATTAATGACAGAATTATAATTTTTGGGTGAACTAACCCTTTAATCATTACCATTGTGTTCGTCCATTAAAAATCAGCATTAAGTTCTAATATGGAATGGCACTTATAGTTATATTTTAAAATCAACGTTCAGAAACTGTTTAATTTTACCCGTATTCACCCTAAATGTTGTACCATTAATTTTGTGTCATATTATTCATTTTGAACGGGCTCAAAATGTATTTTGCTTGGGGCATGATTTTATTATCCTTAACATAAATAAATGTTTTCACAAGGGCTTTTTCAGTGTCTTATTTGTTTGTCGGTTTGAGTGTTTTTCTGGCCCAGCATTTCCTTGTCAAAGTACCTTGTTAAAAATATGAAACACACCAGACCCAAACTCAAAATGTTGCAACACAGCGTTTCATAAAACAGGAGGAGTGCTCCAAGGGAAATCACCTCTTATCATGTGAAGCATCATACTTGAAATGCTAAAAGATTACATCAAAGCAGAAATAATAAATGAAGTAGAAAAAAAATGCCATGACGAGAGCTCCCCCTACTGACGGAGAGAGTCACAGTCATCCACTACTAAACAATGCAAACGCGTTCACGCGCTTGTAATACCCACACAGGATTATACAGGGAATCCAATGATTATGATTATCTCCACTCGGAGAGCCTTCAAATCATAAAATATAGAAACAATTAACCAGAATTAAATTACTAAGCACAGATTACCTGTTCTACACATCAGCAAACAAGAACCCTGTGTCCTCAGCAGGGCCTAGAACTCATTAAACACATCTCATAAGATTCACAAACCAACAGCTCTAATCCACAACAGCAGCATTAATGTGATATGCGACTGTGTTACCAACTCTTAACATTTGATAGTCTTATAATGGCTGTTCAGCTCAGCACACTGTTCCACACTGGTTGTCATGGATGCAGCGTTTATCAGCCTCTTTTCACAGGGTATCTGTAGGTAATTAAATGGAAAGGAATGAAGGTTCAAAAGAACACTTACTGTGCTTGTACTCTTATATTAGTGTACTGAACGTTCAATAGGCTGGTCAGCCGTCTGATATATTGAAGACAATTCAAATAAACAGGCGTTTTAGTATGCAAGATTTGGGAACTGACAGAATTGTACCTTTGGGATTATTATCATGAAATGCTGTATGTATCTAATTCATTTTCTACATTTTACTGTTTGAAATTACATTTTCAGGGATCATTTGCTCAAGTTCAAGGTTTAATGCTTACTTGATGAATTTCTAAGGCCTCTAAATTATTAACATCATTAAAATTTATAGCTTAAAAACCTGTACATAATCACTATTGCATTATGTACTCAACACACACAAAATTAAAACTACTTTGATTATAAAACTAAGCATTTAAATATCATCTTACTAAGACTATATTATTGGGAGATATAGAGTACTAATTGATATTTTATGCATTTTATGTAAGCAGTCTTTTAAAATGTTATAAAAATCAAGCAATCAGACTTTTTTGGCCATAACAACATATGCACCAAATTGCATATTTTTGCTCAGTTTGGGACTATGAATAAAACTGATGTGTTTTTTCTCCTTGAGTGTGAGCTCCATACTATTTGGGCCATAAAAGACTGATGTATCAAATATGATATACAAAACATAAAACACATATGCAAACATTTTATAATTTTTTTTTTGTCCAAAAATTCAATAAACTTCCATTTAAAAATAAAAAATAGATTTTTTTTTTTTTAACTATTATTTCATATGTCAGCCTTTACTGGGTTAATAATGGCTTGACAAAATCTTACAATCTTAACAAAATCACAAGGCAATCTTAGACATGTAATCTGACTACTTTTGGATTACATTTAGATTACTTTTGTGCTAACCCTTATTTGATGTCACATATATTGTTGGATAATTGTGTACTATTTTGACAGATACAAAGAAAAAAGAAAACGTAATCCAGATTACATATACTACCAGTAAAAAGTTTTTGAATGAAGTCTCTTATGCGTATTAAGGTTGCATTTATTTCATAATAAATACATAAAAAACAATAATAATGTGAAATATTATTACAATTTTAAATTATGGTTTTCTATTTTAATATACTTTCAAATATAATTTATTTCTGTGATGCAAAGCTGAATTTTCAGCATCATTACTCTTCAGTGTCACATGATCCTTCAGAAATCATTGTAATATGCTGATTTAAAAGTTGTGCTGCTTAATATTATTTTATAACCTGTGATACTTGTTCAGGATTCTTTGATGAATAAAAAGTTTTAAAAAATCAGCATTTATTTAAAATAGAAATCCTTTGTAACAAAAGTTTGGGGTCAGCAATTTGTTTTTCTTTTTTTTTAAAGAAATTAATACTTTTATTCAGCACGGATGTGTTAAATTGATAAAAAGTGATAGTAAAGATTTATGTTGTTAGAAAAGATTTATATTTTGAATAAATGCTGTTCTTTTTAACTTTTTATTTATCAATGAATCCTGAAAATAGTATCATAGGTTCCAAAAAAATTATTAAGCAATACAACTGTTTTCAACATTGAAAATAACTGAGTATCAAATCAGCACATTACATTAATTTCTGAAGGATCATGTGACACTGAAGACTGGAGTAATGATGCTGAAAATTCAGCTTTGGTCACAGAAATAAATTAGATTTTAAAGTATATTAAAATAGAAAACCATAATTTTAAATTGTAATAATATATAAATTGTAATATATATATATATATATATATATATATATATATATATATATATATATATATATATATATATATATATATATATATATATATATATACCAATTATGTAGGCTATATATTTCTTCAAGATGGTCTATTTTGATCTATTTTATCTCTCTAAAAGTAAAACGTTTGTAATTATAAATAGGTCAAATATCATTGTGCATGTATAGACACTTATAAATACTTAACTCAACAATAAAAAAGTATTTGGGGTTAGGGACGATTGGATTATATTCTCTTGCGTTTACTTAAAAAAAGAAAATACAGGAATAGACACGGTGTAACTACAAAAGTTGCTGCTAATTTAGTAAACGATGGTGGAAATCCAAATGTAAGCATCCCCATTCCAGCAACAACACCACTGTATGGAATCATGCTGAGACAGATGAAACACATGCATTCACCCTGGCAATAACTTCAGCCAATCACAGACTTGCGTTTTTCTACGTCAATGATATTTGACGAATCAGAACTCTTCTTGTTGCATCGACAGTGACAGGCTGAGTGCTGTGAAGTTCGGCTGACCCATCATCAGGACTGTAGGTATGAGACTGCGATGAAACTTGACTAACTTTGTGAAATATTGCCAGAAACTGATCTCACTTAGTCGTATTATATTTTAGATAAATTAGCAGAGTTCGTTTATTAACCAAAGCAAGAGTGAATCAGACGTTTTTGCTTCATATTAAATTGTGTCTATAGCGGATTAGCTTCATTGTAGCACAGTGGTGATGATAAATTGTCTCCGAAGTTCAAAAAATAGCCAGACCCGACTGTATCATGGAAGATAGCGTACATAATGTGTTTATTTTATGGTTATCCTGTTTCTAATGTACATATCGTTTCTTTTAGACTGAAGAAACAAAGTCAGTATCGCTCTGTTCAAGGCTGCGCGTGCGTTTCCCCTGTTTTGTAGCAGGATCATAAACCGCCCAGTTCACCTCAACTCCAGTGCTAAAGTAGCATCATTTCGCAAGATGCCCCAGACAAACAAGTTTAAATGTGCTGCAGCCAGCAGCCCTGCTCAGTCTGCTGGTCCAGACCGGGGAGAACCACTCAGAGACCCCAACGCACCTCCAGGGGACAGTGGTGGAGGTGACAACCAAGGGGACCCTCAAATTATTAAGTCCCCAAGTGACCCCAAACAATACAGGTAAAGTCCAGAAGTACACATTTAAAACTGTGACATCTAGTCTACATCTGTCTTATTCATAAAGTAACAAGTGGAACCTTTTAAAAGATCATTTTACATTATGAACAATACACTGGAGTACAGAAATATAAGATCACAGAAGTAAAACACGAGCTCTGGTTCCATCTCTGAGCGTGTAACACAACACTGCATGACTGAACCTGCTAACAGAATATTTTCTCTTTTCATCCAGATACATTGAGCTGAGTAACGGACTGAGGGCTCTTCTGATCTCTGATCTGAGTGGTTTAGATGGGAAAACTGAAGATGAGGATGATGAAGATTCAGAAGAGGAGGAGGAGGAAGAGGCAGAGGGAGAGGAAGAGGAGGGAGACTCAGGGGAAGGAACGGACGAGGAATCTGTAGAGGAAGGGGACAGTCAGGATAGTGACTTTGAGGAGCTGGATGAGGAAAATGACAGGAAGAAGAAAAAAGGATCTGAAAAACAGGTTTGTGTTTCGTTGTCTATGAATTCAGACTATTGACTGGTTGAACTTACAATAAAGGGATAGTTCACACAAAAATGAAATTTATTCCATAGTTTACTCACCCTCAAGCCATCCTAGGTGTATATGACTTTCTTCTGTCAGCCAAACACAATTATATTAAATGGGTGGTTGATTATGATTCCACTTTTTTAACTTTAGTTAGTGTGTGATGTCGCTGTTTGAGCATAAACAACATCTGCAAAGTTACAGCGCTCAAAGTTCAATGCAAAGGGAGATATTTTCTTTTACAGAAATCGCTTTTTAAGGACTACAACAAACAGCTGGTAGGGACTACAGTGAGCTTCTTCCCATGTTAGTGACATCACTAACCCTAAAATTTACATAAACCCCGCCCCTGAGAACACAACAAAGGGGGTGAGGCCATGTTGGGCTGCTTTAGAGAAGAGGAAGAGTTGTTGTAGTAGAGTGTTGTTGTCATGCCATCATTTTACACCGGACTGCTTCACAAACGAGGGTCAATTCAACGCTGGATTTGCACAAAAGATGAACATGACGACACATGCTAGTGGATGAGTTGAATCAACTCCACAGCAACTGCATAAATTTATCCACTAACCATTCAGAAACGTCTAAAAGTTGTAACTTCTTCCTGAGTCTCTCCATCAGTGTCGACTCCGGTTTGAACAATGTAAGGCTGAACACCGTTA
This sequence comes from Chanodichthys erythropterus, assembly GCF_024489055.1. NCBI lineage: Eukaryota > Metazoa > Chordata > Actinopteri > Cypriniformes > Xenocyprididae > Chanodichthys > Chanodichthys erythropterus. The sequence goes on from NC_090236.1 coordinate 35,995,858, forward strand.
CTGACAATCCTCATTTTGGCTGCGTGAGATTCTCCAGCTTTGTTGTTGTTGAGCTGTTAAAGCTCCACCCTATTCTGGAAAGGGGGCCGGAAGCAGCAGCTCATTTGCATTTAAAGGGACACACACAAAAACAACATGTTTTCTCTCACATCCAAATAGGGGCAAATCTGACAAGCTATAATAAATGATCTGTGGAGTATTTTGAGCTGAAACTTCACAGACACATTCTGGGGACACCCGAGACTTATATTACATTTTATGAAAATGGGGAAAAAATATCCTGGCTCTTCCAAGCTTTATAAATGATAATGATTAAGGCTTGAGATTTTGAAGCCCATAAAAAGCACATCCATCCATCCATCCATCACAAAAGTAATCCATACAGCTCCAGGGGGTTAATAAAGGTCTTTTGAAGCAAAGCGATGCATTTTTGAAAGAAAAATATCCATATTTAAAACTTTATGAACTATAATATCTTTTAATACGGCAACGGCCATACGCAAGTCGAGTTCCGGTGGAAAAGTGACCTCTGACCCAATGTGTAACGTAGGATGTAGGTGTAGCGAACTCTTAGGTGAGAGTAGACGTCTCTCGTGGTTCAAGCAAATCTCCTCAAAAAAAAAAGCTCCTCTTCTCTTATACTAAAATCCTCTGAGGTTTTGTTTTGCTCTATCCTCTGCGCTTTCGTGTTCGTCAGTACGTCATGTGTCGGGTCAGAGGTCGCTCTTCTGCCGGAACTAGACTGTTTCCAGAAGCCAGTTATTATAGTTTACAAAATTTTATATATGGACTTTTTTGGACTTCAAAATCTCAAACCCATTCACTACCATTATAAACATTAGAAGGATATTCTAACTCCAATTGTGTTAATCTGAAAAAAGAAAGTCATATGGCTTGAGGGTGAGTAAATCGTGGGATAATTTTCATTTTTGGGTGAACTATCCCTTTTAAAGTCATCATGATCTGAAATTTCCCCAATACATGTCCCAATTTCTTTCTCTTTTTTTTTCTTGACCATGTCATTTTTATTCAAACTGTCATCTTTAAAATGACTGATCTTAGTTTTTAGTGATTTACTTTTAATTTATTTAGACAAAAGTAACATAGAATTCTAAATATCACTCATTTATCAGTTATTGACTATAACATGAAAATTGGTGATTGCATAAAAATATCAGATTTAGTTTGCTGAAACGATTGCAGTGCATCTAGTGCATTCAGATTTTTTCTTCTGAAATTAGTCTGCAGCGGCCCTTTGTATTGGCGTAGGGAGTTTCAGTGACCCTAATGACCTACCTGGCCTTGCACACTTCCTCGAACACAGTAAGTCACATCTGCATCTGTTCTTCCATTACTGTATTCAGAAGTGCTTTATTCTCAGTGATAATCCTTCACCTGACCGTATCTCTTATATCCCAGTGGTGTTCATGGGCAGTGAAAAGTACCCTTCTGAAAATGGCTTTGATGCATTCCTGAAAAAGCATGGTGGCAGTGATAATGCTTCCACTGATTGTGAGAGAACCATTTTCCAATTTGATGTGCAGAGGAAACGCTTCAAAGAAGCCCTTGACAGGTGAAGTAGCTCTAAAGATGTGATCATATCACCTTATCCTGATGTCCTTTTTGTCTTTTTTTTTTTTAAGTGCACTTGTAATATTTCATACAAAAAAATTATTAACCTTTGGCCATACCTAACCTTTAAAATAATGTAATCGTCTCTTTTTCAGATGGGCTCAGTTTTTCATCTGCCCTCTTATGATTGAAGATGCCATTGATCGTGAGGTCGAGGCTGTGGACAGTGGTGAGTAAAGCTTTTATTGATTACAATAGTGTTGATTAGGGCTGGGTATCGTTCAAAAATTTTCGATACCGATACGATACCGATACCTTGACTTCGATACCGATACCTAAACGATACCTTTTTCGGTACCAGTTTTATAAAATATGTTTAAACAAGATTACATAACCTCAAAAAAATCTTTGGTTTTATATTTTAACTTTGTTGACTTTTTTTCAGACTCAAAGACTCATCTCCTGAGCCACTGCGGGGAATAAAAAAAGCACAAATTAAAAAAATTTACCCAACACAATAAATCAGTGCAAATAGTTTTAATAAAGTTTAGTTTTCAATGCAAAAATTAAGTATGTGAGGCTCTTTTTTAAATCACTCAGCAATTGTTCTTCAAAAAATTTATTATTATTAACAAGATCAAAGTGGAAGTAAGAGTGACGCAAGTTCGTTGCGTCTTACCGTGAAATAAGAGTTCTGTGTCTTTATTAAAATCAACACATTAATGATTCATCTCTCATCCACCCGCAATTAATTTGAATGTTATTTTTTTTTTTTTATTACTTGGCCCGACCCGCAAATTATCCGCAGTATCAGGAGGACGCTGATACCTCTTTTTCAGCAGAATTGTTTGCGTTCTGGAGCCAGAGGCAGAGACTGTGCTCGTGCAGGCGAACTAGAGGCCGTCACGAACCGGTCGCGTGTTTCCATAGACTTGAGGGACGAACGCTGATGTAAAGCTGCTGTGTGTTGTACCTTAGACTACAAAAAACATTGCGCGTTCCGCTGTTTCTGCAGGCAGTGCTACACTTTTGTTTTCTGTTAACAGTATCTGTAGTGAACCGGCTGCTCACATAAACAGCCGTTTCTCACCCGTCCATTCGGAGATAAACTGAAAACGAAACCGTTGATTCAATCGCCCTCTCGCACATAGGGTCTCTCTCGCGCGTATAGTTTTATATATTTAGATATAAATAACAATGTAGCGCAACGTTACTTGCTCCTCAACGAGACAGCGAAAGCATTTCTCCGCCCCTCTCCTCGGCTCCATTCTGAGGTACCGAAATTTGGTACCGAATGACAAGACACTTTTCGATACTCGGTAGTATCGAGGCAGTTCGTTCGGTACCTAAAAAGTATCGAGTTCGGTACCCAGCCCTAGTGTTGATAGCTTAACTAGGCAGCCTAACAGCCCTGTGTTTTGTTTTGTTTTTGTCACAGAATATCAGCTTGCTAAGCCTTCAGACTCTCACCGTAAGGAAATGCTTTTTGGTAGCCTAGCAAAGCCCAACCATCCCATGGGCAAGTTCTGCTGGGGTAAGTCAAACATACAAAACTGCTTCAGAGTAGCTCTTTGATATGTTCTAGAGCTTCAGTTGCTTTTTTGGTGACTGTATTTAAGGAAATGCGCAGACCCTGAAGACTGAACCTAAGGAAAAGAATATCAACGTTTACAATCGACTCCGTGAGTTCTGGAAGAGGTACTACTCTGCTCATTATATGACCTTAGCTGTGCAGTCTAAAGGTAGGTAATGTTCACAGAACTTGACTTGGATATAGAATTTCGAATGGAAAATTATCCTAAAATTTCTTTACTCTTACCTTCACAGAGAATCTCGACACCCTTGAGGAATGGGTCAGAGAAATCTTCAGTCAGGTGCCCAACAAGTAAGCGAAGAGTTTCTGAGAGTTTTGAAAATCTGATAATATGAATGTGTTTAAAAAGTTTTTTTCAATTCCTTTCAGTGGGCAGGCAAAGCCTGATTTTTCAGACCAACTGAGCCCCTTTGAAACACCTTCCTTCAACAAACTTTACCGAGGTATGTCAAAGAACTTAATGTTCAAATGAGGTTTAACAAACTCAGAAACTAAATATTAATATTTTGTTTGTGGTTTGTTGCAGTGGTGCCTGTTAGAAAAGTACATGCCCTCACCATCACATGGGCTCTACCCCCTCAAGAGAAGCATTACAGGTAAACCAGCCAAGGTGGTGCTCAGTTAAATTTTTTCTTAAAAATATAGTGATCCAGGTGTAGCACTTTTAAAGTGTATTTTTACTTCATTCTTTAAACATCTTTTGAAAAGTGTTGTTAAAATCACAATGAAATCAACAGGAGACTTATGTTGATTTAAAGGGTTAGTTCACTCAAAAATGAAAATTATGTCATTTATTACTCACACTCATGTCGTTCCACACCCGTAAGACCTTCGTTCATCTTCAGAACACAAATTAAGATATTTTTGATGAAATCCGATGGCTCAGTGAGGCCTCCATTGCCAGCAAGATAATTTACACTTTCAGATGCCCAGAAAGCTACTAAAGATGTATGTAAAACAATTCATGTGACTACAGTGGTTCAACATTAATGTTATGAAGCCACAAGAATACTTTTTGTGCACCCAAAAAAAAACAAAATGACTTTTCAACAATATCTAGTGATGGGCGATTTCAAAACACTGCTTCATGAAGCTTTACGAATCTTTAGTTTTGAATCAGTGGTTCGGAGCGTGTATCAAACTGCCAAAGTTACATGAACTATTGAAATTTTAAAAACACTTATGATGTAACGAAGACTCATTTTGCTGAAATCATGTGACTTTGGTGCTCCAAACCACTGATTCGAAACAAAAGATTCGTAAAGCTTCGAAGCTTCCTGAAGCAGTGTTTTGAAATCGTCCATCACTAGATATTGTTGAATAAAGTATTTATTTTGTTTATTCTCGTCACTTCATAACATTAATGTTGAGCCACTGTAGTCACATGAACTGTTTTAAATATGTCTTTAGTATCTTTCTGCGCATTGAAAGTGTTAATTATCTTGCTGGCAATGCAGGCCTCACTGAGCCATCGGATTTTATCAAAAATATCTTAATTTGTGTTCTGAAGATGAACAAAGCTCTTACAGGTGTGGAACGACATGAGGGTGAGTAATTACTGACATAATTTTCATTTTTGGGTGAACTAACCCTTTAAGTCTGTGTCTGTTAGCTTTGAGAACATCTATAGTATATCCACATCTTCTTTATAAAGATGGCATTAAGCCATTTCACTGGGTCTTTACGTATCGATTTTGTTGCTCTTTATTGGAATGCCAGTATTATTTCTCAAATAATGTGACGTTTATCCAAAGCTCTTTATGTTGGTCCTCAGGGTAAAGCCTTTGCATTACATTGCTTGGTTGATTGGCCACGAGGGAACTGGAAGTATTCTGTCCATGCTTAGGAAGAAGTAAGGCCTTTTTTTTTTTTCATGAGGTGGTTTCGGCTTTCTTTGTGACCTGTACATGTAGCATAATAGAGTGTTGTGCATAATTTTTATACTAACCCCAAAAAACTATTCAACTGGATCTCTCCTTCTCTCTGACAAGGTGCTGGGCTCTAGCTTTGTTTGGTGGAAACAGTGAAACTGGTTTTGATCAGAACACCACCTACTCAATTTTTAGTATCTCCATCACTCTGACCGACGAGGGCTTCCAGAACTTCTATGAGGTCTGCAAGCCCAGACACTGCATTGTTTTACATTTCTACACTTAGTTCATGTCAAAAATATGCACTATATTTACAAGGATCCTTAAGATATAATATTCTTTTCACACTTAATGTCATTAAGGAAATACAGGGGGAAAGCTGAGAAACTAACAGCCTTGCTAGATGTGTGTAAAATAGGATTACAAAGCCTCTGAGGCCCCTTTAGCATCCCAAATTAAAAAAGGCACGATTGCAGTAAAGTTTAGTCCCACTCACAATGAATGCATCCATGGTCATTTGCATATTTTTCTTCATTCAGGTTGCTCATCTGGTCTTCCAGTACTTGAAAATGCTTCGGACTCTTGGGCCCCAACAAAGGTAGGTCCTTTACATTAAGTGTGCTACGCAAGGATTTATTGAAGTAGAATCTTTGCAGAACTTTGCACTCAATAATGTAGCTTAAAAGGCATTATGAAAAGCTTTGTTTTTTTCACCAGAATATATGAAGAAATTCAAAAGATCGAGGCCAATGAGTTCCACTATCAGGAGCAGGTACGGTTAAGCATTTTATAGTATTGTCAGCTTATGAACACTTAGCTGTTTCTCACCAAAAATTGAGTTTTTTTTATTTATTTTTTTTCTGGCTATTGGAACAATATTAGAAGTAGATTATTTGTGTGTAGACTCAGTACTTGCAGTGTTGCTTTTACAGACTGATCCTATTGAGTATGTGGAGGACATCTGTGAAAACATGCAGCTCTTCCCGAAAGAGGACTTTTTAACAGGAGACCAGCTAATGTTTGAGTTCAAACCAGAGGTAGTTGTCCTTCACAGGCACTATTGATTTTAATTTATCATAGGTTTTGTAAAATATGGGTACAAATGTGTGCTATTTTAGCATGCCAAGTGAAAGAAAGTTCTTTATAATTGTGTACATCTTTTTCTCTTAGGTGATCTCGGCTGCACTGAACCTCCTCACACCAGAGAAGGCCAACTTGCTCCTTTTGTCCCCTGAGCATGAAGGCCAGTGTCCACTCAGGGAAAAGTGGTTTGGGACCCAATACAGTGTGGAGGGTTTGTACATCTTTTCTCCATTTTTTTCAGTTCAGTTGGAAAAACAATATTCAGGATAATAAGTTGAAAAGTTAAAAAGCTGTAATATTCAAGTAACATTGCAGGTTAACCTATCGCAATAAGCTTTTAATGAACTATATACTTACATTTACTTTTAATATACTCATACACTTAAAAAAAACAAGCGGAATTGGTGCCAGTTTGAAGTGGAGAGCATGAGCTAGCTTATCCAAATTAATCAGTGCAGCCACTGCAGCTGCAGATGAAGATCTGATGCCAAAATTAGGAAGCTCCTCGGTCGTGTGGGAGTATTTTGGTTTTAAACATAACAGCAGTAAACAACAACCACAAGATTGTGGGTGGTTAATCAGAAGGGAAATACATCTTAAGTCCAAGCCTGTAAGCATGAGTGGATCTAACCCTCTCCGTTCTCTCCATAATTTGTTTATCTTAATGTTCTAGATGTCATATTGCACATAAAAATGATTAGGGATGCACTGAAATTAAAGGTGCCCTGACATACAGTGAACTCCATTGTTTCCTCCTTCTTATATAAATCTCATTTGTTTAAAAGACCTCAGAGGAACAGGCGAATCTCAACATAACACCGACTGTTACGTAACAGTCGGGGTGTACGCCCCCAATATTTGCATATGCCAGCTCATGTTCAAGGCATTAGACAAGCCAGTATTAACGTCTGGATCTGTGCACAGCTGAATCATCAGACTAGGTAAGCAAGCAAGAACAATAGTGAAAAATGGCAGATGGAGCAATAATAACTGACATGATCCATGATAACATGATATTTTTAAGTGATATTTGTAAATTGTCTTTCTAAATGTTTTGTTAGCATGTTGCTAATTTACTGTTAAATGTGGTTAAAGTTACCATCATTTATTACTGTATTCATGGAGACGAGAGCTGTCGTTATTTTCATTTTTACACACTTGCAATCTGTATAATTCATAAACACAATTTCATCCTTTATAAATCTCTCCAACAGTGTAGCATTAGCCGTTAGCCACGGAGCACTATCAAACTCATTCAGAATCAAATGTAAACATCCAAATAAGTACAATACTGACATAATCCGATGTATGCATGACGAACACTTTGTAAAGATCCATTTTGAGGGTTATATTAACTATGTGAACTTTGTTTATGCTGTTAAAGGCAAGCGCAAGCTCCGGGGGTGGGGGAGCTTTAACTTTAACTTGTTTTCATGACAGATTTATTCAAACATAACCTGTTAGTGATATCTTCATTAATTAATGTAAGTATAAATATAATGAATATGTAATGCAGTGCATATATTAAAATTATTTTTTTCTAGTTAACTAATTTATGGACATTGAATAGCTTGCTTGAGGTAAATGTAATGTTAAAGGTATAGTTCACCCAAAAACAAAAATTCTGTCATCATTTATTCACACTCAAGTCGTTCCACACACAAAAGGATGATATTTGGAAGAATGTTTGTAACCGTTTGTGATCTCACCCCCCCATTTGTCTACCATAGTAGGAAAAATAAATACTATTGTAGTCAATGGGGGGGTGAAATCACAAACGGTTACAAACATTCTTCCAGATATCTTCCTTTTGTGTACAGCAGAACAAAGAAATTCATACAGGTTTGGAACTACTTGAGGGTGAGTAAATGATGGCAGAATTTTCATTTTGTTCCTTTTAAGAGTCAATGTATAGCCTACAAGCTGATTTATTTTTCCCCGGTTGAAACACTGACTGAGCGATTACGTGAAATAGGATTAATTTCAATAAGTCGGAATGTATCTTTCAACATACCCTCTGGTGTTCACCCATGTTTATTTTGTGCTGTAACGAGCAGTAAAGAGGATATGAGATGATCGGTTCATACTCGCCTGAAACGAGGTGCTACGGCGATCTGTCATGCCATGTTAAAGGGCGCCAAAATGACAATTATTGTTTGAATTTCGTAATAAAATTGACATAATTTTAAAGTTGAGACATTGCTTATATTAAAAGTAACAAAGTATTTTTTTGGCTGGTGTGCTACAGATGTTTAGTGAAGTTTTGTTCAGGCTCTGCATCAACAGAAAACGGCACAGACTAAAAGATTTAAGAAACCGATTAAAAATGAGAAATGAATACTGTCAATCCAGAGCTAGTGTTTGCACAGCTGACATGTTTATCTGTTGTAGCTTATCCATGTTGTGTGCGCGAAATAGACGCCGAACACATTAAAAACGGGCCATCAGAGAAGCGCTAATTAAACATCTGTTTCAGTCACTGATCATACTCCAAAAACGTTTTGTCCCAAAGCTGAAAATGTTTGGTAGCTAAAATTTCGGTGTGTCCCCAGTTGTTATATAAGCCTACCTGTGGTGAGATGACTATTTGATTGACATTAATGCTGAATAATAGTTTTTACAGATTGATGTTTAGGTAAAAGATTTGTTATTTCTTGCTCAAGTGCACTTTGAGGAGTTGCTTTCCTTTCTGAGGCAGATGTTATTGTTTCCTGGTTTTAAATTTACTTGGAAATAATACATTTTTAGTTAATCACATTATGCAAGAAATAGCATTAAGCATTTTTCCTCTATATTGTGCCGCTCTGGAGACACAAACCCTTGTTTGGACCATGTTTTTATTTTCCGTTACAGACATACAGCAGCACTGGAGAGAGCTCTGGGCGGGGGATTTCGATTTAAACCCAAGCCTTCACCTACCTGTTGAGAATAAGTTCATCGGTGGGTGTCTTTGGTTGATGTCTTTTAATGTTGTTGTCAGGTACTGGATCTGCAGCCTGTTTCAAGACCGTTTGCAATTGTTTGTTTTTCTTCCCCAGCCACTGACTTCGCCCTCAAAACCTCTGACTGTCCAGACACGGAGTACCCTGTCAGAATAATGAACAATGAGAGAGGGTGTCTGTGGTACAAGAAGGACAACAAGTTCAAGATTCCCAAAGGTGTCATTGTGTTTGTCTCTACAGTCAATAAATCATGTATCCGATGTCAAAACAGATCGAATGGGAAGTTCAAAAAGTCTCTTGCCGAACCTCTGTGCCCACTTGCCCAGCTCACACTTCTGTTTGCTTTCTTCCTCCAGCATACGTGCGTTTCCACCTCATATCACCTGTGGTTCAGAAATGTCCAAAAAAGTAAGCTGAAGATCATGTGAACACGTACAGTCGTTCAAGCAGATCTTGTAAATGTTGTAGCCATGGAAACCCTCTAGTTTCTATTCTTGCTCATCCATTTGCCGTTTCATCTGACCTTCTCTTTTTGTTCTCTCCTCTCTCTTCCTCTTAGCCTGGTGCTTTTTGACCTGTTTGTGAATATCCTGGTGCATAACCTGGCGGAGCCGGCTTACGAGGCTGATGTGGCCCAGCTAGAATATAAATTGGTTGCAGGAGAGCATGGTCTGGTCATCAAGGTTAAGGGCTTCAACCACAAACTACCGGTAAATATCGTGTGCAAATCAGGTTATATACAGAAATTGGTTTTATTATTTTCTTAAATTTATTGTTTAAACTGCTGACATTTGTTGCAGTTGCTGTTCAACCTGATCGTGGATTATCTTGCCGATTTCTCCGCCGCTTCTGACGTATTCAGCATGTTTGCAGAGCAGCTGAAGAAAACCTACTTTAACATCCTCATCAAGCCTGAGAAGCTTGGAAAGTGCGTCTGTTTTATGTTTGCCTTTACTGCAGTTACACTTTATTTGCCCCGTAGCCCCACACACAAGTAGTGACATCGTACGCCAACATTCTTAGCCCAGTTTCTTTCATTTAGAAAATGTGAATCTAGTGGAATAATGTAAGTCTTTAATATTTTTTCACATGGTCTTTAAACTGCAAGTCTGGTATGTTTCCTGGCCGATATGCATGCGAATCAACTATTGCTATATGCATCTGTTTGATTGGGGGGGAAAAAGAAATGCATGATCTTCCTCTCATAGCTCTCTCTCTGTGTTTGTCATATGTGTTTCCTCAGAGACGTGAGGCTTCTGATTCTAGAGCACTCTCGCTGGTCAACCATTCAGAAGTACCAGGCTGTGCTGGATGGGCTCAGTGTGGATGAGCTCATGGAGTTTGTGAGCAGCTTCAAGTCTGAGCTGTATGCTGAAGGACTAGTGCAGGGAAACTTTACTAGCAGTGTAAGTTTTTACACTTTTTATATACACCCAAGTGAAAAACCTTTACCAAAATGTGTTTGAAAATACATTTATTCCATATTAAGTATACTACAAATTGATTAACATATTTACTGACATATATCGCTTGAGACTTACTGATAGAAATATTATAATCAAACTTTATTTGGAGAACTTATTTATTGCACAATGCACATTTCTTAATATAAAAGGGTTAGTTTACCCAAAAATGAAAATAATGTCATTTATTACTCACCCTCATGTCGTTCCACACCCATAAGACCTTCATTCATCTTCAGAACACAAATTAAGATATTTTAGTTGTAATCCGATGGCTCAGTGAGGCCTGCATAGGGAGCAATGACATTTCCTCTCTCAAGATCCATTAATGTACTAAAAACATTTTTAAATCAGTTCATGTGAGTACAGTGGTTCAATATTAATATTATAAAGCGATGAGAATATTTTTGGAGCGCCAAAAAAACTAAATAAAGACTTATTTAGTGATGGCCGATTTCAAAACACTGCTTCAGGAAGCATCGGAGCACAGATGAATCAGTGTGTCGAATCTGCTGTTCGGAGCGCCAAAGTCACATGATTTCAGCCTTTGGCAGTTTGACACGCGATCTGAATCATGATTCGATAAACTGATTCATTAATGCTCCGATGCTTCATGAAGCAGTGTTAATATTGAACCACTGTACTCACATGAACTGATTTAAACATGTTTTTAGTACCTTTATGGATCCTTGAGAGAGGAAATGTCATTGCTCCCTATGGAGGCCTCACTGAGCCATCGGATTTCAACTAAAATATCTTAATTTGTGTTACGAAGATTAACGAAGGTCTTACGAGAGTGGAACGACATGAGGGTGAGTAATAAATGACATTATTTTCATTTTTGGGTGAACTAACCCTTTAAGCCTAAAATGTTTTAATATCACTATTAGTAAGGACAGTATGATCACTGTAGAATATCAGTCTTTAAATGCAAGATATTTAAAGTGTAGCTAAAGTATAGTTCCACTTTAGCACAATCAAATATACTAAAGTATAGATTTAGTTGGACCTCAGCACTACTTCCGTATAACTAAAGTGCATTAAAGGGTTAATTCACCCAAAAATGAAAATTCTGTCAATAATTACTCGCCCTCATGTCGTTCCACACCCATAAGACCTTCATTCATCTTCAGAACATAAATTAAGATATTTTTGATGAAATCCGATGGATCTGTGAGGCCTGCATTGCCAGCAAGATAATTAACTCTTTCAATGCCCAGAAAGATACTAAAGACATAACCCGTAAGACCTCCGTTCATCTTCAGAACACAGTTTAAGATTTTAGATTTAGTCCGAGAGCTTTCTGTCCCTCCATTGAAAATGTTTGTACGGTATACTGTCCATGTCCAGAAAGGTAATAAAAACATCATCAAAGTAGTCCATGTGACATCAGTGGGTTAGTTAGAGTTTATTAAAGCATCGAAAATACATTTTGGTCCAAAAATAACAAAAACTACGACTTTATTCAGCATTGTCTTCTCTTCCAGAATCCTTTCCATTGAATTGATTCCATTGAACTGATTCCATTGAATTGATTCCATTGAACTGATTCCATTGAATTGATTCCATTGAATTGATTCCATTGAATCTTTTCATCTGTCAGCGTTGGTAATGCACTTTTACATCGCCATGGTTGTTTTTGGCGATTAGGACATCCACGACATGCACACTTGCGCACAATTTAAAAAAATATAGCAATACCAAAATACAAACAATGTAGAATAGCTTGAATACAGCTTGCGTCTCCCTCAGACTGTAAACGAAGCTCAGGCGCACCAGATAACACGTCACCAGCAGCTTACATCAGCAGCGTCTTACGTCAGCAGTGTCACTGTGGAGTCGTGAACCACACTCCAGAGCAGAAGGGGGCGGTAATGCACCAATAAGCTGGATGCCAACCGCCGTAAAACAGGAAAGAAGAAGCAGCAGCAGAAGCGGTGTCGTGAACGCGGATTGACAACAGACCCGGAATAGAAGACAATGCTGAATAAAGTCGTAGTTTGTTATTTTTGGACCAAAATGTATTTTAGATGCTTTAACAAAGTCTAACTGATCCTCTGATGTCACATGGACTACTTTGATGATGTTTTTATTACCTTTCTGGACATGGACAGTATACCGTACATACACTTTCAATGGAGGGACAGAAAGCTGTCTGACTAAATCTAAAATATCTTAAACTGCGTTCTGAAGATGAACGGAGATCTTACGGGTCTTCCGCTCAATCTCGGCGTCATCAAGCTACGCCTTTGTTTTGAATAAGTGACCTCTAGTGGTAAAAATTACATATCGTGTATTATATAAGTATATTAATTTAGTATTCCAAAAGTAGAATGGCTGGGTATTCATTTTAAGTACATAAATATGCAAATGTATTTGTAGAATACTTAGCATAAAATAAATGTTATAAATACATTTTGGTATTTTTATTCTTCACTAGGGCACACATTGCGTGTTTGTTTTTCAAGGAACATTAAATGTTCAAAACATCCTATGAATGCTGCTGTTAGTGCTAAACTTGTATTAATGTACACCTAGAATATTATATAATTATATATTGTACAACATTTGTGAAAAACTTTTTTATTCTCAGAACTACAGTTGATCTGTTAAGAAACAAACAGTGTAATCTTTCATTTCTCATCACCTGTAGGAATCCATGGGGTTTCTGCAGTATGTTACAGAGTAAGCACTTGTGTTTTTATTTCTACCAGTAATTTTGTGTAGCATTACCACAATGTTTTAAAAAGCAGAATCAAAAATAGCATTGCATTTTTTTTCCCCCTTTCAGCAAATTGAAATTCAAGAAGTTGTCAGTAGAGGTCCCTGTTCTCTTCAGAGTGGTAGAGCTCCCTCAGAAACATCATCTCTGCAAAGTCAAGTCTCTCAACAAGGGAGATGCTAACTCTGAGGTCACTGTGTATTACCAGGTAATATTTGTATTTTGCTGAAACCAATTAACAAGACAGCAGCGCATATTTACTTTTTGTATATTGCTCTTATAGCAGTGATTTTCCCTAATTTCCACCTCTGTCTTTTGGTAGTCTGGTCCTAAGAACCTACGTGAACACACTCTGATGGAGCTACTAGTGGTGAGTATGACTCCCGTTTTGGTAGCTGACTTCATACCGAAGGGTATCACTTACAGTAAACTTTATATATGTATAAGAACAGCCACCCCAGGGGTTTTTAAGCAATAAAGTCAGTCTCTCCAGCCAGTTTCAAAAGAAGTTCTCAGATATTGCTCTCTAGGGCGCTGAGCACACACATCTGCATGGCCATAAGCTCAACTCATCCACTTTACTTTATACTGAAGACTGACTTTGGATGCTGTCCAGTTCTCTGTCTTTCTCAGCAGTTACTTTAAAACACTCTGACAGCTTGAGCTGGCTCTCATTGTAAAGTGTAATGTACTGTCCTAAAGGTCCAACGATTTATTTATTTTTGCCAATTAATCGCTGCTGATAACAGCTTTTGGAACTATCAGATATCAGCTAAAACAAATGTTAATAAGCGGTATCTTTTTTTTTCATGGTGGACAATCCCTGACATTTTTTCTTAATTGGGATTATTGTGTGGATATTAAACTAAAGCCTCACTAAAGGAAAACTAAGGGAATGTTGTTGTTTTTTTCCTCGCATTGAAAATATAATGGCTAATTGATCAGAAATGTTTACCTCTCTGCACCACATATCAGAAAAATCCAATATAGGGCGACTTCTGCTGTTTTGGCTGCAGAGTAAAGTGTGTTCGTACGTGGGCAGCATTACATTAACTCATGTCTTATCATTGTGACTGCTGTGTTGTAGATGCACATGGAGGAGCCGTGTTTTGACTTCCTCCGAACCAAAGAGACATTAGGGTAAGTCTGTGGTGCAAGGATGACATTAAGACATTATCTTACTCCATTTGCTGGTTTTAATTAGTTGTACTCCATCTGTTTTCACAGATATCACGTCTACCCAACTTGTAGAAACACATCAGGTGTCCTTGGATTCTCAGTCACAGTGGAGACTCAGGCCACGAAGTTCAAGTGAGCTCTTGCTGTGATTTTTTTTTTTTTTTTTTTTTTTTTTTTTTTTTTTGGTTGCACTTCTCACTGCTGCATCAGAATGATCTGATTTATGTTCTGCAGCTGCTGCCTCTTGACTTCAGATTCATAATTAACCTTTATCTCCACCTCTATCTCAACTAAATTGCAGTGTTATTTTACTCTGATTGGCTCTTTATTATTTCTGAAGTGAAATACACTGAATGTTAACAATACATCCATGTATTAAATCATGCAAAATATTGTATTTCATAAAGGTCTATATTGCAAAACATTGTGTTAATTTATATCAGAGTTACCTACCATAGAAAACATCAGAATAATTATTCAAAAGTGTTATTTTTCTAAAAATCTTAAAAGGTTATGGAAATTTCTGTAGTTTTTATTAAATTATTTTAGTTGTAAAGTACTTCTTTATCTAGAAATAATCTTGTGGTCCCTATCGAATGATTTTAAACACAAAAATCTTTATCCAGTCTTCATAAACAACTGGAAAAGTGGAGAAAATTCATCTTTTATTTAGCAAGGATGGATCCATTAAATGAATCAAAACATTTTTCATTTTTTAAATAAATGTTGTTCTTTCTTTGAACGTTATATTCTTCAGAAAGTCCTTAAGAAAAATTTCCATAAATGTTTTCAACATTGATAATTACAAAAAAAATTTTAAGCACCAAATCATTATCTACATTTACATTTATGCATTTGGCAGATGCTTTTATCCAAAGCAACTTGCATTGCATTATACTATACATTTGTATCTGAGTATGTGCAATCCCTGGGATCGAACCCATGACCTTGGCATTGCTAGTGCCACGTAGTGGAGTAATGATGCTGAAAATTTAGCTTTGCAATACATGAATAAATTACATTTTAAAATGTATTAAAATATAAAAAAGTAATACATTTTAAATTTCACAATATTACTATTTTACTGTATTTTTGGTCAAATAATTGCAGCCTTGGTGAGCATAAGAGACCTCTTTCAAAAAATATTTGAACAAATGTTAACAAACCCCAAACTTTTGAATGGTAGTGTAGGTCAGGAAGTGTGGGAACCCTATTATGTTTATAGTGTTTTCTGTCCAGTTACAGTTTATGCACATTGTACATAATGTAACCTGTTAATCTGGGTGCCGGAATATTTGCCGCATGAATGCGGTCTGAAACTGACAAAAACTCTCTCCTCCTTTCACTCACTTCCTGCACTCCAGCACTGAGCTGGTGGAGACAAAGATTGAGGAGTTTCTGGTGAGCTTTGGAGAGAAGATGAACAGCTTGAGTGATGAGGCTTTTAAGACACAGGTGACTGCTCTCGTCAAGCTGAAGGGTTGCGAAGACACCCATCTTGGCGAGGAGGTGGACAGGAACTGGACAGAGGTGGTCACACAGCAATACGTCTTCGACAGACTCAGCCGAGAGGTGAGGAGCCCTGTATATATATACATGAGCAAAGTCTGACAGCTCAGCAATGTGTTGATGATGAATTGTGGGAATATACTTGGAGATTGTTATATTTTTTTACTTGTTCAACAGATTGATGCATTGAAACTCATGACCAAGGCTGAACTGGTGAACTGGTTCATGGAACACAGGGGTGAAAGCAACAGGAAGCTCAGTGTGCATGTGAGTTTTATCCGCATATCGTTCGCTCTATTTAGTGAATCTACATTTCTGTGTCCATTTTGTGCATATGCAACATTTCTACATCAGGCCCCAGGTGTTTGTTTCATTGTCCAACCCCTGTGTATATATAAAAAATATTTAACACTATTAATGCAGTTTCCATTTTTTCCTGTCATCCTTTGGCTGCGCTACAGTATATGATCATGCTATCATTCATTCAAGTGTTATTAAACAATTCAAGAACGATAAGACACAAAAAAAAAACTCAAATCTGTATTGGCACTGAAAACAATGAAAACTAACTTTTTTGTGCATTTTGGCAGGGCAGGTCAAAATCTGAACAGACCTGACTGGGCCAGTAGAGAAAAACTTAGCGTTGAGCCCGGATATATTAAATGCACAGATAAAAGTGACATTTAGTACAGTGGGTTTATCTAAAGATTTATTTAAGTTCATGCAAATTAAAAGTTATATTTTTAAAGCCTATTAAATGTTAATATTAACAGCTTTCAATTATACTGAAATGTTGAATGGCTATAATTAATGACTAAAATTGTTTTAATAGACATCAGTATCAGTATCAATGATACTGACCTTCATTCATAGTGCTTAGGAAAAAGATGCCATTAAACAAATATTTAACATCTAAATGTTGTTTCTACATTATTTTGGAGATTCAATGTCAAAGTATTACAGTGTTAAAAAAAATATTAAAAACTTTAATGTTAGGTGCCATTATTTGCGATTTAATTACAGAAAAATGTGTTTGTTTATATATATATATATATATATATATATGTATATGTGTATGTGTGTATATTATATGTATATATATATTATTCATAGTAAAATGTATATTTTATTCATTAATTACCATTTATCATTGTTAATGTAAAAAATATATTTTTATATATTATTTTTTATACAGAATATATACAGAGTGTGTGTATGTATGTGTATATATATATATATATATATATATATATATATATATATATATATATATATATATATATATATATATATACACATATATATATATATATATAATATATATAATATATATACACATATATATATATATATATATATATATATATGTATATAATATATATACACATATATATATATATAATATATATACACATATATATATATATAATATATATATATATATATATATATATATATATATATATATATATATATATATATATATATATATATATATATATATATATATATATATATATATATATACACGCTATATATATAATATATATATACATGCAAATACTTATTATTCTTAAAATGTATATTTTAATCAATTATAAAACATACATCATTAATATAAAAAATATATTAAAATGTTTAATGTTAGGTTTGATTTAATTGCGATTAATTACAGAAAAATATGATTAATTATTTGACAGAGCTATACATGCATACATACATACATACATACATACATAAATATGTATTATTCATATTAAAATTTATATTTTAATTATTATTAACCATACATCATTGTTAATGTATACACTCAGTGCAGAGGTTTGTTTGCCCTCCTTTTGTGGATTTTACCAAAAACTTTTAGGTAACTGCAAGCAAGGTTATTTCCTTTAGAAAATGCAAATATAATCTAAAAAGAAATACATATATTGTATTGCGAGTCTAGAGTTGTAGATCCCAGTCTGAAGGATAATTGGTTTCTTTTCAGGTTGTTGGTTATGGAGTAGAAGAAAACGACCCTCCTAGTAAGGAACCTCCGGCCACTGGAGAGGAGGAGGAGGAGGGCAGTAAGATGTCATTGTATGGGGAGGTTTCCAAACTCACCTTCCTTCCTGCTTCCACTTTACTGGCCTCAGCCACTACCATCACAGACATCCAGGCCTTTACCTCCACCCTCAATCTCTACCCTTACCACAAGATTCTCAAATAAACAAAAGCATGGACTCACTCTGCCAGTTGGCAAGCAGGCACGCTCCCTTACCTCCGTCTTCCATCCTCTCCTGTCTACTCTGTCATACTCGAGCAAAGATGAGCATGGAATGGCGGTCTCCCCATACTCTCATTCGAGCTTCAGCCGTGTGTACATTCACATAATGAGCCCTGCTGTTGAAATGACGTTGCTGTGAATGTTGTGTGTTTGTGTGTGCGGGCACGGATGGGGCTCAGTTTGGGGGTCCTGCTGCAGACGCAGATCACAAGGTCTCATTATATCCCTCCCTGGCTGTAGTGGACCTTTAGAGCATAATCATGACTTAAATTACTCAGAATTGTGTGTATTTTATCAATAGGACTGCAGTGTTAAGTTTGTACTAATAAATTTATAATGTAATGACACTGCTGAAAAGTATGACATATATTTGAACGAGATGCAGTAAGAGAGATTGCTGGACTGCTTTTTATGTAGCCAGTTGATGATGCCTGATACTGAGGATGTGTAATGATGCTTCAGAGGTGGGCATTTGAGCATGCAAGGCCAGAATGATGATGCTTCTCTTCTCTTATTGCTATAGCATCATTCTGCATTTGGCACAACTTCAATCTGCAATCTGAGGGATGGCTAATATGACTGCTTGAATTTAGAGTGTGCAAATATATTTATTAAAAGCACCGTAAAACTACTAATGGCCTGTCTGCATTTCAGTATTTTCATCTTTATTATGAATCACCATTTGATTATTTCAAAATTAAAAGTCAACATGGATTCAGAATTTACTATATACTTTCTTATTATTCTGGTATTATTTCATGCAATTAATTGGTGCACATTATTCTTAATAAAACCTTAATAAAAACTTTATTTAAAAAAAAAAAAAAAATCAAAATGTTACAATTTTATCCGCCACTCTAAGGACTTTTCTTTTCGTCTGACATCACAGAGCACACACACATGACCTTTGACTTTTGACCAAGGTCTGCAACAAAACCCACGGATCTTAGCCAAATCGGTTCTCGTTGCGGTCGCCAGTGTGTTAAAGGATTAGTTCACCCAAAAAATAAAAAAAATTACCCCACAAATTTACTCAACCTCAAGCCATCCTACACTCTAAAAAATGCTGGGCTAAAAAAACCCAAGCTGGGAAAAATATGGACAAACCCAGCAGGTTGGGTTAAAGGGCACCTATTATGACCTCTTTCATATGATGTAATATAAGTCTCTGGTATGGTCAAGTTTCAGCTTAAAATACCCCACAAATTTGCCCCTATTTGGGGGTGAGCAAAAACATGCCTTTTACTATATTAATATATTGCTGGCTAAAAAAATAAATCCAAAATTGGTTGAAAAAAAAAATGGCTGGGCAAAAACAACCCAATCCCTGGTTTTGTCCATATTTAACCCATCAGTTTTTAGAGTGTAGGTGTATCTTCTTTCAGCCAAACACAATCTGAGTTATATTAAAAGGGACCTATTATGTCCCTTTCACTAGATGTAATATAAGTCTCTGGTGTCCCCAGAATGTGTCTGTGAAGTTTCAGCTCAAAATACCCCACAGATCATTTATTATAGCTTGTCAAATTTGGGCTTGAGCAAAGACGCACTGTTTTTGTGTGTCCTTTTAAATGCAAATGAGCTGCCGCTCCCGTCCTGCTTTCCAGAAGAGGACGGAGCTTTAACAGCTCATACTTCGGTTGCTCAACAACAACAAAGCTGGAGAATCTCACGCAGCCAAAATGAGGACGGTGTTGCCCCTATTTGGGTTTGAGCAAAAACGCACTGTTTTTCTGTGTGTCCCTTTAAATGCAAATGAGCTACTGCTTTCCAGAAGAGGGCGGAGCTTTAACAGCTCAACAACAACAAAGCTGGAGAATCTCATGCAGCCAAAATGAGGATTGTCAGTAACGGTGTTCAGCCTTACATTGTTCAAACCGGAGTCGACACTGATGGAGAGACTCAGGAAGAAGTTACAACTTTTAGACGTTTCTGAATGGTCAGTGGATAAATGTATGTAGTTGCTGTGGAGTTGATTCAACTCATCCATTTGCATGTGTCGTCATGTAACATGTCAACATGACTCATGTTCATCTTTTGTGCAAATCCAGCGTTGAATTGACCCTCGTTTGTGAAGCAGTTCGGTGTAAAATGACGGCATGACAACAACACTCAACTACAACAACTCTTCCTCTTCTGTAAAGCAGCCCAACATGGCCCCGCCTCCTTTGTTGTGTGTTCACAGGGGTGGGGTTTATGTAAATTTTGGGGTTAGTGATGTCACTAACCCTTTTGTTGTAGTCCCTACCAGCCGTTTGTTGAAGTCCTTAAAAAGCGATTTCTGTAAAAGAAAATATCTCCCTTTGCATTGAACTTTGAGCGTCATAACTTTGCAGATGTTGTTTATGCTCAATCAGCAACATCACACACTAACTATATATAGGCCTAAATGGCCTAAATAAATGCTGTTTTGTCTGATTATTGAAGTTAAATGTGTTGCAAATGGTTAACTGTGTACCCACTTTATTTTTCAACGCGAATGTGCGAGACTTCCAATTAGCTGCTATAGGGAAATAATGAGAAGAATAAAGTGCAGTAAAAGGTAAAACTATTTGAGCTACAAACCAGTGTGTTTATAGGCTAATTAAGACAATACATTAAAATATTTTGGTAAGAAATACCAGTTTACAATATCAGGCAGCTTTACTAGCTGTTTTGTACAGCTAAACGCATATAACACCGGAAATTACAAAGGGCTGAACCCGTTCTTATACTTGAAAAATAAGGTGGATAGCAGGATATTGAAATTATGTGAGCTGTATCAGTCGTATATGGATGTGATTTATATGTCATTTTAATGCCTTCAACTCTCCAAAGGTGACCTTAGATTCAGCTGAAAATACATTGAGAATTGTCACGGTGCCAACTCTTACCAGGCATCACACAGAGTTGGTATTGTGTCTCCTTGTCCAGGCAGGTGGCACATAGCAGCACAGCAAGAGAGATGATCTCTGTGCTCCAGAATAGCTCTTCTTCTCTGACCACCCCGCCTCTCGTTGTTCTGACACTGCTGTCCTGAAGTACACTGGCTAGAGTTTCATCAGTCTGCTGAAACCGGCACAGGGATCACGTTCTAAATATTTAGACCGCCTTGGAATACACTGCCTGCCTTTTGTAGTTGGACGATTCGTCACCACGCTGTCACTTCATCTCACTCCGGCGGGTGTCTTAATTGACAAGCTGCTTAAGTGGGAGGAGGTGTAGCTAAGACAGAAAACGATTGGATGATATAAATAAATAAGGCAGATATATGGGGAAAGTCAGCCAGAGTTCTCTCAGTTTTACTCAAGGAGCTGTGAGCCTTGCTGCTCTTACGGATCATGAAAATATAAGAAGGACATGAATTATGTGCCTCCCAGGCAGCAAAGCAAGGGAATGAAACAAGGGCTTCTGTAAGTCAGGTTAATTGGGTTTGGCCTTTCGATAGTGAGATAATGGCATCTAATGCTAGATTCAGACAGCCTAATTTAATTCATTTAATAACAGATACATGTTTTAGTTTATAAAACTGTTCTATTATGGAGTTTTAAAAACTGATCTTTATCACTGTCGTAAAAAAAATACTTGGTAAAAGATCAGTGTGTCTGGCATTGCAGCAAAAAAAACCATCTCATGCTTATCGAAGTCATGTTTTAATGTAATCATTCCTTTGCATCTAAAGACATAGTGTAATGGCAGTGAGGGAAGAGGGAATTGCATTCCCTTGTCGTGTGTAATATTGAATTAGAAAGATGTCAAATGACAAGTATGGTAGCTTTGCACTAAAGCGCATTACCTGCATTAAATGCATTGACACAGCAGGCTCATTCAGCTTTGTCACAGATCCCTTCTGCTGGTAATATTGTAATTTATGCAACAAATCCCTGCCAGCTGTCATAATCAAATGTGTCTGTGATGTGGCACCTTGCTGTGTGTGTGAGCACAGATAAATGTGCATGCATGCATACACGAGAGGTGCAGCTTGAGTTTGAGCGTACTGTATGTGGGTGATCGTGTCCTCCTTTGACTTAAAGGATTAGTTTACTTCTGAATGAAAATTTCCTGATAATTTACTCACCCTCATGACATCCAAGATGTCTTCAGTCGAAAAGAAATTAAGGTTTTTTGATGAAAACATTCCAGGATTATTCTCCTTATAGTGGACTTCAATGGACTCCAAATGGTTGAAGGTCAAAATTACAGTTTCAGTGCAGCTTCAAAGAGCTTTAAATGATACCAGACGAGGAATAAGGGTCTTATCTAGCAAAACGATCGGTCATTTCTAAAAAAAAATTAAATGTGTAACCAAAAATGCTCATCTAGCACTAGCTCTGCGATGCGTCACACATTGCGTAATCATGTTACAAAGGTTGTGTGACGTAGGCAGAAGTACCAATCCAGTGTCTACAAAGCAAACGTGCAAAGATTAAGCTAAATGCCTGTAAAAAAAAAAAAAAAAAGAGGTAAAACAAGGATATCGGATGATTTTGAAGTTGATGAAATTTAGATGAAGTTTTTAGATGAAGCATTTGTGGTTAAAAGTATCTATTTGTTTTGTTTTTTTTAAGAAAATTTTTGTTAGATTAGACCCTTATTCCTCTTTTGGGATCATGTAGAGTCTTTTGAAGCTGCAATGAAACTGCAATTTGGACCTTCAACCTGTTGGTAACTGTTGAAGTCCACTATATTGAGAGAAATCCTGGAATATTTTCCTCAAAAACCTTAGTTTTTTTTTTTTTTTTTGACTGAAGAAAGAAAGACATGAACATCTTGGATGACATGAGGGTGAGTAAATTATCAGCAAATTTGAATTCAGAAGTGAACTAATCCTAATAATTAAATGGTTAGTTCTCACAAAAATGAAAATACTGTCATTAATTACTCACCCTCATGTCGTTCCACACCCGTAAGACTTTTGTTCATCATCAGAACACAAATTAAGATATTTTTTATGAAATCTTGAGAGCTTTCTATCCCTTCATTGACAGACTATGCAACTACCACTTTCAAGTCCCAGAAAGGTAGTAAAGACATCCTTAAAGTAATCCATCTGACTCCAGTGGTTTAACCTCAATTTCATGAAGCAAGTGGTTTGTGCAAAAAAAGCATAATTTACCACTTTATTTACAAAATATATCTCCAACGTGCATTCACACAAAATCTGCTCTCGCATCAATACAACACGCATGCGTCATGCTTCTCTTTTGAACCAAAGAAAGATCTTTAACGAAAGTCTTATGGGTTTCGACATGAGGGTGAGTAATTAAATTTCATTTTTGGGTGAACTAACCTTTTAAGTCTGCAAACATAATTAATCTTCCCACATACTGGAACATGTCTGTTTGTAAACAGAGGGTATTTTCATTAGTTTTGCTTGCCAAAAACAGACTGACAAATATTGATACTTAAAGGGAAAGTTCACTCTTTTTTGGGGTTTGAATATTAATTTACTGATGTGCTTATTTGCTCAAGTCTTGTGAATTGAATGAATATGAAATATGCAATTAATAAATCAGTAGTGTTTCAAACAAGTGATTTGAAAATGGTACATTTTCAAGAGTCATCTGCAAGTTTCTTGCAACAGCAGTGATACATGAAGAAAAAAGCCTGTAAATTCTACTATATACTATATGTTAAAGTCTTAATATATTATGTATATAAAATAGTTTGCCTTGGATATAGTATTATTATTGTTTTTTGTTGATATAGAGGTTATTTTGGACCAGATAGAGTCATCTGTCAGTTTCTTGCAACAGCACTGACATGAAATTATGAGCTTCTCTCCCTTAATATATTCAGAAAGAAAAAATTGTATAATTTTTTATAAAATATTTTGCATTATATATATATTATAGCCAGAGCTGGGAAGTAGCAGATTACATGTAATCTGAATTGCTTAATCAGATTCCAAAAATTAAAAAGTACTTGTAATTAGAGTAAACTATTTTTTAAAATATTCGCAATCAGACTACAGTTACTTTTTTATGGATTACATGATTTTATATTATTTAGACAATGGCAGTAAGTTGTTCACAATTAATTGACTCTCCTAATTTTTCATTTTTTTTAACATTTATATTTTTTTCATAGTAAACCTGCCGCTTCGTTTGTGATTCTTTGAGTTTTTTCCTGCGGTGAGGGGAAAATATAGGTGAAATATAGAGAAATATATATGAAATGTTTGATGTAGCAGTGATATTGCTGTGAATTTCATGTTATAAATATTTGTTTTTGTAATGTGGCTGTTTTCTAAATGTACTTAATTTTAAGTAAATATGTTTTAAAATCATAAGTCTGTTGAGGCTTTTGTTGGTGAATAGAATATATTTTTTGGAATATATTTTTTCTTTGTATCAGTCAAAATAGTACAAGATTATCCTATGACATCAAATAAGGGTTAGCGCAAAAGTAATCTAAATGTAATCCAAAAGTAGTCAGATTACGTTACCAAAAAATGTAATCTAAGAGATTATATTACTGATTACAATTCATAAGTAATCTACCCAGCTCTGATTATAGCCTATGCTTACTTTTCTCTATCTAGTAGTCATAAAAATTAAGACTTCATGTTCCCTACTTACCTGACTATTATAAACTCACCAAGCACGTTTCCTAAAGATAAAGCCAAGTGGCATGTGAATGCTGTCACTTTTTATTCCTTTGTAATATATTCTCTGGACGGTGGTCATGTGAAACGCATGACGCACGCTCATAGGCTGACGCTTTCCTCTCGGTTAACGTCTGTAAAGGTGTGGGTTCATTTCCTGACCCTTTCCGCGCGTGCAGCATCATCTCACAGGCTGTTGCATCCTCCTGAGGGACCGTCGGCTCTCTCTCTCCCTCTGCCCGTACTCTACAATTCGCATTCTGGGTAATACTACTCGTTCATTTGCGAACTCGGATGTGTGATATTGTCTCTCACGGTACACACGCGGCTGTTCGCTGGGAATACACGGAATTACATCCGCAACAAATGATGATGTGACAGCCATCCGTTCAGAGAAATAATAAAAGCTAGCTGTGCAGTGGACGCTGCGTTTCTGCTAACGAAGCAAAGCCTCAGACGATCCTTTCCCAGATGAACAGTTACAGTAGTGTTCAGCACTGACAGACAGCGGGCATTCGGAATAATACCCTGCTTTACAAACATTCTGGGAGGAGGAGAAACAGGTTTAAGGTAAATGAAATGTCCTTCTATGAGCAGACATGCACTTGTGCTGAAATGGTTTTGATGTGGATGCAGTCTAATGTAAGTGTTGAAGTGGCAATTCAATCTCTAAATGTGTTATGAATTTTAATGCATGAATAACAAAAAAATTCTTACACACACATAGTAAACATTCAACAGTTATGAAGTGGGATCACTATCCTGAACCTTTGGACACAATGCACATAATTGTTTTCCACTTGTTCATGTTGTATGCCTTGTGTGGGTTAAACTTGAATTATGAAGGATAAAAAAAACTAGAATCTGGTGATTCTGGCACTCTAGGTAAGATATAACATTGTCACCATCTCCAAAAAAAGTACTATATTCATATTTTAATCAATTTTGTTGCATTGAAGATCACTGTATATCATTTTTATTTATATAAAAAAAATTATAAAGTGATTACATTGTGCCAGATTTATTTATTTTGTTTGATTATTCTACTTTATAGTGGTTAAATTAGTTCAGATTGATCAAAGGGAAAGAGATAGACAGATAGGCATGGTGTATATTTCATTTTTGAGACATCTGAGCCTAATAGTAGTCAGATGTCTCATGCAAAGCTATAGCTTTTGGCGAAGATGTCATGTTTTCCACAGGGGAAAGCATATGTTGTCTGTTTCTAGCAGA
The DNA here is from genome assembly GCF_024489055.1 of Chanodichthys erythropterus. NCBI lineage: Eukaryota > Metazoa > Chordata > Actinopteri > Cypriniformes > Xenocyprididae > Chanodichthys > Chanodichthys erythropterus. The sequence goes on from NC_090236.1 coordinate 36,021,878, forward strand.
CACGACACATACACAGATGCTGTTTTAGTGGAGACATGATTTCTAGGCCAGTGATGTTGTATCTGCCAAGGGGGCCTGGTGTGTTTGGAGCTGCTTTTCAACTGTTTGTTTTGCTGGATTTACATGGCAAGCTCTCCAGCAGTGTGCTCTTGGCAGATGTACTGCTTGAGGGAGCCTGTTTGACTGAGTCAAGCTATGGTAAACCACACAGTCTCAAGGAAGAGCCCATCAAGGGTTTTTCTGTTAACAATTCTTGTCTGTTGCAAGCAATGTTGTTGAATGCTAACGGGTGATGACACATGTACATGAACATGATGTAATACTACTATACTATGGTAAAAAGAGAAATTGCTGGAAAATTATTTGATTATGTACTGTAAATAACTTTACTGACCCCCAAAATTAGCTGCCAATTAAGGGTTTTCAATGGCGGATTCTTAAACTTTCATATTTGACTACATCCATGGAACCAATTTGGAACAACTTAACATTTAAGGGTTAGTTCACCCAAAACTGAAATTTCTATCATTAATTACTCACGCTCATGTCGTTCCACACCCGTAAGACCTTCGTTCATCTTCAGAACACAAATTAAGATATTTTGTTGAAATCCGAGAGGTTTTTTTTTTATCCTCCATTAAAAGCAATGAAATGACCACATTCAATGTCCAGAAAAGTAGTAAAAACATAGTAAAATACTCCATGTGACTACAGTGGTTCAACATTAATGTTATAAAGCAACGAGAATGCTTTTTGTGCGCAAAAACAAACACTTTATTCAACATTTTTTCCTCCTCTCTGTCAGTCTGTTACGCTGTTGTCGCAGTGCTGCATTTCCATGTTTATGTCAGAAAATAGTGTAGGAGAATGACAGGGCAGAGACGAATTTGTTGAATAAAATTGTTATTTTTGTTTTGTTTTTGTGCACAAAAAGTATTCTCGTATGAATCAGTGTGTCGAATCAGCGGTTCGGAGTGCCAAAGTCACGTGATTTCAACAGTTTGGCGGTTTGACATGCGATCCGAATCATGATTCGATATGCTGATTCATTTGTGCTCCGAATCTTCCTGAAGCAGTGTTTTGAAATCGGCCATCACTATATAAGTCATTATTTCGTTTTTTTGGACCATTAATGTTTTTAGTACATTAATGGATCTTGAGAGAGGAAGCGTCATTGCTGGCTATGAAGGCCTCACTGAGCCACCGGATTTCAACTAAAATATCTTAATTTGCGTTCCTAATGGTGCATTCACACCGGACGCGAATGAAGCGGTAAGCGTGAGTGATTTACATGTTAAGTCAATGCAAAGACGCGAATTGACATCCTGCGCCGCGATATGCGTGAATGACGTGGCGTGAATTGAGCGATTCTTCGCTTAACACGTGATTCGCGCGAATCGCGCAAGTTGACAAAAATCTGAACGGGTCTTACGGGTGTGGAACGACATGAGGGTGAGTAACATTTTTGGGTGAACTAACCCTTTAAGGTTAAACAAGTGTAATCGCGTCAACTGTTTTACTATGTCTTTACTACTTTTCTGGACATTGTGGTAATTTCGTTGCTTTCAATGGAGGATAAAAAACCTCATCAAATTTCATCAGGGATTTCATCTCGGATTTCATCAAAATTTTTTAATTTGTGTTTCAAAGATGAATAAAGGTCTTACGGGTGTGGAATAACATGACGGAGAGTAATTAATGACAGAAGTTTCATTTTTGGGTGAACTAACCCTTTAAAGTAATAATAATCGTACCTACATACATTGTATAAATTATACTCTTGGACAAAGAAAAGAGAATGATGATATTCCTCTTTTCTCTGTTCATTTTTTGAAATCCATGCAACTGTCCCAGATTTAGACATAAATATATTCTCTCCTTACACAGCAGAGATGAGTGCTTTTTGAAGAGAATGGGGTGAAAAATCCTTCCTTCACTACCTGGCTAAATGGCCTGGTGATGGAAAAATATTGTTACAGGAATGATATTTGAATAATTGAAAAGGGCCGACTTTAAAATTGCAGGCTTGCCATGATTTCAAGTGCAAAGTTAGAGGCTTCCTCACCGAAATATTCATGCCATTATTTAACAGTCAGTGGAAGGGATTCATTCAAAAATGATCAGAGCTCCTGCCTCTCCATTTCACAGCGCGAGAACCGGCTCTGCGCGGCTGCGGAGGAGAGACTCATTTTAATAATGAAGAAGGACGTTCACCGTACTATCTCCCCACAGCGTTGTTATAAGTGACATCATAGATCAGGCCGACAAGCTGTCAAGAGAAGCCTCTCAGCATTGTGATTGCGGCGGTTCCTGTTTGTTGCTGACTTATGTAGCACACATCAAAAACAAATTACAATGTGTTTACGAGTGAACAGAGCACACGGCATCTGAGTCATCAGCTCGGTATTGCTCGAGCTATCCAAAGAAAGAAGTTTAATATTTCTTGCTGAGTTGGACATGTGCACACTTGACTGCGTTGCCATTTGCACTTTATTTGACTCACGCTGTGTAAACAATTATTTAAAAAGTTCATTTTTCTCCTGAATGAACACATTAGCATTGCAGCTTTGCTGTAGGTTCGTTTCGAGCTTTTGTCAGTCACGTCTGCAATGTGGGAACAAATTTTATGAGATTTTATTTACATGATTTTTTTTATTTGACTTCTTGTCCTGAAATAGTTGTCTGCTCATCAAGTCAAGTCAAATGTATCTGTGAAGTGTTTTTCTCAATACGCAAAAAAGCAGCTTTATAGAAAATCATGATGGTAATGTTTATAATATCTTGTATTCATGCCATTCATTTAGCAGATTAGAGCTGGGTGATAATATAGATTACATTTCGCAATGATACAAGCAATCAAGCTTTGTATATGTAAGCAAATATATGTGCATTTATACTTTGAGTGACAGGTAAAATTCAAAAAATAAAATAATAAAATAAGTTTTATTTATCTTTTTGCCAATATATTACCATTTTATGGCCACAATATTGCTAAATCAATACAACTACTTCTTAAAACTATGTTTTGCTATAATGTAGCATGTGGACATGAACATCTCTAATTCTTTAAGAGCTTTCGATTTTTAACATTTTTTTTTTATTATTTTAGAAATTATCATCATCTCTGAACATGAAATAAAAAAGCGTAATACAAATAAATAAATGAATATATACACATATATAAAACAAACTTTTTGCCACACCTGCCAATGGCCGGTGACTTCCGAAAATTTACCGATTTTTTTACCGACATGAAACATGTCGACATGTTTTTGCAAATACAGGCAGTAATGACACCAACATTTTAGATACCAGTGAAAATTTACAATTTTCAGGTACAGAAATTGAATAAAGTGAGCAAATGTAAAATAACACTAAATAGTCCCCACTATATAACAGTAATCCTTAGTAAAGTTACTTAATAAAGTTTTTTTTCCGTCTTTTCTTGTTTGATTAAAGGGTTAGTTTACCCAAAAATGAAAATTATGTCATTAATTACTCACCCTCATGTCGTTCCAAACCAGTAAGACCTTCGTTCATCTTCAGTACACAAATTAAGATATTTTTGATGAAATTCGAGGGTTTCTGTACTACATATAGGCAGCAACGTCATTGTACCTTTTGAGGTCCAGAAAGGTACTAAAGACATTGCTAAAATAGTCCATGTGACTATAGTGGTTCAACCTTAATGTTATGAAGCGATGAGAATACTTTTAGTGCGCCAAAACAAAACATTTTTGGGTGAACTAACCCTTTAACATTAAAAACACAGAAGCAGAAATATTAGGCTGCTGTCACTTTAAGACATAATGCACAGATCCAACATACTGATACTGCACACATGTGCTGTCTTTCTCAACTGTTTACATCCACTTAAGCCATAACTATGTGTATGTTGACTAGGATAGTCGCAGAGGTGGCCATCATTTTTTCATAATGTTGTGTGAATTTGTATGATTGTAAGCGCAAGAAGTGAAAGCTCAATTCAGTATTCGTGTGCTGTCTGAAATGCGGCTTCAGATGTGATTCGTATGTTTGCACACAGAAAACTTCCCACAAAGCGCGAGTAATGAATTAACTTCCTTTTTGCATCTTCTTGAGCTTGAATATTTAAATTGGAAAAGGCTCAAAGTTTTGTGACGATGTAGCACTGGCTAGAGCATCATTCACGTTTGTTCACGTATCACGTTCGCACAACAGTGCATTGTTACGGGATGTTCACACAGAACGCGCCTTTGCGTCTAAAAACACGAGACACGGTGCTCAGGAATGGTTTTTAAAAAAGCACAGAACGCGAGGGTCTCGAGACGCACTTTTGAGACGTGACGCAATAATGGCAACAACGGAAATAATCGAAATAGATAGATACTATTTTTGACATGGAAAAAAAAAAGAAAATAATCACACTAAATCCTCCGCCATGTTGCTGTAAAATAAAAATGTTGCCATGCCAACTTGCTACTGTAAACAGAAGCTTGAAACTCTTGCCCTCCTTCTGATTGGTCCACTGTTTTGGAACTGACATTGATGAGTGGCCCTGCTTGTAAAAGTTGAAATTCTTTTAACTTGACACAGCGTCTTAAAAAAAAACACAGCGCTCATGTGCGAGGCACTGCAAAAGACGCTAGCGTAACGGTCATGCACATCTGTCAAGAGCGTGTTTACATAGAAAAACAATGGGAAAGTAGCGCATTGGAATAGAAAAACGTTCTGTGTGAACGACCCTTAGGATTCATAAAAATGTTACCAGCCACCTGGTGATTGACACTGTTTCATATACTCGCCCAACACCTATTTTTACTCACAATCGGTGCTTTGCAAGTGTTTTTTCTTTAAAGCACATTGATCAAGATCAAACTGACACAATAAAGCCTTTGTGCATAGATTGTCACCTTGAACCATGAGCCTCATGTCTGTCAAGATTTCCTTAAAAAAAACCCACAATTTTTGATAGTCTCTCTTTGTGCTTTAAATAAACGCCAGTGAATTAAGTGGTGTAGCGGCAATTGCTGAATAAGAACCCAGTCAGCAGCTGCTTTATAGCCTGACATCTGAAGCTGTCTCTTGATTTGTCCTTGGGGCGGGATGTGCATGCTGGCCGTCCATAAATCAGGCAGCAGAGACCCGCTGGCATACAGGCCCAGCTAGAGAGAGAAGCTAAAACTAAAGCTGCTTCAGACTTTATAGATTTGGATGTCTCATTTGTATTATGAAAAACTCTAAAATGTTTATGATTTTAGATTTGATGTCTTGGAAATGAGAAGTGGGAAACAGAACAAGAATTTGAAGCACAGATCTATTTCAATCAATCCAAGAGACTTTAAAGCTGAATGACCAGGATCTTTAGAGTTGATGATGGTGGAATGAGTAAAATGAAGGTGGGAACACTGAGCTTATCAAGCTCTCTCTCATTATCGGTTTCTCACCAAACTCAAATTTCAGCAACTGTCACCAGAGACATGGGCTCCGAGTCTGATCTGATACAACTCAGAGTCAGTCAGTCCTGTGATTCCTTTAAATAGTTTCTTAACTATCTCTCATTGACTGTGTCAAAGCCCTTTGAGCTGAACTGAGTGGTTCTATACATCAGGGAGTATTTAATATATGCATGTATGATGCTTCTCACAGCTGTCAGCTACTTGATATTATTAACTGCAACTTATCCAAAATGACTTACAGGACCTTATTTCCAGAGCAATCTGGTGTTAAAAGGATAGTTCACCCAAAAGTCTGTAATTTACTCAACTTCATCTCATTCCAAACTTGTGTGGTTTCTTCTGTGGAACAGAAGATACTTTGGAAAATGACCGTTTTTTGTCCATACAATGAAAGTCAGTGTTTTTTTTTTGTTTTTATTAGATTTTTCATACAGGTCTGTAATGACAGTCTGAGTAAATGATGACAGAATGCTAATTTATGTGACAGATAGAATCAGTTATGGCATGTTAATTTGAGTTTTATCCCACACAAATATTATTATTAATCTATTTCCGGGTCTGGTCTGACACTGAGTACAATCCACATTTTTTTAAAGGGGACCTATAATGCCCCTTTCACAAGATGTAATATAAGTCTCTGGTGTCCCCAGAATGTGTCTGTGAAGTTTCAGCTCAAAATACCCCACAGATCATTTATTATAGCTTGTCAGATTTGCCCCTAATTGGGTTTAAGCAAAGACACGCCGTTTTTGTGTGTGTCCCTTTAAATGCAAATTAGGTGTTGCTCCCGTCCCGCTTTCCAGAAGAGGGCGGAGCTTTAACAGCTCACGCTTCAGTTGCTCAACAACAACAAAGCTGGAGAATCTCACGCAGCCAAAATGAGGATGGTTTTCAAACCGGAGTCGACACTGATGGAGAGACTCAGGAAGAAGTTACAACTTTTAGAAAGAAACTGGACACTTCTGAATGGTTAGTGGATAAATGTATGCAGTTGCTGTGGAGTTGATTCAACTCATCTACTAGCATGTGTCGTCATGTTAATCTTTTGTGCAAATCCAGCATTGAATTGACCCTCGTTTGTGAAGCAGTCCGGCGTAAAATGACGGCATGGTTACAACACTCAACTACAACAACTCTTCCTCTTCTCTAAAGCAGCCCAACATGGCCTCGCCCCCTTTGTTGCATATTCCCAGGGCTTTATGTATATTGTAGGGTTTGTGTTTTGTCCTTAAAGAATTCTGTAAAAGAAAATATCTCCCTTTGCATTGAACTTTAAGCGTCGTAACTTTGCAGATGTTGTTTATGCTCAAACAGCAACATCACACACTAACTAAAGTTTAAAAAGTGAAATCATAATCAACCACCAATTTAAAGAAAAACTCCAGAATGACCTGTGATAAGAAAATGCATTAATATAAAACCTTTTACTTGCAATTCAGTTCCCAAAGAGAAGCTGAACATGATCTCTCTAAATCCTTTAAGAAACCAGCCCACTGTAAGAGAATTCTCCACAACGAAAAGGATTATGAGAGAATTTACGCTGAATGGGATTTGATTTCCGTCTCTCCTCTCTTATTAGTCCCAGTGGTTAAAGTATATGTTATAAAGGCTAGAACCGCAATTAGAGTAAATGAAAGCTTGGGCTGTTCCAATAATGGCCCATTGGGCTGTCCATACAGAGTGCAATCTCAGCTCTTTGCAAGTTATTTTCTATTAGCACCACGCTGCTGTGTTTTCTTCCAAAGCTGGCGAAATCATAAGGAAGGAAAATGAGAATGTTGAAGGAAATTAGCTATTTGATGGTCACGCAGTGTTCAACTTGTCAAACAGAAGTTTGTTCAATGCTTGTCATTTATATTTAGCATTTTCTTAACCATAGGACATTTATTTTGCCCTGTTTAGCTTGCTCAGTGACATGAACCGTTTTGCTGCCACTTTAAATAGTGATATATGAGGTTATTTACACTGAGAAAACAACACTGCTGCTGAAAAGACCACAGTAGTTGCTCTCCAGCCTACTGTTTGTTGTTTTTGATATTGGTGCCCCACCATGCTTCTTAACTAGGCTAACCAACAAGAATAAAGCTAATTGCACTACGTAAACCAGCTTGGACTAGCATGGGAATTCATACTGCAGCCTGCCCTGTGTCTGAAACACCTACTTCCATACAACTTAGTAGGCAGAAAACTGTATGCAAGTCGAGTAGTATGTCCGAATTCATAGTATTCATAAAACAGTAGTCAAAAAGCGAGATCCTGAAGTGTGCATCCAGTGGACACTTGATATCCCATGAGGCCACGGGAGAGAATTTGTGAATGGCAGTGAAGCGACGCAACTGATGCTGTAGGTCAAATGACAACATAATGGATGTTATACACATTCATACCAAACGGAACTTAAAGGGTTAGTTCAGCCAAAAACGAAAATTCTATCATTAATTACTCACCCTCATGTCGTTCCACACCTGTAAGACCTTTGTTCATTTTCAGAACACAAATTAAAATATTTTTGATGAAATGAACACTTGAATACTTTTTATGCATCAAAAAAAATAAATAATGACTTTATTTAACAATATCTAGTGATGGGCGATTTCAAAACACTGCTTCATGAAGCTTCGAAGCTTTACAAATCTTTTGTTTCGAATCAGTGGTTCAGAGCGTGAATCAAACTGCCAAAGCCATCGGATTTTATCAAAAATATCTTAATTAAAAAAATTATCTTAAAGGTATTACAGGTGTGGGATGACATGAGGGTGAGTAATTAATGACAGAATTTTCCTTTTTTGGGTGAACTTACGCTTTAAAATGTTATTTTTCTAGTTACATGACAGCCTCTTGTTTGGAGACATTAATGCAACTTCTTTACACTATACTAATTTCAGTTCAGTGTTGTTTTCCCATCATGTTTAATATGATTTGACTTTACTTTTCACATTGCAGACATATTTGTGTCATAAACATGTGGAACCCCCCCAGCTATATTGGGCCTGGTGCAGTCAGACAGATAAGAGGTCAGATAGAGCTGCCAGATAAAAAGTCCATAACTGTTCTGGAGCAAAGGCAGGAAGGACAGACACTACCAGAGCACTGAGGGGAAGTGGCATCATGTGCTTCTTTAAAAAGAAGCAGAGGGGAAGCTAAGGAAGTGAGAAGAGTCATATATTTTGAGGCAAGGAGAGAAAAAGAGAAAGTAGCCAAGAAACCCGAGCAGGTGACGAGAGCTCTGTGATGTTCCAGAGATCTAAAGGTGACTGTAAAGATGCATGAGCCATGTATAAAATATGCAATATATATAAATAACAACTTACGTTCAACTGTTTTTTTTTTCCCAACACATTTCTTAATGTGTAACTATTTGTATGAACATAAAAAGATTCAACAACTGAACAAATTTCACAGACATTTGATGAATAGCAATGTAATGAGTCCCTGAACAAAGGGGGGAGGGGTGGTCAATATCAAAGCTGCTTTAAGTCCAGCAAGGACAATCAACTGTCCTTCTGTCTCCCTGTAGCACTGTCTTAGGCATCTTACATTACGAACATTGCAGTTTATTGCTCTGTCTACATCTGCAGTCCTCATGCCAGCACTATAGCATGTTCCCAGAGGTGATCAGGGACTCTGGGCATCTTTCTCCTGGTGTTTTAGGCCCTGTTTACACCTGGTATCAAGATGTGTTTTGGTCAATCAGATCACAAGTAGATGAGGGAGACACATTCCCGTTTACACCTGTTTTTTTTTTTTCTGTCTCTTTTGTCCACTTTCAACCACTTATGTCTTGATTTATGGGTGGGTAAATGTATGGGTTTTTTTTCAGATCTTTCGATCTATTGAACAAAATAAGCTCACACAATTTATATATGAACATGACCGGAGTCAACAGAAAAACAAGACCGGCCGAATGTGGTGACTATGTGTTAGAAATCAGGAATGGTGAGAGAACATTGTGCTTGGTACATTTTTTTAGTCTGCAAACTAAATCTAGGTCTTTAGCCATCAAAGTTTAAATCTGGCCAGTTTACTCATTAGGTCAGTAAGCGGTCTTTTGTGGCTGTTCAAACACATTCGACCACATGAGCATTTACACTACGAAAGCAATCCAGTCGAATGCTTTTTCGACTACCTCTGAAAGTGGTCAAAAGTGGACAAACTCAAAATGTTTTAGACCCCATTTACACCTGTATTTAGAGTCGTCCACCTGTGATCCGACTGACCAAAATGCATCTTCCTTGAATTCCTGTAGCTCAGTGGTTAGAGCGTGGCACTAGCAATGCCAAGGTCATGGGTTCGATCCCAGGGATTGCACAGACTCAGATACAAACTGTATAGTATAATGCAATGTAAGTCGCTTTGGATAAAAGCATCTGCCAAATGCATAAAAATGTAAATCTTAATACCAGGTGTAAACAGAGCCTTACAGAGTCAGTAGAAGGGTCTCTTTAGTGTCCTAAGTTATTGCAACTCCATGTGACCTTAATTGTCTACTGCCTGTAAAGGATTTTTCCACAGATGCATATATATATATATATATATATATGTGTAAAAGAAGTATCTTCTGCTCACCAAGCCTGCATTTATTTGATTATAAATACAAACAAAAACAGTAATATTGTGAAATATTATTACAATTTAAAACAGCTGTTTTCTATGTCAGTATACAGTAAAGTGTAATTTATTTCTGTGATCAAAGCTGAATTTTCAGCATCGTTACTCCAGTCTTCAGTGTCACATGATCCTTCAGAAATCATTCTAATATGATGATTTGATGCTCAAGAAACATTTCTGATTATTATCATTGTTGAAAACAGTTATTTATTTCATGATGCTATGATGAATAGAAAGTTCAAAAGAACAGCATTTGTCTGAAATCTAAATCTTTTGTAACATTAAACACTACCATTCAAAAGTTTGGGGTCAGTATTTTTGGGGTTAGAAATATAATTAATCAATACTTTTATTCATCAAGAATGAGCTAAACTGATCAAAAGTTACAGTAAAGACATTTATAATGTTAGAAAATATTCTATTTTAAATAAATGCTGTTCTTTTGAACTTTCTATTCATCAAAGAATTTTGAATATAATATAAATACACACATACATGTGTATATATATTTAAGAAAAATATCTTATATTTCTATATAAATATTTACATTTATATATAATTTAAATATATAAAAATATTGCTTATATTTCTTAAATATATACATGTATGTGTGTGTATTTATATATACATAATAATTATACACAAAACAAACACACATATATTACATAAACACAGACTCTTATTTTGTAACCACGGTTATCGTTGAAAAGCCCTAATACATATATATATACACAGTATTTATATTATATATGAAGTCAATACCAATACCAAAACACATTTTCATAGTATACTGTTTCAGATGTGGTTTCTGTGCTACCTTCGCAGTGTGTGAAGATGGATGACGTATACTGGTGACGTACTGAAATAAAGTGGTAACTAGAAATGGAGGGGGAAAGATAAAAAAAGAAGATAAAGAGAATGGGCGAAGGAGAGGGGTGTTGGGGTATTTGGGGAGAAGTGGGTCAGAAGCCCTGGCTACCATGGCAACGGAGATATACGAGCATCTGTCTATTGATCTGCAGACTCATTGGTGTAATAGAGTGAGCCAGGTGATAAACGAGCATGCTGACAAGGCCTGCACCGGGTCACACTTCCTCTTGCACCACATCTCTGTCTGCTTCTCCTCACATGCCCACATAACACATACATGTATATGGGATGGTCTTCTCATATTATTACATTACATTAACCTCAAAAACACCACAATATAATCCACCAAACAAAAGGTATGGTAGTAGTATTATCTCAGTGTTCATTGTGCACAGTGGTGTCTTTTTCTTTTCACTATGAATAATTGACTCTCCATTTACAAAAAAAAAAAATCTCTCCAGGGACTTGAGGACCAATGTAAAGCACAGCTCAATTTAATGGTTCTGCTTTTTTGGCTTCAGTGTTCACTGCAGTGTGATTTTATCTTTAATATGGTTATGCAGTATGTAGGGTCAGAGTCATATTGGGTGTAAGCAGAACGAGGCAGGCCATTCATTGCAAAATTAATATGATTGCTCTAAAAGTTGGTGGTAGGAAAGGAAGACCCACATAGCTCTCAGCTAAAAGATCAACTGATCATTTTATTGGTAAAATCTTCACAGCGGCTGAATTCAAAATAGCATACTAGGTTAGTTCACCCAAAAATTAGTAAAGAAGTTGCATTAATGTCTCCAAACAAGAGGCTGTCATGTAACGAGAAAAATAACATTTAAAAGGCCCTCATGTCGTTCCACACCTGTAAGACCTTCGTTCATCTTCAGAACACAAATTAAGATATTTTTGATGATATCCAAGAGGTTTATGACTCATCTATACGCTTTCAAGGTCAAGAAAGGTACTAAAAACATCATTAAAACAGTCAACATGACTGCAGTGGTTCAACTTTAATGTTATGAAGCGACGAGAATACTTTCTGTGCGCAAAAACAAAACAAAAATAACGACTTTATTCAAAAATCTGTTCTCTTCTGTGTCATTATCTTTACGCAGTAAGCACAGTGAAGGCTTCCTTGTTTACGTCCGAACGCCGGCTCAGTATTGGCCAAAGCTGATCATGTGATCAGCACGACGCATGCGTGGGATGCTGACGCAGGAGCCGGCCAATAATGAGTTGGCGTTCTGATGGAGAACCTGGAAGAGCTGGATGAAAACAACATATGTGAATGACAGAAGAGAAGATATTGTTGAATAAAGTTTTTTTGTTTTGTTTTTGCGCACAACAAGTATTTCTCATCGCTTCATAACATTAAAGTTGAACCACTGCAGTCACGTCGACTGTTTTAACAATGTCTTTAGTACCTTTCTGGACCTTGAAAGTGTATAGATGAGTCATAAACCTCTCGGATTTCATCAAAAATATCTTAATTTGTGTTATGAAAATGAATGAAGGTCTTACTGGAACAACATGAGGGTGAGTAATAAATGACAGAATTTTCATTTTTGGGTGAACTAACCCTTTAATTGTAATGGGAAGTTCAGTTCATTTTACTCACTGGGATCGTTTATCAAAATGTATTAACCCTTATTGAAGTGATTTTTTTTCATCATTTGAAAAGTAAATTTAGGAGTCATTTACAGATTTAAAGTAAATATTATATTTTCAATAGACAAATCCCCTTTAATGTGTCTAATTACACAAACGTTGCTTATGCAGAACAATTTCATTACTCGAGAGATGATCTAATCACATCCCAGTTGCGTTCGAAAGCTTAAAAAAATGCTGCCTTCTGAGGATGCATTCCAAGGTAGGAAGGCATCAAGGCATGTGACTTCTTTTCTCAGAATTGTGAGATTTAAACTCATGAGTTATAAAGTCCAATAGAGGGTATGCACGTGACATCACCGTCAGCCGTTATGCCTGCGGTCACGCCCACTGAGTGGCAAAAAGACTGAGCGGCAGCATTGGTTTTCAGCTGAATGCCATGAAAAACACATCCAAAACAGGAAAGAGCTTTGCAACTGACTGTACAAATAGATTTGACAAGAAATCTGAGGTATATTTTTACAGACTGCCAAAAGCTACTGCAAAAAGAGGCAAACTAATCGCTGCAATTCACAGAAACTACTGCACTCCAAGCAGAGAAACATGTTTTGCAGTTATCATTTTATGTCAAAATGTTGGATTTTGGGGTAAAATCATACCCTATATATTGTTATATACTGTGTTAACAACTCATCAATTAAATATTTAGCATCTTATATTCTGCATAATTGGGTGTTTTTAAATAAACACTGACAAAAACTATACAAGTTTTAGGGCTTGTATATGACGATATATACAGTGGTGGTCAGAATTATTGGCACCCTTGGTAAATATGATCAAAGATGACTGTAAAAATAAATCTGCATTGTTTATCTTTTTGATCTTTAATTCATAAAATTTGCAAGAAAAAGAATTGAAAGTGGAGGGAAAATCACATTATGAAATAAATGTTTATCTACAAAACACGTTGGCCACAATTATTGGCACCCTTTTATATGATAATTTTTGCAACCTCCTTTGAAAACAGCTCTGAGTCTTCACCTATAATGCCTGATGAGTTTGGAGAACACCTGACAGGAGATCAGAGACCATTCCTTCATGCAGAATCTCTCCAGATCCTTTAGATTCCCAGATCCATGATGGTGCTTCTTTTCTTCAGTTCACTCGACTCATTTTCTTTAGGGTTCAGGTCAGGGGACTGGGATGGTCATGGCAGAAGCTTCATTTTGTGCTCAGTGACACATTTTTGTGCTGGTTTTGATGTTTGTTTTGGATCATTGTCCTGATGGAAGATCCAATCACGGCCCATTATTGGATTTCTAGCAGAAGCGTCAGGTTTCGATTTTTTTTATCTGTTGGTATTTGATAGAATCCATGATACCATGAATCTGAACAAGATGTCCAGGATCTCCAGCAGAAAAATAAGCCCATAACATTAAAGATCCAGCAGTATATTTAACCGTGGGCATGGGGTACTTTTCATCCATGTGTGCACCAAACCCATCTGGTGAGTTTGCTGCCAAAAAGCTCTTTTTTTAGTTTCATCTGACCGTAGAAGCTGGTCCCGTTTGAAGTTCCAGTCGTGTCTGACAACTGAATATGCTGGAGATTGTTTCTGGATGAGAGCAGAGGATTTTTCTTGAAACCCTCCTGAACAGCTTGTGGGGATGTAGGTGCTGTTTGATTTTTTTTTAGGTTTTCTGAGACTCAAGACTCAACTAATCTCTGCAATTCTCCAGCTGTGTTCCTTGGAGAGTCTTTGTCCACTCAAACGCTCCTCACTGCACATTAGGACGATTTAGACACACGTCCTCTTCCAGGCAGATTTGTAACATCTTTAGTTGATTGGAACTTCTCAATTATTGCCCTGATAGTGGAAATGGGGATTTTCAATGCTTTAGCTATTTTCTTACAGCTATTCGGAAATGAAATGAAAGCGGTCTTACAGCTTTCCATTTTGTGAAGCTCAACAATCTTTTGCTGCACATCAGAACTATATTCTTTGGTTTTACTCATTGTGATGAATGATTAAGGGAATTTGGCCTTTGCGTTTCCTCATGTTTATACTCCCGTGGAACAGGAAGTCTCGGCTGGACAATTTCATGTTCATGATCACCCTGTTGTGCTAAAAAAAAATGTAAATATGAATGGGAATATACTTCAGAGATATTTTACTCATAAAATATTCTAGGGGTGCCAATAATTGTGGCCAAAGTGTTTTGGAGAAAAACATTTATTTCATAATGTGATTTTTTCCCCCACTTTCAATTTTTCCTTCAATGAAATGTTAAATTTTTGCTAATTTTATGATTTAAAGATCAAAAGAATAAACAATTCAGATTTATTTTTACAGTCATTTCTGATCATATTTACCAAGGGTGCCAATAATTCTGACCACCACTGTATAACATTGATATATATAAGTGATCACTCCTATTTAGACCTACCTATATTGTAGCGTTCACAGGCAGATTGGCTTTATGTATTTCCCCGGCATAGAAATCAGCCTCCTATAAAGCTCAGGAAACACGATTCCTGGCTACATGCCAATATCCATGGATTAGGTTTATTTGAATGTTATAAGGAACACTTTCAAGCCCAACCTTTAGTGTAATCATTTGTTTTACTCGCGTTTTTGCAGTTTCTTTTAAATCCAGTTATGCGCTTTTGCCACTCAGCTCAGCTGAGGGAGCGTGTTCCGGCGGGAAAGTGACATCAACGCATACCTTCTATTCTGAGGAAAAATGTCACAATTCTGACATTTTCTTACCAGTTTATACCACAAAATTCTGAGTGAAAAAAGTCAGAATTCTGAGATAAAAAGTTGCAATTACCAAGTTTCCATACCTACTCACTCCGCAACGGTGTCCTAATCTTTTTTTCTTTCTTTTTTTCGTTAACGGCTTACTGTACATATGCATTATTTGCTGTATGCATTATAAGCTTAGCAAATATATATATATATATATATATATATATATATTTTGAATTTGCCTTTCTCTATTCTAGTAGATAATTGAAAATAGCTGCATTGCCAAGATTGTCACCAAGTGAACAGACTTTAGATTTTGGTATTGTGTGCAGAAATAACATTACTTTGATGTCAAATTTCTCAGTTTAGTATCACCACAAATTAGCACAAGAAAATACTTGGATAAACACAAGCTCTCTCCAGTCCCCACCAGTCCTTGTTATTCAAATGTTCTCAGTGTACTTACAGCGACCTTGTCTAGCCCATCAACTGTAATTATCCAAACATGTCCCATCAGTGGCCCGCTGCTGTCACTGTTGCCATGATGGAGGGGTTTGACCCCCAGCAGCCCACCACATAAACTCAGATCAGTATTTTCTTAGAGTTTAACCGCTGGCAAGGAGCGCAGGGGACAGGAACACACTGCTTGGACTCATTCCAGGGAGAATAGATGGCACATTGCTTTTAACAGCATTAGCATTCCACCATTCCTGTATATAATTTAGTGCTTTTACTCTGGGGGGAAAAAAATGGTCAGGAGGAGGATGTGTGCTGGGTCGGAGAGCATCCCTGATTTTGAACCAGAGACAGCTGGGTTCTGTAGTTAAGGCAACACTTATTATTTTACGGAATCAGAAAGGGCTTTATTGCAGAGTATGTTTACACACACAAGGAATTTGTCTTGGCGACAGGAGCTTCCAGTGCAGAAGAAATACATGATAGTGCAGATATACATAGGAATAACACAGTAGGAATGTAATATAACAATAATATAACGAAACAAAAATTTTAATAATGCAATAGGATGCAGTAGTAGAAATAAAAAGAAAAATAGAATTGTTTTAATGAATGTACAGATACGTTATTTACAAGTGTGTAGTTTATGATGTACAGTAATTTACAGATGTACAATTTTAGAAGTTATGTACAAATGTACAGTTATTGTAGACAATGTACAATTACTAGATTATGGCAAGCTGTTTTAGCTTAAAATGTTCCCAGCGTTACTCGTCGTAATTGCATAGTCACTAGTTTACATGACAACAAAGTTTTTCTTTGTACAGATGACAATGTAATCAAAACGATCCCCGTTCACACGAATGACTAAAAACTCTGTATTACACATGCCAGACAAGTAGATGGCGACATCACTTTGTAAAGAAAGACTACGCACCTGCGCATACACATTCTTTTACAGAGCACTCGTGCCAAACACGTATGCCTATCCATTTTGTTTTTACAGTTTATTGAACTCTGTTATTCTTCTCGTTGTTTCCCTATAGCGGGGAAACAACACATTCACAGAAAACACCTTACCTTTGAGTTGAAAAATAAGGTAATAGAGTAAACACATAATACACATGTGCATGCCTTCACCATTTTCAGATTTGCGTTTTTGCGGTTTACACGGAGATAACAACGGTATCGTTTTCAAAAACTTGCATTTTGAAACCCGTTTTCAAAAGTTTTCTTTTTCAGGCCACCAAAACGCTGTTGTCATGTAAATTAATGGCCAAAATGCATACGTTTTCCGTTTTTAGTTGAAAACGGTGCTGTGTAAACAGCCCCTTAAATTAGAGAGCTCTCTAATTCATTTCTTACTAGTAAAAATTATCATTAAAGAGCTCTCTAATTTAATTACTAGTAAAAATGCAATTACGACGAGTAACGCTGGGAACATTTTAAGCTAAAACGGCTTGCCATACTAGTTACTAGTTCATTTTTGTTTCAACAGTGCCATATTACAAAGTGCTCTTTAGTAATGTTGCCTCTCTACCTTATGTTGTTGCATTTGTTCTGCACATTTCACTTGCACTGTTTGCATATATATTAAAATATTCTTAACACATTATTCTTTGTTCTCTTAACTATTAAAATTTACTTTTTAAATAGTTTGCGAGCATCATTTGTGTACCTATATGTGATGCCATACAAGTATACTTTGCTGTGGTGATGTTCTACTGCTTATATTATACTGCCTCCTTTTGGCCAGAATGTTTTTTTTTTTTTATTATCTATTTTAACAAATCTGTTTTTACATATCACAGGTTCCACTTCTTTTGTGATATCCAGAAAGTATACTGGTGAGTGTCTGCAACCAATGAGCCGTGCGTCAGGAGAAGCAGCAGTACAAACCCTCTGTGGCCTGTCGTCCCCTCTGCTCTCTTCTAATGTAAGTGCTTCTGAGTATAACCCCATCCACAGGCTTTAACACATAAATCAAATGTTTGCGCTGTACTGAGGATTCTTTGAATGTTATTTAACTAAAATGGTTTCAAATGTTTATCTTTGTTTTGGTGATGTGACCGGATTAACAACACAGTTTCTCTCTGGTTTTACATATGGAAATGAAGTTTCAGTAAGACAATTGACTCTCTCTCTCTCTCTTTTTCTCAGGGTTTGATGGAGATCTGGTCGGATGACAGCTGGAACTGTTGTCATAACCGGAGGAATTCTCGCAACAGTGATACTCCTTTGTATCATTGCAGTGCTTTGTTACTGTAGACTCCAGGTGAGCACTGCATTTACATTTCACTGCAGGGTGCTTACCAGGGTTAGTTCACCCAAAAATAAAAATTCTGCCATTAGTTACTCACCCTGATGTCGTTCCACACCCGTGAGACCTTCGTTCATCTTCGGGACACAAATTAAGATATTTTTGATGAAATCCGATGGCTCAGTGAGGCCTGCATTGCAAGCAAGATAATTAACACTTTCAATGCCCAGAAAGCTACTAAAGACATATTTAAAACAGTTCATGTGACTACAGTGGTTCAAAAACTTTTTGTGTGCCAAAAAAAACAAATAACGACTTTATTCGACAATATCTAGTGATGGGGGATTTCAAAACACTGCTTCATGAAGCTTTGAAGCTTTACAAATCTTTTGTTTCGAATCAGTGGTTCAGAGCGTGTATCAAACTGCCAATGTAAACGAGGCTTCGTTACATCTACCCTATTTCACCAATGTCCCAGAATGAACCTCATTGGTTCTTCCTGAAGCTCAAACGTGCTGCGGAACATGCGAATGAACCTCATTGGTTCTTCCTGAAGCTCAAACGTGCTGCGTAACATGCGAATGAACCTCATTGGTTCTTCCTGAAGCTCAAACGTGCTGCGGAACATGCGAATGAACCTCATTGGTTCTTCCTGAAGCTCAAACGTGCTGCGTAACATGCGAATGAACCTCATTGGTTCTTCCTGAAGCTCAAACGTGCTGCGTAACACGAGAATGAACCTCATTGGTTCTTGCTGAAGCTCAAACGTGCTGCGGAACATGCGAATGAACCTCATTGGTTCTTCCTGAAGCTCAAATGTGCTGCGGAACATGCGAATGAACCTCGTTGGTTCTTGCTGAAGCTCAAATGTGCTGCGGAACATGCGAATGAACCTCGTTGGTTCTTCCTGAAGCTCAAATGTGCTGCGGAACATGCGAATGAACCTCATTGGTTCTTCCTGAAGCTCAAACGTGCTGCCTAACATGCGAATGAACCTCATTGGTTCTTGCTGAAGCTCAAACGTGCTGCGGAACATGCGAATGAACCTCATTGGTTCTTCCTGAAGCTCAAATGTGCTGCGGAACATGCGAATGAACCTCATTGGTTCTTGCTGAAGCTCAAATGTGCTGCGGAACATGCGAATGAACCTCATTGGTTCTTGCTGAAGCTCAAATGTGCTGCGGAACATGCGAATGAACCTCGTTGGTTCTTGCTGAAGCTCAAATGTGCTGCGGAACATGCGAATGAACCTCATTGGTTCTTCCTGAAGCTCAAACGTGCTGCCTAACATGCGAATGAACCTCATTGGTTCTAACATGAGAATGAACCTCATTGGTTCTTGCTGAAGCTCAAACGTGCTGCGTAACACGAGAATGAACCTCATTGGTTCTTGCTGAAGCTCAAACGTGCTGCGTAACACGAGAATGAACCTCATTGGTTCTTGCTGAAGCTCAAACGTGCTGCGTAACACGAGAATGAACCTCATTGGTTCTTCTTGAAGCTCAAACGTGCTGCGTAACACGAGAATGAACCTCATTGGTTCTTGCTGAAGCTCAAATGTGCTGCGAAACATGCGAATGAACCTCATTGGTTCTTGCTGAAGCTCAAACGTGCTGCGTAACACGAGAATGAACCTCATTGGTTCTTCCTGAAGCTCAAACGTGCTGCGTAACACGAGAATGAACCTCATTGGTTCATTGGTTCTTCCTGAAGCTCAAACGTGCTGCGTAACACGTAACAAACGTGCTGCGGAACATGCGAATGAACCTCATTGGTTCTTCCTGAAGCTCAAATGTGCTGCGGAACATGCGAATGAACCTCGTTGGTTCTTGCTGAAGCTCAAATGTGCTGCGGAACATGCGAATGAACCTCATTGGTTCTTGCTGAAGCTCAAACGTGCTGCGTAACACGAGAATGAACCTCATTGGTTCTTGCTGAAGCTCAAACGTGCTGCGTAACACGAGAATGAACCTCATTGGTTCTTCTTGAAGCTCAAACGTGCTGCGTAACACGAGAATGAACCTCATTGGTTCTTGCTGAAGCTCAAATGTGCTGCGAAACATGCGAATGAACCTCATTGGTTCTTGCTGAAGCTCAAACGTGCTGCGTAACACGAGAATGAACCTCATTGGTTCTTCCTGAAGCTCAAACGTGCTGCGTAACACGAGAATGAACCTCATTGGTTCTTCCTGAAGCTCAAACGTGCTGCGTAACACGAGAATGAACCTCATTGGTTCTTGCTGAAGCTCAAACGTGCTGCGTAACACGAGAATGAACCTCATTGGTTCTTGCTGAAGCTCAAACGTGCTGCGTAACACGAGAATGAACCTCATTGGTTCTTGCTGAAGCTCAAACGTGCTGCGTAACACGAGAATGAACCTCATTGGTTCTTGCTGAAGCTCAAACGTGCTGCGTAACACGAGAATGAACCTCATTGGTTCTTGCTGAAGCTCAAACGTGCTGCGTAACACGAGAATGAACCTCATTGGTTCTTCTTGAAGCTCAAACGTGCTGCGGAACATGCGAATGAACCTCATTGGTTCTTCCTGAAGCTCAAATGTGCTGCGGAACATGCGAATGAACCTCGTTGGTTCTTGCTGAAGCTCAAATGTGCTGCGGAACATGCGAATGAACCTCGTTGGTTCTTCCTGAAGCTCAAATGTGCTGCGGAACATGCGAATGAACCTCATTGGTTCTTCCTGAAGCTCAAACGTGCTGCCTAACATGCGAATGAACCTCATTGGTTCTTGCTGAAGCTCAAACGTGCTGCGGAACATGCGAATGAACCTCATTGGTTCTTCCTGAAGCTCAAATGTGCTGCGGAACATGCGAATGAACCTCATTGGTTCTTGCTGAAGCTCAAATGTGCTGCGGAACATGCGAATGAACCTCATTGGTTCTTCCTGAAGCTCAAATGTGCTGCGGAACATGCGAATGAACCTCGTTGGTTCTTGCTGAAGCTCAAATGTGCTGCGGAACATGCGAATGAACCTCATTGGTTCTTCCTGAAGCTCAAACGTGCTGCCTAACATGCGAATGAACCTCATTGGTTCTTGCTGAAGCTCAAACGTGCTGCGGAACATGCGAATGAACCTCATTGGTTCTTCCTGAAGCTCAAATGTGCTGCGGAACATGCGAATGAACCTCATTGGTTCTTGCTGAAGCTCAAATGTGCTGCGAAACATGCGAATGAACCTCATTGGTTCTTCCTGAAGCTCAAACGTGCTGCCTAACATGCGAATGAACCTCATTGGTTCTTGCTGAAGCTCAAACGTGCTGCGGAACATGCGAATGAACCTCATTGGTTCTTGCTGAAGCTCAAATGTGCTGCGAAACATGCGAATGAACCTCATTGGTTCTTCCTGAAGCTCAAACGTGCTGCCTAACATGCGAATGAACCTCATTGGTTCTTGCTGAAGCTCAAATGTGCTGCGGAACATGCGAATGAACCTCATTGGTTCTTCCTGAAGCTCAAACGTGCTGCGTAACACGCAAATGAACCTCATTGGTTGTTGATGAAGCTCAAACGTGCTGCGTAACACGAGAATGAACCTCATTGGTTCTTGCTGAAGCTCAAACGTGCTGCGTAACATGAGAATGAACCTCATTGGTTCTCGCTGAAGCTCAAACGTGATGCGTAACATGAGAATGAACCTCATTGGTTCTTGCTGAAGCTCAAATGTGATGCGTAACATGAGAATGAACCTCATTGGTTCTTGCTGAAGCTCAAATGTGATGCGTAACATGAGAATGAACCTCATTGGTTCTTGCTGAAGCTCAAACGTGCTGCGGAACATGCGAATGAACCTCATTGGTTCTTGCTGAAGCTCAAATGTGCTGCGGAACATGCGAATGAACCTCATTGGTTCTTGCTGAAGCTCAAATGTGCTGCGAAACATGCGAATGAACCTCATTGGTTCTTGCTGAAGCTCAAACGTGCTGCGTAACACGAGAATGAACCTCATTGGTTCTTGCTGAAGCTCAAACGTGCTGCGTAACACGAGAATGAACCTCATTGGTTCTTCTTGAAGCTCAAACGTGCTGCGTAACACGAGAATGAACCTCATTGGTTCTTGCTGAAGCTCAAATGTGCTGCGAAACATGCGAATGAACCTCATTGGTTCTTGCTGAAGCTCAAACGTGCTGCGTAACACGAGAATGAACCTCATTGGTTCTTCCTGAAGCTCAAACGTGCTGCGTAACACGAGAATGAACCTCATTGGTTCTTCCTGAAGCTCAAACGTGCTGCGTAACACGAGAATGAACCTCATTGGTTCTTGCTGAAGCTCAAACGTGCTGCGTAACACGAGAATGAACCTCATTGGTTCTTGCTGAAGCTCAAACGTGCTGCGTAACACGAGAATGAACCTCATTGGTTCTTGCTGAAGCTCAAACGTGCTGCGTAACACGAGAATGAACCTCATTGGTTCTTGCTGAAGCTCAAACGTGCTGCGTAACACGAGAATGAACCTCATTGGTTCTTGCTGAAGCTCAAACGTGCTGCGTAACACGAGAATGAACCTCATTGGTTCTTCTTGAAGCTCAAACGTGCTGCGTAACACGAGAATGAACCTCATTGGTTCTTGCTGAAGCTCAAATGTGCTGCGAAACATGCGAATGAACCTCATTGGTTCTTGCTGAAGCTCAAACGTGCTGCGTAACATGAGAATGAACCTCATTGGTTCTTGCTGAAGCTCAAACGTGCTGCGTAACACGAGAATGAACCTCATTGGTTCTTCCTGAAGCTCAAACGTGCTGCGGAACAGCATTCTCGTATGCATTAAGCAAACATGCTTGAGCTTCCATTCACCACAACTGATGTGTGAGTTGATGAATGTTTATATGTGAATAAAAGCCTAAATTCAATCTGTTCACCATCTAAAACGATCAAATCTCTTCAGTAAATTTGGACTAAGCCGCTCAATTCATATGGATTAGTTTTACGATCTCTTCATGAAGCGTCAAAGTTTCAATTGCGTAGCTGTCAATGGAGGGACAGAAATCTCTCAGATTTCATTAAAAATATCTTAATTTGTGTTTTGAAGATGAATGAAAGTCTTACGGGTTTGGAACAGCACGAGGGTGAGTAATTAATGACAGATTTTTGGCTGAACTAACCCTTTAAAGTCTCAAGTAGTGCTGACCACAGAACTTATTTTATTCATAATCAAAAACCCATTGGAATATACTCAATGTTGTTTTAGCCTTACTTGTTGACCTAAATGACATCATGACTGAACAGCTTATTATGTAAACAACTAAAATCTCAATGCTCAAGTGAGTTCAGCGTGTTACTCAACAATTTGAAGAAGATCTGTGTTGAAACGCCAATTCCTGATCTTTTTTCCTCTCCATCCCAGTATTACTGCTGTAAGAGGAATGATTCAGAAGGGGAGGCGGGCTCGGTCGGAGATCCTCAGCCACAGTTTGCCTGCAACGCATGCAGCGCTCCGGGAGTGGACGGGGCGGCCGTCACACCTCTCTCGCTGCCCTACGACCCCGGTCTGCCTCACAGCTACTGCCCGACTTGCTCGCCCTACTACCTCCGTGGCACGGATGAGATGCGTAATGGCGGCGAACGCCTGTCCTACATGCCCGCTCACTACGAGAACCATGGCGCCACTGCCCTTGGTCTGGCCGCCATGTACGGCCCCGTGCTGAGCCATCGCAGCACGCCAGACTTTTACACCAATACACGAGCCATCAGCACTGACGTCTGACCCTCACAGACCTGAGATGAACCCAGGGACAGAGCTGCCTCTGTGAACCAGAGCATCTGGGGCCATGCCATCTCCTTGCGCCAAGAGTCAAAAGACCTACAGGATGCCATGTTATTCTTCCTTGCAGGTTTAAGGCCATCTTCAGTCTTCCATTGTCTTTTGTTTTACCTGTTTACCTCTTCCTCTTGCGCCTCTGCTGCGAGGGCTGTGAGTTATATGACATGAAGTGTTTGTGTGGTTTTTGGCCTTTTTAATGTTAAAGGTTAAATGCATATAGGTTATTTTATTTATCTGGAAAAGCTAGATAAATAAGCATATATTACATTTAGAAAGCAGCCCAAGGAAGCTTTATAGGCTCATCTCAAGTATTTTGTTGTTTATATTGACATGAAAGGCAAACATTCCACACACATTTTTAATAGCTTTTTAAAAAAAGTACTTTTGTTGGAAAGAGCATGATATTCAGCTTTATCTAAATAGCCCCTGATATGCTGAATCTTTTTATTTGAAACACTGGTAACACTTTACAGTAAGGTTCATTAGTTAAATAACATGAACTAACCATGAGCAATACATTTGTTACTGTATTTACTAATCTTTGTTAACATAAGTTAATGTTGTTCATGTTAGTTCACAGTGCATTAACTAATGTTAACAAGACTTTAATAATGTATTAGTAAATGTTGATATTAACATTAACAAAGATTAATAAATGCTGTAGAAGTACAGTTCATTATTAGTTCATTTTAGTTAATGCAGTTAACTAATGAACCTTATTGTAAAGGGTTACCGAAACACTTATTTTAGGAAGAGAAATTAACCAAAATGTAATCGTCTTAATGTGTGTTGATCTGTTGGGAAAATGTAAAATGAATTACTGATGATGAATATATTGGTAAACTCATATTTGAATATATATCACATCAACTAAAAATCACAATGACACAGAGTGAAATGTGTGTTGACAGTTAAGATTGAGGTAATGTGTTGTTCATTCGCACTTATTTCTTTGTCCATATCCACTACATTATCAATTAAGAGCTTTTTAAAATAACATTTAAAGGGTTAGTTCACCCAAAAATGAAAATTCTGTCATTAAAGGGGTTCTTCACCCCTGGAAAGATGAATGTGTATTTAAAATTGGTCATTTATGTAGTAGAAATGTGAAATTATTTTTGAATTTGGAGCTTTCTAGACTGAGAAAAGGCAGAAAATGTATTTTTGACTAATGTGGATGAAAGACAACAACTCCCAGAATGCACTTGTTTTGCTGCCCTTGCGAGGCCACGCCCAAACCACGCCTATCGGTTACAGGCGGCATTCAGGAAAATTCAAACAAATAAATTGTGAGTTAGTTCATACATTTAAAGTGAAATGGTGCTAAATTGCTTTGTACCTGGATGTACACCCAAAACCAGGAAAGGACAAGTAAGTTTCCATCATTTTCCGATTAAGTTAAAGATTTGGAGCGATGTAAACAGTGGCTGCGGGCCATCAAACACCCAAAGTTTGGAGATGACATCGTTATAGAAAACCTAAAAAAACGCAGAATATGTAGTCTCCATTTCAAGCACGAGGACTACGAACCAAATATCTTTGCAATGAAGAGAATCATTCTGCAGGACACCGCGATACCATCGATATTCACTTTCCCAGAGGACGAACAGCCTGGCCTGATCTATGTCGTGAGTAACCTCAAACGCGCATATTTATGGGCGTGGTGAAAAAATGCGGAACTACTTGCTATTACTGGCTGTAGTTTTAAGCCTCTGGCCAAAAAAGCCTCCGATGACGCAAAATTACGATTTTTGCGTCATCGGAGGCTTTTTTACAGAATAAAAATGCATAAATCTCTCATCTCGGGCTGATATGAAGGGGGAAAGCACGCTAATTCGAAAATACTGGTGTTATTCTACTAATACAAAGCTTAATGCTAAATCCTGAAGTAACCCTTTAATTACTCACCCTCATGCCGTTCCACACCCGTAAGACCTTCGTTCATTTTCAGAACACAAATTAAGATATTTTTGATGAAATCTGAGTGAGGCCTGCATAGGGAGCAATGACATTTCCTCTCTCAAGATCCATTAATGTAGTAAAAACATATTTAAATCAGTTCATGTGAGTACAGTGGTTCAATATTAATATTATAAAGCGACGAGAATATTTTTGGTGCACCAAAAAAACAAAATAACGACTTATTTAGTGATGGCAGATTTCAAAACACTGCTTCAGGAAGCTTCGGATCATAATGAATCAGTGTGTCGAATCATGATTCAGATCGCGTGTCAAACTGCAAACAGCTGAAATCACGTGACTTTGGCGCTCCGAACCGCTGATTCGATACACTGATTCATTTATGATCCGAAGCTTCCTGAAGCAGTGTTTTGAAATCGGCCATCACTATATAAGTCGTTATTTTGTTTTTTTGGTGCACCAAAAATATTCTTGTCGCTTTATAATATTAATATTGAACCACTGTACTAACATGAACTGATTTAAATATGTTTTTAGTACATAAATGGATCTTGAGAGAGGAAAGGTCCCTATGGAGGCCTCACTGAGCTATCGGATTTCAACTAAAATATCTTAATTTGTGTTCTGAAGATGAACGAAGGTCTTACGAGTGTGGAACGACATGAGGGTGAGTAATTAATGACAGAATTTTCATTTTTGGGTGAACTAACCCTTTAAGTGCAGTTGCTGATATCTCCAATGTCATATAATTTCCAGATTTATACACAACAGCTTCAGAAATCTTCTTGAGGCAAAGTCACTGAGAGAAAATGACTGGAAAATAGTAAAAACATTTCATTATTTTTGTCGAAATGATACTTATGAACAATAATTTCCTTTGCAAACGTGTTTGTGTAAATGATTATATTTTCTCACATACTTGTTTCAGTAGCCATTGGTTTATGAATTGTGCATTCTGATGTCTATCTTCACACTTAAGCACTCTTTGTTATTAACTGGATCACATTACGAATCACAGGATGGCACTTCTGTTTTACATGTGAATAGTTTTTGTCAAAAATTGGAAGAAAAAAAAAAGCAAAAATCTGGAAGTATATCAGTCTATGGTTTAAAATACTGAAGAAAAAGAGTAGCTTATTGTACACATATTTCACAGAATGCTTTTGAATATAAATGAAGCATTTATAAATGCCTGTAGACTTTTATAAAATTGGTCAAATGTGATCAGAGTAATAAAAGCCATTTCACATCTATAAAATACATGTACATAAAGATCAAATTATTTCAATGATTGAAATGTTTCCTGTCGAGTCTCTCTACATATTTGTATCTTAAAACTGACTGCTTCTGTTTCCTTTAATTATGTTTTTCTTCCATATTCCTGTTAATGTTGCTATATTCTAGCTGTTTTTGATAATGGGAAACTATGAAAAAGACAAAACATTTTACTCCCCCCCCCCCCCCCCCCAAAAGTTGTACAGTCCATATTGACCTTTTGTGACAACATGCCCCAATGGCAGGTCATGGGGTATTTTCATAATGGAAACTGAGCTTTGCAGCAAAATTTAATTTAAACAGTAAAATAATTATGGAAAACAAGACAATTCTAAAAGTTAAAACACAAATTACCATTGATTTAAATTAGAATCTACTTAATTCATAATAAATACATTTAAAAGTTCTGTCATTAATTCTCTCGGATTTCATCAAAAATATCTTAATTTGTGTTCTGAAGATGAGCGAAGGTCTTACAGCTGTGGAACGACATGAGGGTAAGTAATTAATGACAGAATTTTCATTTTTGGGTGAACTAACCCTTTAAGAGGGTTGTGAACCAAATTTTTAATACCAACACACACACTAACATTCAAAAGTTTGGGGTCAAACAAGATATTTAATTCTTTTGAATTCTCTTGTTCAAGTAAAAATACAGTCAATATTTTAAAATTGTGAAATTACATTACATTTTAAAAGATTTTCATTTACTTAATTAGTAATTTGAAATGTAATTTATTTCTGTGATGCAAACAGGGCCGGGTTTAGGGGGGGGGGGGATTGGGGGGGATGGGGGGGGCTAGGAGGAGCAATGCCCCCCCCCCAGATTTCTCTTGTGCCCCTCCAACATCCCCAGGATACTATTTTTTTTGTGATAGCACACAAAATGTAAAAATAAACACTAAATTAAACACTAACTTTTGCACACCTTATCTGATCACTTCTCAAGACGGCCATTGACGATCACATGAGCAGATAACATGCAGCTCCTTCAAATGCGCGCTAGTTTCTATTTAAACATGCACACACCGTTAATACATTGCTACACGATCATGGAACACTTGGAAATTTAGCTTGGAATTTTAAAAATGTGATTTCCAAGTCATGAAAAATCTTGAAAATGAATAAATTAAAAACTAAAATAAATATAGATGTAACTATTCTAGTAAAATATAAAATAGTTTTGCTCAGTTATGTTCGCTCTAAAATATTCTATCAGCATAGTAGCCTATTATTTGATGTGATAACACCTTTCAGAATCTGCAAAATATCAATAATTTAAAAAATAAATAAGTGAGATTAAAAATTGTTTTTTCATTTTGGTACTGCAACAAAAATGTATTATTATGAGATGTTTACATGTAGCCCACAATATATAATAACGGCCTATACACAAATTAAGCAGTTCAAAAGTTTACATACACTTAATTTATTCTCAGTAGTGCGTGTACTGAGAATAAATTACTTATAAATTACTTGTACTTATCTTGTACTTTTCTTTATGATAAGTCCCATGTTTGGGACTCTTCTCATACCCAACTGTTACAAATGGTGGAAACATTTACTGATACTCCAGAAGGAAACAATGCATTAAAATTCAGGGGGTATAAACATTTGCACAGGATGGTTGGGGGGTAAATTGTTTTTATTTTGTCTTCTAGAAAGTGTTTTATGAAGCTTTTGTAGGACAGAACTAAAAAAAAGTAGATCTTTAAATAAAATAAGAACTTCCAGTCATCCTGTTCATAGGTTTACAACCCACTGGCTCTCTTATTGTGTTGTGTTGTCTTGGGAATCAGTGAATGTTTGCAGCTTTTGATCATCCAGGTAACAACACACACCATTAAGAATCAAGCATATAGACTTTTGAACTGGAAATTTTGTGTAAATTCAGTTATTATTATGTCTTGTGGTTTTTATTTTTATATAGCTAATAACTGAGCACAACTCTATAGAAATGATCCAAAAATATAGGGGGGAAAAAACATGAAAAAGGAAAGAATCATGCAACCAGGTCTTCTTATGGTTTAAATTTCTTCAAAGGGACCTATGAATCATAAATCATGCTGCCCCAACAAGTTTTCGAAATGCCCCCCAAGTCACGCAATCCTAGAACCGGGCCTGGATGCTAAGCTGAATTTTCTCCATCACTCCAGTCTTCAGTGTCACATGATCCTTCAGAAATCATTCTAATACTCTGATTTGCTGCTCAAGAAACATTTCTTATTATTATAAATTTGGAGAACTGTAGCTCAAACTGGCGCTATAGCAATCCCAAGGTCGTGGGTTTGATTCTCAGGGAAAGCCAGAACTGATCAAATATCTGCATGACATGAAGTTTTTCAGGGTTCTTTGATGAATGGAAAGTTGAAAAGAACAGCAGTTATTTGAAATATAATTGTCACTTTTGATCAATTTAATGCATCCTTGCTGAATAAAAGTATTTCTTTTAAAAACATACGACACCAAGCTTCTAAACGGTAGTGTATATAAAACCACTGCTTGAGGAAACACACACTTGTGTCATTTTGACAAAATCAAAATCAGCATTTTCTTTCACTTTGATATTTAAAAGCACTCAAAATACTTCACCGATATGGGAGTGTCAAGCAGGGCTGGGACTGCATTCTATCAGTGTATTGTGTTAAACGACTTGAAGGACCAGTTTAAGATCTTGTTAAGCAAACAGCTGTTGCATGCATCTCATTTCCATTGCAGTTCAGCAACTGTAAAAGAATTTCACTCTCAGCATGATGAAGCTTTCCACTGACTCACTATGAGTTTTCAGCCATAATAAGCAGCACACTTAGCAAATGGAGGTGAAAGCCACTCCCACCTCACAGCGAATGTGCTCTGGAGAGAGATGGGCGTTTGTTTGTTTGTTTCGCAGGATCATGACGAAACCTGAAGACTGAGGCGGCGCCTCCTCCAATACCTTTGAACACTGTGACACTTGCTGTTTGTCTTTATTGCTCTCTTCTCCTCCCTTCTTTCAATTACTTATAACATCCTCCCCCAGTTTTGTTCACATTCCCCTTCTCTTTCTTTCTCCACAACAGATTAGCTCTGCATTACAGACAAAGAAGAAAAAGTTGGTTTTATAAGAAACTAGTGCTTTTAACCATCACCTTTTGACCATTTTGATTAATAATACCTGCATTATGCCTCTCAGAAGCTGCAGTGAGATGTGAAAAACAGCAGTTCTCGGCCTCCATCAATCCCAATGAACATATATAAGCAGCTTAAGCAATGGAGGAATGTACTGGCACCCCAGCTAACCACAGTGTTTTTGTGTGAGGGGCGACCTGAAGGATTACAGCAAGAATTTCAATTTCACAGTCTTTAGCCCTGAGCTTGAACCCAGAGTCAGGCTAGCAAACTCCAAACGACGGCGGTAAAAATATCTGTTCTGGAACCTACTTGTGTTGCATTCATAATTTTAATGACATTTAACTGGGTTCTGCTTCAGCAAAGTGTGGAAATAATTAGTATTGGCTGCTGGATTGTGGAATGATTCTGTGAGGCAGTTGGAAGGCCATGGTGTTTTGATACCTGCTTATTAGGTAAGAGAAGAACCACAGGACAAAGGTGGACTGAAATGAAACTCCTCCCATAGTCTTAAGGGCAGGGCTTGCATTGAGACAAGACAGATATAGACTGCTGCCTGTCAAACCTGTTGTCATTTCTGATTTCTCCAGACAAGTTCAGTTGCCTACTCTGTATTGTGAGATCACTTGTGTTCAACTCAACTGCCAAAATGATGGAAGAAGTGTCTATCTCTGTTGCTTATGATGCCCACATTATTGACCAAATGTCAGAGGAGGAGATCCTGGCTAGTCTAGTGGTGGAGTCTCTACCGAAACAAGTGGTAAGATCAGCACCCTTGGACCTCATGTTTGTCACATGTTGATTTAAAGCTGGCATGCTGGAATTTTTAAAGGAGTAGCACAACAGCATGGGTCACTTTATTTATTGATAATTTATTTTAAAACGTTAACTCCTTTGTGCTTATAAACAAATATTATATACAACGTTATAATATATATACACATGTATATATATATATATATATATATATATATATATATATATATATATATATATATATATATATATATATATATATATATATATATATATATATATATAACTTTCATGCCTTTTAGCTTTTGTGATATGATATGATCTTAAAGTTATATAAATATTTGAAGTGGATCAAAAAAGTTCATCAAAGTTGTCCTAAGAAGAAGGTTTTAGGACAACTTTGATGAAAGGTTTTGATCATTTCAAATGTTGACTACATTACTTTCATGCCTTTAAGATTTTGTGCACCTGCATGATCTGAAAGTTAAATATATAATTGAATGGTGGCCAAAAATATTAGAATGGTAAGATTTTTTTATGTTTTTAAAAGAAATCTCTTCTGCTCACCAAGGCTTCATTTATTTGATCCAAAATACAGCAAAAACAGTGATATTGTGAAATATTTTTACAATTTAAAATAACTGTTTTCTATTTGAATATATTTTAAAATGCAATTTATTTCTGTGTTGGTAAAGCTGAATTTTCAGCATCATTACTTCAGTCTTCAGTGATGCTTCAGAAATCATTTTAATATGCTGATTTGATGCTTAAGAAACATTTCTTATTATCAGTGTTGAAAACAGTTGTGTACAAAAAAAAATTCAGGATTATTTGATGAACAAAAAGTTCAAAAGAACAGCATTTATCTGAAATACAAAGCTTTTTCAACATTATAAAAGTCTATACTGTCACTTTTGATCAATTTAACGCATCCTTGCTGAAATAAGTATTAGTAAAAGTATTAATTTCTTTACAAAAAAAAACTCTTACTGACCCCAAACTTTTGAACGGTAGTGACAAAAGCTTTATATTTCAGCAGCAAATCAGCATATTTGAGTGATTTCTGAAGGATCATGTGACACTGAAGACTGAGGAGTAATGATGCTGGAAATTCAGCTTTGCCAACTGCATTTTAAAATATATTCAAAAAGTAAACAGCTATTTTAAATTGTAAAAATATTTCACAATATCACTGTTTTTACTATTTGGATCAAATAAATGAAGCCTTGGTGAGCAGAAGAGACTTCTTTTAAAACATTAAACAATCTTACCGTTTTAATCATTTTGAACACCACTGTAATTATATATATATATATATATATATATATATATATATATATATATATATATATATATATATATATATATATATATATATATATATATAATAAATGTAAAAAAATCATAAAAATTGATAATTTTGAAATTGAAATAATGATAAAATTGCAAGAAATAATGTAAATATCATTCCTGCAACTATGAATTTATTATATAACCAGTAGGCCTATTTATAAGATGTTACATTCTTTTCATGCCTTTAAGATTTGCATACCTGATATGATTTGAAAGTTTCTGAATCTTCTTTTTAAAAGGTGCCATCTAAAAAGCCAAAATTAAGAGATAACCAACTGCAGCAAGAAGACCCACTTGACAAGTACGAGGTAAGAGATGACACCCTGACGAAAACAAAAACCTTCTTCGCAACAATCACAACAACAAAAAGCTCTTGCATCATTTAAACTATGCGAAAATTGCATAATCATGCACTGAATACTTCAAATTTTCCTTCCAGAGAGAAAACCGTAAGCTTCAGGAAACCAGTTTGCGTCTGGAGCAGGAAAATGATGACCTTGCACAAAAACTTGTCACCAGCAAGATTGCGCTGAGGAATGCTTTAGATCAGGTCTGTCAAATTATTACCAGTTGTCATGCATATGCAACATTTTCTGTTTTATATGCCGTGCATGTTTAGATAGCTCTGGTGTGTTTTTCAGACTGAGGACCAGGTGGATGAATTAACCAAGGAGCTTTTAAAAACCAAACAGCTTCTGAAGATTACAGAGGAGGAGAAAAGGGGAAAGGAGGAGGAGGCTTCACAGGTACTTTAACATCACTGTGTTTGAACAGTCTGAGCTCATGCTCTGCCCTTGTCTAAAGTATTGATGTGTTCGACAGCTGAAAGAGATGTTTAGGAGAGAGCTGGACAAAGCAGAAGCAGACATTAAGAGATCAAACAACATCATCGCTGACTACAAACAGGTAAACATTCAATTACACATTCAATAAACATTGTTGCATTTGATGGCAACATTCAGCCCATTTTCTTGCGTCTTTTAGATTTGCTCCCAACTGAACACTAAACTTGAACACCAGAAAGCTCAAGCAGACAAAGAGCTGGCAGTTATCAAGGTAAGAAACAAACTGACCTCAGTGCAGCTTGACCTTAACTATCAGTTTTACTGTAGTATCATGTTTCTCCTAAAAAAGTCTCTTTTCTCATATATACTGTATGATATATTACATTACTTCAGAGCAAGATGCTGGAGTGTGAGCGGTGCAGACACATCTTTAGCATGGATGGATCAATTCAGCTGTGCTCTGAGAGTGAAGATACCTCTGCTCAGGAGGAAGTGAAGGCCTCTCTCAGAGAACAGGTCCAAGAGTTAGAGAGAGAGCTAGTCCAGACCAAGCTACAAATGGTGGAATCCAAATGCAAGATTCAAGTAAGACATAAAATCAATAATAGAAGTGGTCTAAATATTAAAACATGTACATATATCTTCTGTGAAAGTCTCAGCGTCCTCCTGCCGGTCAACATATGTATTTCCATACCTCCGTGCACCCGCAGACATCACACGTCATAAGCGCGGCAAGGAAACAGCAGAAAATAAGCTCTGTGTTTAACAAAGGGTTATGACACTTACACGTTTTGTCTATCTAGATAATCTTTACAAGTTAACACAACATTTATAGATTTTGAAGCCTAAATAAAGTCATCAGATATAAAAGGCTAACAGTAGGCTTTAAACGGACTACAGCACACCATGGTCGCGGATCAACGTCGTCACCACCAAGCTTCCTCAAACTGTATTTAGAAAACAACTCTATTTAAAAACATGCTCGCTGATTATGATCTGTGCTGTTATGAGTACTTATCCACTTTTTCACAAGAAATGCTGTCCAAATGTCCCGTTTTTAATGATGACGTCTAAAGTCCCCGCCAAAGGAAGAATACCCTTTTAGCAATTTGTTAGCAACCGCCGATTTTAAGACACAGTAAAAGTTTAAAAATCACAAGTGGGTTATAACTGGTGTGTTTTATGTCATAGATCAAAACGTGAAAGTATTTAGAGGCTTTGTTAACCACAGACCTTATTTCAGGCGATTTAGCAAAAACCCATTCAAAAAACCCATAGACTTTAACGGCGTTGGAACCGGAAGTCCTAAAATGCTAACTCGCTTCCGGGTTTTGCCTACAAAAACGCGTCATCCCTGTCGACGTCACTTTCCCGCCGAAAACGCGCTCCCTCAGCTGGACTGAATGGCAAAAGAAACTGCTGCGTGCGTGACTGGATTTAGTAGAGGAAACTGCGAAAATGCGAGTAAAACTAACGAATTACACTAAAGGTTGGAATTGAATGTGTTCCTTACAACTTGTCAAATAAAACTAATCCATAGATATCGACATGCAGCCTGGAGTTGTGTTTAAGGACATTTATATGTGCCTGATTTCGACGGTGGGGAAATACATAAAGCAAATCTGCATGTGAATATCTTATATAACTACAATATAGGTAGGTTTAAATCCGAGTAATCACTTATATCAATGTTATATCGTCATATTGTCCAGCCCTAAAACATATATATAGTTTTATAGTATAGTTTTTGTCAGTGTTATTTATTTAAAAACACAATTATGCAGAATATAAGATCAAAAATATTTAATTGATGAGTTGTCAACATAATATATAACAATATAATATATACAGTATGATTTTACCTCAAAATCCAACATTTTGACACAAAATGATAAATGCAAATCCATGTTTCTCTGCCTGGAGTTCAGATGTTTCTATGAATTGCAGTGATCCATTTGCTTTTTTCTGTTGCTTTCTGATTTAAAAAAAAAAAAAATATATATATATATATATATATATATATATATATATATATATATATATATATATATATATATATATATATATATATATATGTTTTGTGTCAAAACTATTTGTACAGTCAATCACAAAGCTCTTTCCCGTTTTGGATGTGTTTTGTGTGTTTTTCGCGACATTCACGCTGAAAACCAATGCTGCTGCTCAGTCTTTTGCCACTCAGTGGACGTGACCGCAGCCGTAACGGTCGACGGTGACATCACGTGCATACCCTCTATAGACCCTTTTCACATTTCCAGGTTTCTCTGAAGCGGAAATCGTCATAATTGGGTAAAATTGTGAATGACAGACTTCATTAAATATATTTTTGTGTTTCCATTTGCACAAATAGCAAAAGAAAAACTCAACAATAGTGTTTTCACAACTTTCAAAAAGAGTAAAAAAAAAAAACAGAGTCATTAACAGCATTCAGAAGAGAGAAAGATGTCATTTTTACTGTCACTCCCACAGCTGCTGTATTACAAACACCCTCACAGCAGCGTTAACTAGATTTTTGTAATACTCAAAACTAGCCCAAAACAAGCTCAGTTGCATTTCAGTGGGGGTCCCCTGGTAAAAATCGCATTCCATAGGGTAAAATATGTGTTTTTGGCGGGGTTCCCCTAGTAAAATTAGCATTTCAAGGGTTAAATATCATGTTATTTGGGGTCACTTCAACCCGTGGACATGAAAAATAACCCGTGGCGACAGTGTTAAAGTAGCCCAATTCTGAAGGAGGCGTGGTTTTGGAGATACTCCCAAGGGAGGGTGGGGTCTCATGCTTTCAAAGCTAGCTTTCTATTGCTAGCCTTTTCGGAATTGCATACCCTACCTTTAAAAACTTCAAGTTGTATAAATTAACATTTGTCCATTGTTGAGTCATGTTATTCGCAATAAATGAACTAGAGTACATTTATAAATTAACGAATGCTGTTAAAATGGTTGTTCATTGTTCATGATACTTAATGCGTTAATGAACTGAAGCTTATTATTAGTTCACCCAAAAATGAAAATTCTGCCATTAAGTACTCACCCTCATATTGTTCCACACCCGTAAGACCTTCAATCATCTTCAGAACACAAATTAAGATATTTTTGATGAAATACGAGGGGTATATGACTTGTCAGACAGCAATTTAACCAACACTTTCAAGGTCCAGAAAGGTACTAAAGACATTGTTAAAACAGTCAACATGACTGCAGTGGTTCAACTTTAACGTTATGAAGTGACAAGAATACTTTTTGTGCGCAAAAACAAAACAAAAATAACGACTTTATTCAACAATATCTTCTCTTCCGTCACTATCCTTAGGTAGTTGCCGCAGTAAGCACAGTGAAGGCTTAGTGTTTACGTCTGAATGCCGGCTCAGTATTGGCCAAAGTTGATCACGTGATCAGCATGACACATGCTGTGATGCTGACGCAGGAGCCGGCCAATAATGAGTCGGCGTTCTGACGTACAACCTGGAAGCGCTGGACGAAAACAACATATGAGAATGACATGGAAGAGAAGACAATATTTATATATAAGTCATTATTTTTGTTGTTTTTTGCGCACAAAAGTATTCTCGTCACTTTATAACATCAAGGTTGAACCACTGCAGTCACGTCGACTATTTTAACAATGTCTTTAGTACCTTTTAAGTGGTAATAATGTTGGATTTCATGCTCACAGATTTCATCAAAAATGTGTTATATTGCTGTCTATGCACGAGTCATATACCTCTCAGATTTCATTTTTTGGGTCTTGTTAATGATTTTAAGTAGATACTTTTATGCTGAAAACAGTATCTCATTTTCATCTTAAGGAGTTGGAGCACCAAAATGCAGTTGTGACGACTGAACTTCAGGCTGCTAAGAACACATGGCTCAGAAAAACTCTGGGCTCTTTCAGGACAGTTGCCAGTGGCCATCAGAACTCCTCTCAACCAGATTCTGCCTGGAGCCCCACAAATAACCCCCATTCCAGCTGGGTCACCAGAAGGCTCTCCTGGGCCCATCGAGAAGGGAGAGCGGCCAAAGTATGAAAAGGAGTAGCATAGGCCTACTAGTGGAGAAGAAAAGTATTTCATGAGAGCACTCCTGAAGTGATGAGAAGGCTATTCTCTCAGACCTTTGGGCCAGTGATATAAACATCGTCACAATGTTATGACTGAGTCTTAAGAACTAGTCTGACCAACTAGCAGCTAGCCAAGGGGTGATCTGAAAAGTCAAATTAGACCAATTTATCTTACTTTAAAAAAGTTATGATCAGTCTTAAAAATATATATATACATGACTAACTTTTAAGACAAATCTAAGCAGTTTATGCAACTAGCCACAGAGGACAATATCCACCTTATTTTTAACGCAAAATCAAATTTGATGTGTCTGGCTCCTGGTGTCATCCACTTCCAGATATTTTTAGCTGTACAAAACAGGTGCTCGATATTGCAAACTGGTGTTTCTTATTCCATATTATTTTAATGTATTGTTGTAATTATAAACACATTGGTTTCTAGCACTTTTTTTTTATTCTTCTAGTTATATACATATAGTGGTTAATGAACCAGAAGTCTTGCACATTTACATAAAATAGCTTACTTGTGCATTGCAAAATAAGGTGGATAGATCTGTATGGTTGTAAACACTGGGAATGAGAGGATTTTTTAAAGAATGGCTGATAGCAGGAAGAAATATCTGCACATCTAGAGATGAGTGTAACATATCAGTTGCTCTTAAGGCAATCTCACATGAAGAATATGAAGTTTTTGTATTACTGTGAGTTTAAGCATACACTGCAAACTGTGTTTTGCGAGTTAACCTAAATATTATGCTTCTAAATGAACTGGTTTTCATTTAATTTCATTAAATCAACCTAACTACATTAGGTTGGTAATTTTTAAGGTTTAGAACAAGTACAAACAATTGATTGTTGGTACTGTACAATGTGAATGTATTTCTTTCATTATCTTCAACAACAAATAAACTTCATGAGACCTTTAATAAGACCTTTATTTCAATTCTAAACCACAGATTGTTCTCTCAAACTGAGAATAAAGCTTTGAATATTAGACATGTGGTTGCATGTTTTGGATCACAAATAGTTTGCATGTTCAGAGAACAGCAGAAATGTCAGTGGACCTTACGCAAACAGACGAAAACAATAGGAATGTGTGTGTAAACAAAGAGGTTATTTGCTAATACTAATATACATCCAGAACCTTCTACTCAGACTTCTCCTCTGGACAGTAAAGATCATCAAAATAGCCCTCAGCGGCTCTGAGTATCTGAACAACAGCGTTGAGAAGCAGTATGTCAGTTTGAGGATCTATTTCCAGTTCTTGGCAGTAGTTTTTCACCGGGATCACAGCAGACAGAGAGACTCCAAGCTGAGCGCTCACCTCCTGCACCTGTCACAAAACAGTTCATCAGAAATACAAGATGTAAAACAAAACAGTACAGAATACTGACTATAAAGTCATATAAATTCATTTGTACCATTTTGTTGATATAGTAGCTCTGGTAGACATTTTTCAGGTCTTCCGCCACTAAGGGACAGGCTTCATCCACCTTAGTCAGCAGAACCAGCTGAGGAACACCTGAAGTACAGAACAACACCTTCAGTGCTATCAGATCCCAGAGATCATTATCCTATGGGTGAGGTAGCCCTAAAGATTTATGCTAGTTGTACAATCAAACTCCACAAGAGGTTCTCTTGAGAAAGGGACTTAACCTCAGGTTGCTTGAGGCTGTAAATCGAATATTCTATTATGTAAATGACAAAATACACTGATGTCACTAGAAATTATTTCATCATTGTTAGTCACTCACCCAGCTGGTTGGTCTTCCTTCGAAAAACTGCTAACTTGTCGATCATTTTGTCTGAGAGGAGCTTGACCTTGCAGGTGTCAATCACATACACCACACAGTGAATCTTGTCCTTGAAGCCTGGAGATTTACAGAAATGAGAGGAGTCTTGCTGTATCGGCATTGATGGGTTAAACTAAGAAGAAGAAAAAAACATGTACAATATCTTTAATCATTAAGATGTGAAACTGAAAATACTGAATAAAAAATTAAAGCATATTGTAATGTCCATCTTTTTTATTCCTGTAATGGCTAGTAAAACATCTGCCACACCTACTGCAGTAACTATTATGTTAACCTTTTACCTAAAGTTCTCACCTGATACCTGTCTTGAATGTGACCCTTCAAAATACTGGCGAAATCCTCTACATCCAGACCGCTGTTCAAACCCTCCTCCAGACCCATCGAGTCACACATAGTGAAGGGAACATGGCTGACACCGCTGCCTGGCTTTATGTTGTAGGTACGGAACTGCATGGCACACATTTTTACCAATTATTTTTAATGCATATAGAAATTTTGTACAACTAATCACAATACTTCACACTAAATATCAGAGGTGTAATCAAGGTATATTTCTACCTGAGTAGTCAAACTGGTTCCAGCAGTGCCAGTGTTGGCCTGGATGCTCACATAACCCTTGAACACAGAGTTGATTGAGTTGAAGAAGCTTGATTTCCCAGCTCCAACAGGACCCACCAGTAGAATCCGAGCCTGTTTAACTGAGCTAACAGAAGGCTTCCAGCCCGAGATGATGCTCAAGAGCGCCTTCCTTCTCCTAAAAACATTATTATCAGAAACATTTTGTAAAAGACAATGATCTTAAAATAAAGGCAAAAGACCAAATTAACATCTTAATTGTTTTTATGAAGACACTGAATTTGGTTTGCTTCACTCACTCAGAGTTCCACTGCACATTTCTCCACGGTTTCTCCATGAGTCCTCCACAATCTGGTGACAATCCAAACCAGAGTAAGCCAGGTATTCACACAATTACTGAAAGTGCACTATTCTCTCAGCAATTATCTGAAATATTACAAACCTTCAACTCTGTACACCTCACATTCTGTCAGCTGTAAGTCATTCCCATGCATCTGCTGTGGGTCGAATTTGTATACAGATGATGTATTACAGTAGACGGTGGCTGTGTTATTGTAAAGAAACACTAAAGAATCAAAGTATGGACCACTGTCAGTGAAAGCATACTGGGGATTTCCACTGAACACACGGAGAGGATCTTCTTTAACCTCTTTGTCATTAAAGCTGAAGAGAAAAGCTTTGTCATCCACAACATTTCCGCCTGTTTGACCATAATCTTTGCTGGTAAAAGCTCCAAAAACATATCCAGACTTATTGTAAGCTACAACAACAGTCGGTCCCTGCTTGTTACACTTTTGGTGAAATGTATTGATATTGTAGCCATGCACACTGGCTTTGAACAGCAGGCTGAGGTTGGCATTGTTGACCAATGAGCAGAGCTTCTTCTCCTGACATTTTTTCAAGCTGGATGTGATGGTGCTCATAATGATCTGAAAAACATTCAACCAACATTTTTAAAGCATGCTGTTATAATAGTAAAAAGTAAAAGTATTTTAAAAGTATTTTGAATATTTTGTAAAAAAAATAAAATAAATAATAATAATAATAATAATAATAATAAATATATATATATATATATATATATATATATATATATATATATATATATATATATATATATATATATATATATATATATGATCTTGCAATGAATGAAATGATCTTGCAAAAAAACATTATGAAAGCAGCTCACGTTGGAAAAAATCGTCACAGTCGCCTGCTTTCTTTTGATTGGTTGCAAGAGATTAGGCTACTTTCGTTTTTACGGAAACGAAACTTGCAATGCGTTTGCACAACCGCAATTTTTATTATAAAAAAACAACAACAAAAACAATATTTTTTTATTATATTTACTTTAGAAATATGATATATGCTTGTTCTCTAAAATGCTTGGCAGATACAGCAGATATTTTGTTGTAAATAATAATAATAAAAAAATAATCAAAATTATACACATGAATAATGCTTTATGCAGATGGCGCTCAAGATTTTCCCTAATAAAAATGAGTAAAACATCCTCATTTCTGTCCTCCTGTCAAAATAAGTCAAACAACACCAATTTCTTAAATGTTTTGAGCCTTAAAATAATTACAATTAATGTCTGTGAAATCATTGTAAAGAAATAAGCATCCGAACTTAAATGTAACCTCACAATGAATTTAAACTCTTAGGCAGTAGCCTAACTCAAAATACATTATACACATAGAAACCCAATTTTTCAATACACAAGCGTAGCCAGAACTTTACCGAGCCCAGGTAAATTTCATATCTGACAGTTGGAGGGAACAATAAACATATGTCTCAAGAGCAATTTTTGAATGTGAAAAAAACGTTTTCTTAAAAAACATTTATTGCAATAGTTTAAGTTGTTTACAACCAAGTCACCAAAATACGATGAATACACATTGATCAAAACCCAGCACACAACAGTAAATCTATTAACCTTATTATTACAGTTCACACATATATCTTATCTTATAGCTTATCACACATTATAATCGCTAACATAGCGGACTCACGGAAAAAATACATCAGTTATCTTTTTTTTTTTTTTTTTTTTTTTTTTTTTTTTGTGTGTGTGTTATGGCTAAACATCGTCTGTAGCTATTAAAGAGAAAATAATTACTTCATCCGACGTTTTTGAATAAAATAGCATTGACAGCCTACTTACTGGAGGTCCTCAACTAACGTTACTGTCTGAAGAACTGTAACTGTTCTCTCTCTCTCTCTCTCTCTTTTTTTTTTTTTTTTGTAACTATTCTCTCCCGCTGCCGCATTTGTGTGAAGGTGACGTGCGCGGTGGACCAAACCACTGTGAGGCACGGGTGAGGTGACCCAAATGTTTCTAAACTTAGGACTTCCTGTCCTGACCTCGGCTCGGACAAACACTCTTTAATGTCCCGCTGGCTGACAGTAGTGTTTCAGTCAGCTCCATACGTTAATAATGCACACAAATAATGCGCAGCTAATGTTTTAACAGTTTTAACGTGTTGGACTCAAATATAAAGAAATGCAGTCAGTGCTTAACTCAAGGAGTTAAGTAAAGCAGTGGGAGGCTACAGAAGGGCCAGGGTGGCACTGGCCCACCCAGATTGATGGCTGGCCCACCCAATCAAAGGTGCCAGAATATTTTGTTTTATTTCCAGACACTAGTTTTTTATGCATTATCATAGGTTTACAACATGAAAGAAACAAATGCTTGAGAAACACACAGCTACAAAAATTGGAGAAAAAATCAGTCAACTGAAGGGTCAGGAGCCCAACTAAAGCAAGCGCTTACCTCCTTAACGGTGACATTTATAAATTTTGATAAAACATCAACACCACCTTAAGAAGATTTGTATGAAAAAAACAAAGTCAGAGTGGTTTGTAATAAGTGAAGATGCAGAGATCTAGAGAGATCTGTTAGTGTTTAATGTTTCTGTTATCTGAGTTTTGTGAGGTCACCATGCTGGAGAGTAGAGCCTGTGCTTCAGTCAGTGATGATCCAGAAACACTGATGTTCTGTTGCATGTTGCTTTATTTGAAGTAAATAACTGTGTAGTTGCTGATGCAGTGATACATTAGTTAATGACTTACTGTAAGATATTTGCCTTTTAAAGAAAAGGTTTCATAATATTAGCGCAGGAATTACCTGTAAAGTATTTTTTGTTTGTTTTTTGTAGATATTTAAGATAAATTAGTTTTAGTTTGAACAAACTTTTTTTAGTCAATTCAGCTCTAATTTTCAATTAAATTTTTTTTGACAAGGGCAGCAGGGACGTTCTGAGAACATTTCCAAATAAAGTATGGTTCCCTAAACATTCAGAGAACGTCTTGAATGTTCCCTGAAGATCCTCCAAATAATGTTCTCCAAACCCTAAAAAAACCATCTCTGAATGTTCTGGGAACATTACTAGGCAACGTCCTTAACACCAGAGGGGATGTTCTGAGAATGTTCTGGGCACATAAAATTTCTAGAGGGGGAAACCACCTGGCGAGGCTTGTATCCTAAGGAATCACTGAGTTCCATCGCAATCCAAGTGTGCTCTCTAAAAGATCTGGACTCTTTTGGAATACCCATAACTCACTGCTTTGTGACCTTGCTTCTGATGGAAGGTGCTCAATGTCTTCTGGTTTGTTGCTCGCCCATTGGCGAAGATCAAACCATCCAGTAAGCAATTGCCATAGACCATGTACAACAGCTCTGGCCTTTTCAGTTGATTGTGCACTTGATTGTGCACACAAAAGTGAGT
Organism: Chanodichthys erythropterus; assembly: GCF_024489055.1. Lineage (NCBI taxonomy): Eukaryota > Metazoa > Chordata > Actinopteri > Cypriniformes > Xenocyprididae > Chanodichthys > Chanodichthys erythropterus. The sequence continues at coordinate 36,065,037 of NC_090236.1, forward strand.
ACACCCCTCACATTTTAGCAACCATTTTAGTATATCTTTTCAAGGGACAATACTGTAGAAATGAAACTTGGATATGTTTTAGAGTACTTAATGTGCTACTTTTATAGCAGTATAGATTTACTGTCCTCTGAAAATAACTCAACATACAGCCATTATTGTCAAAATAGCTGGCAACAAAAGTGAGTAAACTCTATTCATCATGTTCATGTTTATGTCTGCTTGACCTTACCATACAAATGTGTGTATCTTGTATTAGAGCAGTTAAAATTTCATAGTTTGAGTACAATTCTCTCTCAGCTTGTCAGTGCTCAGACCATACGCCGCACACTGCAACAAGTCGGTTTGCAAGGCCGCCATCCCAGAAGGAAGCTTCTTCTGAATCTGGCTCACAAGAAAGCCTGCAAACAGATTGCTGAAGACAACCTGTCCAAGAGCATTACTGGAACCATGTCCTGTGGTCTGATGAAACTAAGATAAACTTGTTTGGCTCAGATGGTGTCCAGCATGAGTGGTGACGCCCTGGTGAGGAGTACCAAGAGGATCCCACCAACAACCTGTGCAGCTCTGGTGAATTCCATGCCCCAGAGGATTAAGGCAGTGCTAAATAACAATGGTGCTCACACAAAATGTTGACACTTTGGACACAGTTTTGACATCTTTACTTAGGGTGTACTCACTTTTGTTGCCAGTTAGACAAAAATGGCTGTATGTTGAGTTATTTTGGAGGACAGTAAATACAAGCTGCACATTGACTACTCTAAAATAGGCTATATACAATTTTCATTTCTATAGAATTGTCCCTTAAGAACATATAATAAAATGGTTGCTGAAATGTGAGGGGTGTACCCACTTTTGTGAGATACTGTATAACACAACAACAACGAAAGGTAGCACTTGCCACTCATAAATATTTGGCTGCTCAGTCCTTCGCATGTTTCTCCAGAGGAAGTGCAAGATCGTCTTGTCATCTGGCAGTAGGCGAACTTGGTGAAACATACCTTTCACATCTCTACTTACAGCCACGGTATGCTGTCTGAACTGAAGCAGAACTCCAAGCAAAGATGGACAAAGTATGGGACCATGAATAAGGTGTTCATTTAATGATTGACCCTGATACTGGAAAGCACAGTTAAACACAATCCTGTCTTTGCCATTGTGTTTCACCATATGGTGAGGAATGTACCAGAATTCAGTGGATTTCTCAGCTTCCTGAAGGGAGATTTCTGCCACGTGGCCAGCCTGTTCTAAATTGTCCGTCTCAGTGCAGTATGCTTCAGAGAGGTTTGGGTCTTTGGCGAGTCTCCGTTCAGGGCTGCGAAGACATGCCAGTACTGCTACCTTTGGGGCTTTCAGGGTGACAGCATTCGGTCTTCTGAGCAAAGGAGTGGCATATTGTAGAATGCCATCTACCTCTACCCTAGTAGTGCGGGATTGGAGTAGTGTGAGAGCGTGCTGGTCCTCTTTGGAATGAGTGACTGTTGTTTCGTTAATGTAAGGTAGAGTGTCAATCTGCCAAAGACACTCAACGTTCTTGAGTATCTCAGCATTCTGAGTATCTATAGAGATGTTCAGACATTCTTGGTCACAAGGAGCAGCTTGGCTGTACCCAACAGGGCCTTGGAGAGTCCAGCCGAATTTGGTGTGAGCAGCTATGGGTGCATTAGGAGGTCCCATTCGTATGGGCTGGACTGGCACGAGTAGATGAGGCATGTCTGACCCAATGAGTAGCAAGGGTTGTGCTCGCTCAATTTGTGGCAATGGTAAGGGCCAGATATGGGCATATTTTCATTGGAGAGCAGATACTGGATAAGAGTGTTCAGGCAGTCTCAGATTCTCTGCAGTGAAGGCACAATTAATCTGGAACTAGTTGGTCTGTTTAAAGGTGACGTTAAACATGACTTATTGGTCATAAGGTGAGTGTTTCAGGCACTGTGGTAAGGTTTAACTGTTCGACAGCCTGTGGCAGTACGATGCTATGCTCAGAGCCGTCGTCTAACACTGCATATGTCTCCATGGCTTTTTTTCTGTGATGAAGTAGGACCTTAACTATCGATAAAGATGTCATTTTTACTGTCACTCCCATAGCCATTGTATTACAAACACCCTAACAGCAGTGTAAACTAGATTTTTGTAATTTCATGCAAAAGTAATATAATACTAAGTATAGTGTTATAAATGCACCTACATTTAAAAAAAAAAAGAAAATATAAAAAACTTTGCAGGATTTACGATACTGATGACTGTTAAAACGCATCATTCGTCTGTGAAAAGAGACTTTTGCTACTCAAAACTGGCCCAAAACTAGCTCAATCACATTTCAGTGGGGGTCCCCTGGTAAAAATTGCATTCCGGAGGGTAAAATATGCTTTTTTGTTGGGGGTCCCCTGGTAAAATTCGCACTTAATGGGCTAAATATCATGTAATTTGTGGTCACTTCAACCCGCTGCAGCAGTGTTAAAGTAGTCCAATTCTGAAGGAGGCGTCGTTTTGGAAATGGTGGGATCTCATACTTTCAAAGCTAGCTTGCTATTGCTAGCCTCTCCGGACTTGCCTACCCTACCTTTTAAAACTTGAAAAAAAGTTGTATAAATTCATTTATTGTGAATAACGACTCAACAATGAATAACAGTAAATTTATAAATTAATAATCAGCATGATGCATGCGTTCGATACTGACACAGGAGACGGCCAATGAGTCGGCGTTCTGATGTAGAACCTGAAAGCGCTGGACGTAAACAACGTATGAGAATGAAACAAAAGAGAAGATCATTTTTAAACGTAAGATCAAACTTGATGTGTCTGGCTCCTGGTGTCATCCACTTCCAGTTATTTTTAGCTGTACAAAACAGGTGCTCGATATTGCAAACTGGTGTTTCTTATTCCATATTATTTTAATGTATTATTGTAATTATAAACACATTGGTTTCTAGCACTTTGTTATTCTTCTAGTTATATACATATAGTGTCAAACATTCTCGCACATTTACATAAAATAGCTTACTTCTGCATTGCAAAATAAGGTGGATAGATCTGTATGGTTGTAAACACTGGGAATGAGAGGATTTTTTAAAGAATGGCTGATAGCAGGAAAAAATATCTGCACATCTAGAGATGAGTGCAGTTGCTCTTAAGGCAATCTCACATGAAGACTATATGAATTTTGGATTACTGTGAGTTCAAGTATACACTGCAAACTGTGTTTTATGAGTTAACCTAAATATTATGCTTCTAAATTAACTGGTTTTCATTAAATCAACCTAACTACATTAGGTTACATAAACAAAAGTAATTTTTAAGGTTTAGAACAAGTACAAACATTTGACTTTGTACATATTTATGATTCACTGTTGGTACTGTACAATGTGAATGTATTCCTTTCATTGTCTTCTACAACAAATAAACATTATGAGACCTTTAATTATTTCAATTCTAAACCACAGATTGTTCTCTCAAACTGAGAATAAAGCTTTGAATATTAGACATGTGGTTGCATGTTTTGGATCACAAATAGTTTGCATGTTCAGAGAACAGCAGAAATGTCAGTGGACCTTACGCAAACAGACGAAAACAATAGGAATGTGTGTGTAAACAAAGAGGTTATTTGCTAATACTAATATACATCCAGAACCTTCTACTCAGACTTCTCCTCTGGACAGTAAAGATCATCAAAATAGCCCTCAGCGGCTCTGAGTATCTGAACAACAGCGTTCAGAAGCAGTATGTCAGTTTGAGGATCTATTTCCAGTTCTTGGCAGTAGTTTTTCACCGGGATCACAGCAGACAGAGAGACTCCAAGCCGGGTGCTCACCTCCTGCACCTGTCACAAAACAGTTCATCAGAAATACAAGATGTAAAACAAAACAGTACAGAATACTGACTATAAAGTCATATAAATTCATTTGTACCATTTTGTTGATATAGTAGCTCTGGTAGACATTTTTCAGGTCTTCCGCCACTAAGGGACAGGCTTCATCCACCTTAGTCAGCAGAACCAGCTGAGGAACACCTGAAGTACAGAACAACACCTTCAGTGCTATCAGATCCCAGAGATCATTATCCTATGGGTGAGGTAGCCCTAAAGATTTATGCTAGTTGTACAATCAAACTCCACAAGAGGTTCTCTTGAGAAAGGGACTTAACCTCAGGTTGCTTGAGGCTGTAAATCGAATATTCTATTATGTAAATGACAAAATACACTGATGTCACTAGAAATTATTTCATCATTGTTAGTCACTCACCCAGCTGGTTGGTCTTCCTTCGAAAAACTGCTAACTTGTCGATCATTTTGTCTGAGAGGAGCTTGACCTTGCAGGTGTCAATCACATACACCACACAGTGAATCTTGTCCTTGAAGCCTGGAGATTTACAGAAATGAGAGGAGTCTTGCTGTATCGGCATTGATGGGTTAAACTAAGAAGAAGAAAAAAACATGTACAATATCTTTAATCATTAAGATGTGAAACTGAAAATACTGAATAAAAAATTAAAGCATATTGTAATGTCCATCTTTTTTATTCCTGTAATGGCTAGTAAAACATCTGCCACACCTACTGCAGTAACTATTATGTTAACCTTTTACCTAAAGTTCTCACCTGATACCTGTCTTGAATGTGACCCTTCAAAATACTGGCGAAATCCTCTACATCCAGACCGCTGTTCACACCCTCCTCCAGACCCATCGAGTCACACATAGTGAAGGGAACATGGCTGACACCGCTGCCTGGCTTTATGTTGTAGGTACGGAACTGCATGGCACACATTTTTACCAATTATTTTTAATGCATATAGAAATTTTGTAAAACTAATCACAATACTTCACACTAAATATCAGAGGTGTAATCAAGGTATATTTCTACCTGAGTAGTCAAACTGGTTCCAGCAGTGCCAGTGTTGGCCTGGATGCTCACATAACCCTTGAACACAGAGTTGATTGAGTTGAAGAAGCTTGATTTCCCAGCTCCAACAGGACCCACCAGTAGAATCCGAGCCTGTTTAACTGAGCTAACAGAAGGCTTCCAGCCCGAGATGATGCTCAAGAGCGCCTTCCTTCTCCTAAAAACATTATTAATTGTCACTGTCAAATTCCTTAAAGGGTTAGTTCACCCAAAAAATGAAATTCCTGCCATTAATTACTCACCCTCATGTCGTTTGTACACCAGTATATGAACCTTCATCTTCAGAACACTTATTAAGATTGAAATCCAAGAGGTTTATCTTCAACAGAAAGCAATGAAAGTACAACTTTCAAGGTCCAGAAAAGCAGTAAAAAGTTTAGAGTTGTCAACGTAACTGCAATGGTTCAACCTTAATGTTACGAAGCAACAAAAATACTTTTTGTGCACAAAAACAAAACAAAAATGATGACTTTAACAAATTTGTGTTGCAGCACTATCAGGTTCTTTGTTCGCTGCATTCACTGCGTCAACTGCGTACGAGATTGACAGGGGAGAGATGCTTTTGTTGAATGAAGTGGTTATTTTTGTTTTGATGCACAAAAAGTATTCTCGTCGCTTCATAACATTAAGGTTAAGCCACTGTAGTCACGTTAACAACTCTAACAATGTTTTTACTACTTTTCTGGACCTTGAATGTGGTCATTTCGTGGCTTTCTATTGAGGATAAAAAAACACTTGGATTTCATCAAAAATATTTGTGTTCTGAAGATGAAGGGGGTTGGGACGACATGAGGGTGAGTCATTAATGACATAAATGTTAAACTCCTAGGGACAGTGAGTCAAAAAAAAAAAAAAACATTTTGTAAAAGACACTGATCATAAAATACAGACAACAGACCAACTTAACATCTGAATAATCATTCACTTACTCAGAGTTCCACTGCACATTTCTCCACGGTTTCTCCATGAGTCCTCCACAATCTGGTGACAATCCAAACCAGAGTAAGCCAGGTATTCACACAATTACTGAAAGTGCACTATTCTCTCAGCAATTATCTGAAATATTACAAACCTTCAACTCTGTACACCTCACATTCTGTCAGCTGTAAGTCATTCCCATGCATCTGCTGTGGGTCGAATTTGTATACAGATGATGTATTACAGTAGACGGTGGCTGTGTTATTGTAAAGAAACACTAAAGAATCAAAGTATGGACCACTGTCAGTGAAAGCATACTGGGGATTTCCACTGAACACACGGAGAGGATCTTCTTTAACCTCTTTGTCATTAAAGCTGAAGAGAAAAGCTTTGTCATCCACAACATTTCCGCCTGTTTGACCATAATCTTTGCTGGTAAAAGCTCCAAAAACATATCCAGACTTATTGTAAGCTACAACAACAGTCGGTCCCTGCTTGTTACACTTTTGGTGAAATGTATTGATATGGTAGCCATGCACACTGGCTTTGAACAGCAGGCTGAAGTTGGCATTGTTGAACAACGAGCAGAGCTTCTTCTTCTGCCATGTTGTCAAGCTGGATGTGATGGTGCTGCTCATAATGACCTGAAAAACATTCAACCAACATTTTTAAAGCATGCTGTTATAAAGTTCCTTTATAAGTATTTTGAATATATTGTAAAATATGTAGGCTACTACTACTAGCCAGTGCAACGTAGAATATTGCCCCACCCAAATACGATTCAAATATATATATAAAAATATATATAACAAAAAATAATAATATATATATAATATATATATATGAAATCAACTCACGTTGGAAGGAACAATTCGTCAGAATCTCCTGCTTTCTTTCGCTTGGTTGCTCGAAAGTGTGTCGTTCGCGAACGAGTCGGCTTAATGAGTCGACTCCTTTAAGTGAACGGCGAGATTCGGTTCCCTTTTGAGAGCCGTTTTCCCTTTTTTTGTACATTAATACAATTTTTTCGCTAACCTGTCTTAACTTATCTGTCACACTAACTTCAGGTCTTGCAGTCTGTAATGAGTTGAAACAGGTGTGTTAAAGAGAGAGACATCCAAAGTTGCTGGGGGTCCATACACTAGGTTGTTCTTTTGATGTGTACGTGTGATCACGCCGCTCTCGCTCTCGAAATAATGTAGTGTTTTATGCTTACATTTTTTTTTTTTTAATTAATGTAAGGTTTAAGGTTTAATATAATTTTATGTTGAATAATTTATGTTAAATATGTGCATACATATCAATCACAGGCTAAACATTATTAAATTTGGCTTAATTTAAAAAGCCAGAAGTGATACTAAATGAAGAGTCGTTTTGGGAGCTGAAAGAGTCGGCTCTTATTACTGAGCTGAGCCAAATGATCCGGTTCCCTAAAAAGATTCGGAATTCCCATAAAATTACTTTCGTTTTTACGGAAACGCACCTTGCAATAGGTCGTACGTCACAAAAATGAAACCTAACACAACCACAATAATTATATGTACTATACAAATAGGATATGTACTTGTTCTCTAAAATGCTTAGCCCGACAGCAGATTCTTTGTTGTAAATAAATAATAATATTCAATTCCAATTCATTTTGCAGATGCCTATCAAGACTTTCTTTCCCTAATAATAATGAGCAAAACATCCTCATTTTTGTCAGGCAAAATAAGTCAAACAGCAATTTCTTATATTTTGAGCCTTAAAATAATGACAAATGATTTCTGTAATTTTTTCTGTAATAATTTCTTGTACACATAAATAGACTTTGCTAACTATTGCTGCAAAAACTGATATATATATATATATTTATATATATATATATATATTTATTTATTTATTTTTTTTTTTTTTTGCAATATGTCTATTTATGTGTACAATTTACGTGTATTCTGTGTAGTATGTGCATATTGTGCATGTTGAATGTTGCTCCTGGTACAGTCTGTGAAAACTCATTTCCTAGACCCTTTTACTGTTTGTACACAATGATGACGTAGCAACGTATGCGCGCGCATTTTGGCAACGGAAGTGGTGTTGTTCCCCATAGGTTCTAACCATAGGGTTCTAACGTGTTAGCAACTCCGAAAGTGATATTTATATCTACAGCTTCGCGAGCGGATTAAGCAACACAGACAGATAAAGTTATTTTAAAAAGTTGACTTTATCGAAAGGTATCCGGCTATCAGATCCGTGTAGTCGAGTGGATAGAAGACGTTAGCAGATGGCCAAATACAGTGGCCAGATATATATACATAAACCAGGCCTCTCAAGCTTTAAACAAGATGACATGATTTTTAAAGTGACCAATAACATCGACGATTTAATACACTATAATTTATTTAGTGTTAATAAAATTATTAAGCCTATTTGGAGAGAGAGATGTTTAATGTGACAAAATGTCAGTCATCGTGTGATAACGAAAATATAACTACTACTGAGCAGGTTTTCAGTGAACAGGCTGTAAAACTGTTGACTGTTCAGACACTCATGAAAAACTGATGTTGATTATCTGGGAAACATTCTCTAACAGCAGTCAAGTTTTCATTGTTTGTGTCAAACAAGCTGTGAATTTGTTGTAACATTAAAATAGGAGATCATGACTTACGCTGTGCTCAAAGTGATGCTCAGAGCTCCAGTGTTTTCCTCTGTGGGTGAACAAGGATGATGGTGAACAATTCCAGGATATTCTTATTTTCATTGGTTGTTGCGTTAAATCTTACCCAGATACAATAGTGCTATTTTCTGATTGGCTACTGTGTAGCCCCTTTCTTTTTTTGATTGGCTGATAAGTGGCAGGCTACTCCAGGGGAGGCGCGCTTGATTCCTGCCCGGCGCGGCGGCATATTAAATATATGAAAAATAGTTTTTCTGCGTGAGAAATACAATGTGTGGCGGGAGTGCCTGACAAAAGACCGAAATGAGTGACTGTCACGCTCAGTGCGTTACACTTGAGAGCCCTGAAAAACTTTCAGAGTTGCTAACACGTTGAAACCAGTGCCCAAGGAAGTCGACCGGAAGTTGAAGTCGGCCGGGTGCCGCCATCTTGTAGCAGAACTTCACTCAGGGTTGCCAACTTTGGGACTTTGGCTGGAGTGAGACTTTGTAAAAATTTCAGTTTGCGCGTGTGCACGGAGAAAATGTTTGGTAACCCTAATTTTAAAAATCAATGTCAGTCCATGTTTACTTAGTATCATTGGGGTGAAATAATTTATTTTATTTTTTGTCAGTTTTGTTACCTGACAGGGGCGGAGCCAGACATTGTAAACATTAGGGGGGGGGGCTTATTCCAAATCTATTGCTGCGTTCCAATTCGCCTACTTATACTACGCCCTAAAAGTATGTACTCTTTCTGTGAACAAAAAGTACTTACTTTTGAGTGTGTAGTAAAAGAGTAGACAAGCTTTGGGACATACTAACACGTCATACAATCGCGTCAATTCTCTCTGTCGCATCCAGTCACCGTAAACTGGCCTGTCAATCATCTTACATCCTCCACATTTCATTTAGTTAATTTCCTACCGTATCGGAGAGAAATGCAGCACGTACTGCAGTCGCGGGTCTTTCATGTGGAGAACTGTCCTCATATTTATTCATAATGATGCATTTAAAAGCGTCGATCGCGCGTATCCGCCATGTTTTGTAGTTTTTTAACACTTTTTACTCGTGTTTGTAGTTCTGAACTGAATCCTCGTCCAATGCGCAATGGGTTGTGGGCAATATTAGCCTTTATAGTGTGCACGGATCCACACTTCAAAAATCTACCGGAAATAGTAGACCATCCGGGGACTTTTGGCATACTCTTTTCAACATACTATGCTTTGGGACACACTTATTTTAATCTCACATACTATTTAGGATGGATAGTATGGACATTGGAACGCAGGGTTTATTTGTCCAAAGACATTTCAATTTTCTATTAATAGCTTTAATGACATGAAAGGAGCTTTTGTTGTCGTATAAAAATGTACATTATTTGACACTGTAATTTGTAAAACTTTGTTGGATGTACCTCCGCTAGGGGGGTCCGGGGGTATGCCCCCCCGGAAGAAAATTTTGTACATTTTAAGGTTAAATGCATCAATCTGGTGCACTCTGGAAACTCAAAATTAAGAGCTTCAACCCATGTACAGTGTGCAAATTGAACAAAGAAACAGCATTGACTTGTACCTGGACATTAAAAAGGGTTCAAACATTTTTTTTTTTTTTTTACAATACTTTTGTACTCATTTCTTTTTAAAAGATATCCTTACGCTTTTATTTTGATCACCAGCTGATCGCGTGCACAAATGCGCGCTCTTCTCTTTAAAACACGCAGCACACACAGACTGTATATACTTAATCACTGTCTTTTGCTGTTTTATAAAGGCACAAAGCCATATCACAGTTTTAGTTCGTTGGCAAACGTAGTATGTTTTAAGTTTTCAGTTCACATCTGATAAATGTGCTAAAGTTGTCATATCGGTTGTTATATAACAAAACGTATATAACGTAACGTTACGTTACTTACGTAACCTCGGTTCCCTGAGAGATAAGGGAACGAGTATTGCGTTGCAAAGCTATGAGAAAACACCTTTTCTCGAGAAAATAACGGCCATGGTGTGTAAAGCAGAAGCAGCTTGGCCAAGAAGGGTATTCCTGCACAACCGGAGGCTGCAGTTTCAGGACCGCATTTCTAGGACCGCGGTTCTAGGACCTTAGTTTTTCGTGACAGCGCCACCTACCGTACTGGATCAACACTAATTAAAGATGAACAATGTGGACAGCAATCAGACGGTGAGTACCGATATTTAATTAAGTTTTATTTGATAACGTTTAAACGGTGCGAAGTTTACATATTGAGAACTGCTAACTATTAATTAATAATTAATTCCCACCAAATTAAGAATTTGTGAGCTAGTTTTATTAATTACTACGATGTTAATTCGTGGCCATGATTTCATAAATCCTTGTTGAGTTTTAATGACGAAGTATTATAAGTGAATCTAGCCAGCAGATTAATTATCAGGTGACAAGAGCATGGTTGATGTAAGGTTTGTAAGATTTACCTGCAGCTTAATGTATTAGTGTGGCTTAATATTCGTTGTTTTACCATATTTAAGTATAAAATATATTTCATAATTAAACTGCCTAGTTGCACTGTGTTGTTTTGGCATTGTTTTGCAATGATGAATGAGGCGTTTGGCCTAATCTGCAGGCCTACTCCACATACAGTCCATTGTTATCATTTGTTAGTTTCTGTCATGTTCTGCATGGCCAATATGAAGTGATTTTATGGATTTGGTTTGGCTCATTGTATGACAGATGATTAAGGCACTAGGGATATTTTCATGATCTTAAAATATTCTAACAAGTAGGCTCTCTCTTTTTCAAGATGCATATAACAATCCAAAAAGGGTGATCCCTGCCCGAATTCAAGAGATGCACCACATGCTGCAAGGACTTTCACTGCCCGTTCTGTAGTTCAGCTTTGTTCAACCCATCAGGTCAGAGTACAATATGAATTATTTTTGCACAATGCCTAGTGCACCATTTTGCTACAGATATTTCTGTTATCACAAAGTGATTGTTCTCTGATAACTATTTCAGTGAAGTGGAAGAATTTAATAGAAAGATTGACAAACAATTGAGGAAAGAAGGGAGACCATTCAATTGGTGGGTATTGCTCTTATGTTTTTGGACATTTGATGTTTGTAATTTGATGTCAGTAACATGAATATTCTGTTTGGCTCTCTCTCTAAAACTCCAACAGTGCATAAGTGTTAAATCATATATATTCCAGTTGAATATGTTAAACAAATGTTTCTTATTTATCTCTCTCTCTCTCTCTCGCTCTATCTTTCTCTAGAGTTGAAGCCTACAGCCATTCTATCCATGCAGCAACTGATGGAAAAGGGGTTCGCTTTGGTGCCGTTGTCGCAAAAATGACATGTATATAAACAAACAAACAAACAAACAAACATTCTTGAATCATTCTTGTGTCTTGTCTTGCCTCTCAACAACCTTTAAAATATGGCTGTAATTTAGTGGCTGCATACGCTGATTCCAACTTTAACTTACTTGATAATGAGCTAATTCACTTTAAGGAGGTTAATCAATATACTGTATAATTCAAGAGACTAAGACTTAAAGTTAAAGTCCTTTTTTTACAATTGTTTTAAAATTGATATACAATTTTCATTTATATTTTGTGTAAATTCATGTTTAAATTTAAAATTGTGACTCAAAGCACACTTAGTAATTAACCTCTGTTGCATTTTGAATCAAAAATCACATTTAAAAACAAATACTACTGAGATTAATATATTGATGCTATATGCAAACCTGACTACAAACTAAACCAACAGGGCCCTAGAACGCTATATCATCCAGTACGGTAGGTGGCGCTGTCACGAATAACTAGGGTCCTAGAACTGCGGTCCTAGATCTGCGGTCCTGAAACTGCAGCCTCCGGTTGTGCAGGAACATACTATTGGGCTTGGCCAGCGGCGGAGTGTGAACGATCCGGGAGTGCTGAAGACGATCTGTGCTTTGGCCGCTCTGCTCTGTATATTGAGTGCGCGCGCGCGGCCGGGGCTCTCTCTCACTTCTCACACGCAACTGACGTTTCACGTGCAAGGTTTTCAGCCAATCAACGATCAGAGAATACTGCAGTGAGAACGTTGTAAGGAGACGTAACAGCTGTGGGCATTAAACTCCTCTCCTGTCATTAATACGCTGTAGTCTAGTCATCAACAGAAAGTAACGGATTGAGAGGGGAGAAGAATGGATTTTGGCGTGACATTTCTTGCGTGTGCGTGAGAGCGTGAGATTGATGCTGAAAGCGTGAGTGTCACGCCAGATGCGTGAGAGTTGGCAACCCTGACTTCACTTGCGTTAGCATCCCCATTGACTCCCATTCATTTTGGCGTCACTTTGACAGTGAATAACTTTACATCTGAGGCGTTTAAAGACTCTATTTGTCCATTATTTATTTCCAAAGATACACGACAATGTATAAAGGGCTCCATTACCTTCTATGTTACATTATGGCCCCGTAGAAACAGTTTTTGTAAAAATAAGCTAACGATTGCGTCATAACCACTCGACTCTCTGTCGCACAGTAGAGAAATTACCGTACAGACAGGAAGAGAAGCTCGCAGGCAATCGGGGAGATTATCTTAATATGGCGTACTGGCGTTATATTTTAAAATACTACACAAACTAATTAATCAGAATACTTACTCCTGCTCACTCACGCCAAAGAACTCCCCGCTCAAGCTCGCCGTCTCTGCAAGATTAACGATGGCAGTTTGTACGCACAGCTACTAGAAGATTTACATCTGTCAGACAGGTTGCTGACGTCCTCAAGCTTAGTGTGAGTCTGCGCGTCAGAAAGGGAAGTGCTAAAAATCGCTAAAAATGGGCTTCACTTGACTCAATTGAGTTTCAATGGGGTCGCTGTGTCCATTTCTTTTACTGTCTATGGTTAAAACCAATAGGCAACAATACCACTTCCGTTGCCAAAATGCGCGCGCAACTGTTTGATCACGTGGGCTGTAAAAGGGTCTATAAAGAATGAATCTGAATGGCTTGACAGAAAATGAACAAAACACAAACAATTAACAATACTTGAAAACTCCAGCATAAAAGGGCAGCTAATGTTAACGATTAATCAACAAAAATTAGTTAAAAAGGAGCAAAGCTTGTTTGTGGGGTAATGGCTAGTGAATATTTCCTCTACCCTGCTACACTTTGCTTCAGCGACCTTTTATCCACCTTATTCTGTAAAGCAGAAGAAAGCTATTTTCTGTGAATGTGCAAGACTTCTGATTCATTAGGTAAAAACTAGAAGAATAACAAAGTGTCTAAAGGGTTAAAATATTTGAGCTACAAACCAGAGTGTTTATAATTATGACAATACATGAAAAAAATAAAGCGGATGACACTGGAAACAAGACATTTAATTTACCATCAGCCACATCTGCGCTTACATTTAAAATAATAAGTAGCACATGTGCACAAGGGCCTAAACACATACTCAGAGAGATGAAAGGAGTAATGATGTCACACATACAGAGAGAGAAATACACCCAAAGCACAGACTGTAACAAATATAAATGTGATTATCTAAACAGAAAGATATGATTTGCTAATACAAATATACATAAAGAACCTTTAGGTTCTGAAAGGGAAAAGAAAGCTCTACTCAGACTTCTCTTCTGGGTTGTAAAAATCATCAAAATAGCCCCCAGCAGCTCTGATCATCTGAACAACAGCGTTCAGAAGCAGTATGTCAGTTTGAGGATCCAATTCCAGTTCTTGGTAGTAGTTTTTCACCGGGATCACAGCAGACAGAGAGACTCCAAGCCGGGTGCTCACCTCCTGCACCTGTCACAAAACAGTTCAGAAACACTCAATAACAAGATGTGAAACAGAACACTCTCTATAAAGTCATATACATTCATTTGTACCATTCTGTTGATATAGTAGCTCTGGTAGACATTTTTCAGGTCTTCCGCCACTAAGGGACAGGCTTCATCCACCTTAGTCAGCAGAACCAGCTGAGGAACACCTGAAGTACAGAACAATATCTATGGGCCTGTTTACACCTGGTCACTTCATGCATTCTCTCTGATGGGATAGCTCTCTGATAGTGAAAAGACAAGGTGTAAATGCCTTTCGAAACGCTTTCTGGACGGATTTAAATCTCATCACTCAAACCATTTCAGGAAGTGATCTGAAATGCATTACAAATGCTGGATAAATGTGTAAATGCATCTGGTTGTTGAAACCACATATGCAAAGTTTACTCCTCCCAAAATATTTAAAAAAATAAACGTGTGAGATGTTATAGGCTATATGATGGTGATGTGTGTTGCCATATTTAAGTGGTCAAGTGCAAATGGAACAGTTGTGACAAAACGGATAGCTATCCGATCAGTAAAAATGCATGAAGTGACCAGATGTAATTAGGCCCTTAAATGCTACCAAATCCAAGGGATCATGATGTAGCCCTAAAGGTTAAAGATTTATAGTTGTTGAACAACCAGTCCCCACAAGAGATGCTCTTGAGAAAGGGACTTAACCTCAGGTTGCTTGAGAGAGGCTGTAAATTTATTCCCATCATTTAAATGACAAAATACACTCATGTGACTTGAAATTAATTCAAATATGTTTCATTATTGTTTGTCACTCACCCAGCTGGTTGGTTTTCTTTCGAAAAACCGCAAACTTTTCAACCATTTTGTCTGAGAGAAGCTTGACTTTGCTGGTGTCAATCACATACACCACACAGTGAATCTTGTCCTTGAAGCCTGGAGATTTACGGAAATGAGGGGAGTCTGGCTGTATCGGCATCGATGGGTTAAACTATGAAAAAGATATTTCAAATATCATTAAGATGTTAGACAGAAAATACTGGATAAAAAATTATAGTCCATCTTTTTTAATGTCCATCTTTTTTTCCCTGTAACTAGCTAGTAATAAGTCAATAAGTCCTGTGAAGCCATGGTTTGCAGTGAATTTATAACAGGGGCATTGTTTGGCATTTAGTGCCTAAAACCCCCTTAGCTGTTATAAATTCACTGTAAACCATGGCTTCAAAGGGCTTATTGCTTTTATAAAACAGTAACCACACAATACAAATATTAAAGCCAAAAAATATGTATCAATGCAACTTTCATGAAGTAAAATCATTAAAAGCCTTCCTTCTGTTGGAAAAAAATAGTCCCTGACCATGAACAGCAACAGAAGTTACATTATTATACCATTAGATGGAGGCAAAGATTGTGTTTATGAGCGAGAGACTTTTGAATTGAAACTTGTTGTGAACATGGAACAAGACGCAAGTTAAAAGGACAGGATCGCAGTGGACATTCAAACAGATTTTTTTATGAACATAGGACAGACCTGAAGGAAAATACTAAATCTGAATGCAGGTAATATACTCGTTCACTCAATCTCTGCTGGAGTTCAGTTGTTTCAGTTGTGAATTGCAGTAATCTTGTTTCTTTTTTCTGTAGCTCTCATCTTTAAATATATACCTCAGGTTTTGTGTCAAAGCTATTTGTAAAGTCAATCACAAAGCTTTTTCCCGTTTTGGAGGTGTTTTTGTGTGTTTTTCGCAGCATTCACGCTGAAAACCAATGCTGTCAATTTGTGCCACTCAACAGGCATGACTGCAATAACGGTCGATGGTGATGTACCCTCTATAGCCTACTTATGTAGCCTAATGCGGTCAGTTGTATGTTTTCGAGAATTTTACAACAGCTTTGAATGCAGCTCAACCAATCAGAATCAGAGGCCAGAACTATCCGCTTTATAAAACATATTCTAAACCTATTATCAAAGTCCCTTTAAGTAACTTCACTCGGCGGCCATCTTTGAAACGCCTCTCGGGCACATAGACAGTAAAAGAAATGGACACAGCGACCCCATTGGAACTCAATTGAGTCAAGTGAAGCCCATTTTTAGCGATTTTTAGCACTTCCGTTTCTGACGCGCAGACTCACACTAAGCTTGATGACGTCAGCAACCTGTCTGACAGATGTAAATCTTCTAGTAGCTGTGCGTACAAACTGCCATCGTTAATCTTGCAGAGACGGCGAGCTTGAGCGGGGAGTTCTTTGGCGTGAGTGAGCAGGAATAAGTATTCTGATTAATTAGTTTGTATAGTATTTTAAAATGTAACGCCAGTACGCCATATTAAGATAATCTCCCCGATTGCCTGCGAGCTTCTCTTCCTGTCTGTACGGTAAGTTCTCTACTGTGCGACAGAGAGTCGAGTGGTTATGACGCAATCGTTAGCTTATTTTTACAAAAACTGTTTCTACGGGGCCATAATGTAACATAGAAGGTAATGGAGCCCTTTATACATTGTCGTGTATCTTTGGAAATAAATAATGGACAAATGGAGTCTTTAAACGCCTCAGATGTAAAGTTATTCACTGTCAAAGTGACGCCAAAATGAATGGGAGTCAATGGGATGCTAACGCAAGTGAAATTCTGCTATAAGATGGCAGCACGCGGCCGACTTCAACTTCCGGTCGACTTCCTTGGGCACTGCTCGGGCATCCTGGGTATCCATGCAGCTCCTATCTCTTTGAATGGGGAAACATCAAATTCTCCAAAGCAGTTTGCCAAACTTTCGATTAAATTTCATATTTGAAATCACCAATGAAATCTGACAACTGTCTCATAATTCTTTTTCCTAAACGCTCGAATCATGACAAAAAAACTGTATTTTTTAGGCTGGATCAAGCTAATGCGCATGCACAGACATGCGCGTCTCTTGTACCTCATTTCGGAGGCGCGCGGCGCGTCTGACTGTTTCTATAGAAACCAGTGCTTCTAACCAGTCGGCGATTGGCTCTTATTTTGAAGGCGGGACTTATTCCGCCATATTGCGCGATACACTTTCTCCCATTCAAAACAATACGAGTGACATGTCTTGTGTTATGGTGCGTTCAAGTCTTCCTGGGAAGTTCGTATTTACGAGGTGGGAAATCGTGTGTACGACGGTAGGTGCGTTCAAGTCACTTTCGTCGGAGTATGATGGCGGTGTGCCTTCTCTAAATTAATTACACAAAATTACAACACTTCTGCTTCTAGAAAATGTAGAGCAAATAATGTACATTAGTTGTATGTTCCTTTTTTATGTTTTTTAATTAATTTATGAAGCTTATGTAAACTTTATTGTTGCATATTACATTTTTATACTGTGATGCTATTGTATTTTTTGCTGGGAATCAGCTTACTTTGTTGTAAATAGAAAAGCCTGACAATTCACTGCTAAATACCTGTAATATTGTGGTATTTCGCCATGTTTCTGACTGACACGCCCCCAACTCGTACAGATCGGAGCTTAAAGAAAATTACGAGCTTCCCACTGGTATTTACGACATTGTGGTGGCATTCATGTCAGTTCTGCTCGTAAATACGATCTTTCCGACATGACTTGAACGCACCATTATTCTTTTGTTTACCTTTTACCTAAAGTTCTCACCTGATACCTGTCTTGAATGTGACCTTTCAAAATATTGGCAAAATCCTCTACATCCAGACCGCTGTTCAAACCCTCCTCCAGACCCATCGAGTCAGACATAGTGAAGGGAACATGGCTGACACCGCTGCCTGGCTTTATGTTGTAGGTACGGAACTGCATGGCACAAATATTTAGCATGTAATGTGGTACATAACTAATCACAATACTTTACACAATATTTCACTCTGTGAAACATCAGAGATGTAATAATCAAAGTATATTTCTACCCGAGTTGTCAAACTGGTTCCAGCAGTGCCAGTGTTGGCCTGGATGCTCACATAACCCTTGAATACAGAGTTGACAGAGTTGAAGAAGCTTGATTTCCCAGCTCCAACAGGACCCACCAGTAGAATCCGAGCCTGTTTAACTGAGCTAACAGAAGGCTTCCAGCCCGAGATGGTGCTTAGGAGTGCCTTCTTTGTCCTAAAAACATTATTAATTATTGTCAAATACCTTAAACACTCTTAGGGACACAGTAAGTCAAAAACATTTAGTAAAAGACATTGATATTAAAAAACAGAAATCAGACCAAATTGACTGAATTACTGAATCTGAATAAATTTTAAGAAGACACTAAATTTGGTTTTCTTTACTCACTCAGAGTTCCACTGCACATTTCTCCATGGTTTCTCCATGAGTCTTCCACAATCTGGTAAGAATCCAAACCAGAGTTATTCACACAACCATCATTGAAAGTGCACTACTCTCTCATAAATGATCTAAAAAGTAGCACAAAATAAAACAAACCTTCAACTCTGTATACCTCACATTCTGTCAGCTGTAAGTCATTCCCATGCATCTTCAGTGGATCGAATTTGTATGCAGATGCTGGATTACTGTAGACGGTGGCTGTGTTATTGTAAAGAAACACTAAAGAATCAAAGTTTGGACCACTGTCAGTGAAAGAAAACTGGGGATTTCCACTGAACACACGGAGAGGATCTTCTTTAATCTCTTTGTCATTAAAGCTGAAGAGAAAAGCTTTGTCATCCACAACATTTCCGCCTGTTTGACCATAATCTTTGCTAGTAAAAGCTCCAAAAATATATCCAGACTTATTGTAAGCTACAACAACAGTCGGTCCCTGATGATTACACTTTTGGTGAAATGTATTGATATGGTAGCCATGCACACTGGCTTTAAACAGCAGGCTGAAGTTGGCATTGTTGAACAACGAGCAGAGCTTCTTCTTCTGCCATGTTGTCAAGCTGGATGTGATGGTGCTCATAATGACCTGAAAAACATTTAAAGCATGCTGTTATAATGAAATGAAAAGTTTCTTTAAAAAATATTTTGAATGTAGGCAACTACATACAGTAAAGTACAACATATAGATAACTGTCCACACCCAAACTCATGTGAAAGAATTCAATACAAATCATAAATATGTAAAAATAAAATATAAAATTGCGTTGACCTAGTAAAAAATAAAAGTAAAATAAAAAAAAAGTTATGAAATCAGCTCACCTTGGAATGAGACGTGAGATTCGTCTGCTTTCATTTGGTAACCTGAAAGAGATTACTTTCTTTTTTACTGAAACTCAACGTTGTATATATAAAAAAAATGAAGTGGCAGTGCAGGTTTGCTTTAACGTGATATTTCCTACAGTTATGCACAAAACCCCACCCAGGAACCAAGTTCCTTGAAAAAGTATTTTGAAAAATATGTAAGCAACTAGATACAGTACAGTGTGGTGTGACAGATTACCGTCCACATCTGAAAGGATTCAAGTAATTCAAATTGTCACATCATATAATGCATGCAAAAGAAATGTAAATATGCAAATATAAAATATAAAAATGCACTGATCTTGCAAAAAAAAAAAAAATGGTTAAGCGCAAAACCCCGCCCTGTAGTTGATTCCACAGTACAACTCAATTATGAAGTCACATGTTAAGTTCGAACAACTGTAACTACCAAACAACTATTAAAGAATGACAAATATTTGCAAATGGCAGCAATGAAATTAACTGACTTTAACGCTCGGAAACACACATGCATCATTAGTCCTGTGTCAAATATACTGGTTACACTTTTACAATACCGTAGTTACATTGTAATTACTCAAAAGTACTGAGTAGTATTAATTAACTATATGTGCTTAATAGAGGTTAGGGTTAGGGTTAGTTACTTATAATAACAATAATAATCCTTTAATAATGTATAATTTGTATAATAATGTATAATTTTACATGTATAATGTATAATTTACTGTTATTACTATAGTAAGTACAACACTGTAAGTGTTACCAATATACTTTTTAGTTTTTATCATATAGTCAACCTTGTTCTGTTTTTGTTTAGTCAAGTTTTTGTCAATTATAAGGGGCAGTTTCCCAGACAGGGTTTAAATGAAGACAGTAGTAGGCTGTAATCTAGAATAGTTAATCATGGTTTTAAAAATGGCTTCCTGAAATAAAGATTAAGTACAGATTACTAACACTTGAACTATGAATTCCTGAACTAAAATAAACAAGACTTTTTTTTAAAGCAACTGTGCTAATCTGAATTAGCATGAGTGAGGTTGCCTATAAATCATTGTATGAACCATGTATGTTCACACAGCAACTCGAATAATGTCTGTATGTATATGTGCAAGCCCGGATTCCCTTACTAGTAACCATAGAGACTTGACCAAAGTAATATCAAAGATGGCAACATCCATAAAACTGAAAAGTCTTATCACTTTTGACACCCATCAAATCTTCATTAACCGACAGCAGCTTCACTGTAAACATGCGCTAGATGGACACATT
Source organism: Chanodichthys erythropterus (assembly GCF_024489055.1). NCBI lineage: Eukaryota > Metazoa > Chordata > Actinopteri > Cypriniformes > Xenocyprididae > Chanodichthys > Chanodichthys erythropterus. The sequence continues at coordinate 36,085,671 of NC_090236.1, forward strand.
TAACCGTTGCATTCACGTCTCATGTCTTTTGCAGTGTCTCGCACATGACACGGCATTTGAGTCGCGCATAGAAGAATCAAGAATATATTGCGGCGGAGATGTGGAGTAGGGGACAGGAGATAGTGATTATAAATTATGGTGTATTAGGGATTTAAATACACATAATACACTTTGGGGAGGGAGGTACATAAATGGTAATGGATAGTGGAGGCTCTATATTAGAGGAAAGGGAGCTGGTTTGTTTGAATGATGCAGACTCATGGGAGGGGAACAAGGATAGATGTTCATATGGGAATGGAACCTGTGTTGGATTTGACACTGTGTCAACAATTTGCCTAGAAAGTGGGATATATGGGAAGAAACTAGCAAGTGATCACTACACCAGTTGTTACAACAGTGCATATTGAGACACATAGAATGTTAATACAAGGAAGAGAAAGATGGATATTTGAAAAAGCAGATTGGGTCAAGTTTGAGGAAATTTGTGAGAAAAGAATGGTAGCACTTGACTCAAACCAAGAACTGACAAGAGTTTGTGCAACAATACTTGAGGCAGCATTAGAATCAATACCAAATAGCAGGTAAAAAAGGAAAACTGTTCATGGTGGACAGCTAAGTGTAGTGAAGCTGTGAGAAACAGAAATAAGGCTTTTAGACTTCTTAACAGAACACATAATTACACTCAAGCAGTGGTGAGGAGAACTATAAGACAAAGAGGAAGCTGGCAAAGATTTTGCAGTGAAATTGGAAGATCAGCCTAGTAGATAAAGAGAATGGAAGGTAATAGGAAAGAATGGGAATATCCTGTATCAGAATCAGAAGGCGAAATAGAGGTAACAGACAAGGACGAGACAGAAATGTTGGTAAAAGCAACTGAGAGCTTGGAAAGAAACTATAATAAATCCTATCAGGAAGTATGGAAAGGACCCTTCAAAACCTTCTAATTATAGCTGATAAAATTAAAACTGATGAACATAGAAGGAAGGATGTTGAATTGGATAAAAGATTTGATGGCAGACAGAACTATACAGGTAAGTATAGGGAACAAATTGTCAAATAGATTTGAGATAGAAAATGGAACTCCATTTTTTCTGTAATGGTTCATTATGTTTTTAATCAAGTAAAAGACATTAGTAGATGTTTTTTGCAGACAACAGACTCTGTGGAAAAGGGGAAGGAATGTTTTGCATATTAATGGGAAGATTCAAGAAGCAATCAGAAAAGTAGAAGAATGGGCGCATGAATGGGGATTAAAATTTTCAGAATAAAAAAACAAAGACTAGTTTTCTCTAGGAAGAACGTTATTCCAGAAATAAGCCTGAAAATGTATGAGACCATTGGAAAGGGTGAAGGTTTTTAAATTTTGAGGAAGACCTATTTATTTTTATTAAAATCCTTCATTGGCTGAACATATAAATAAAATGGTTGAGAAATGTCAAAAGCTGTTAAACATCATGAGATGTGTAAGTGGAGTGGAATGGAGGCAAGTTTCTCTTCATTAAAAACTATTAACATGCACATTGATACAGTCTGTATTTGATTTTAGTGGTATATTGTATGGTTCAGCCTGGAAAACCCGGGTCTACGGAAGGACAAGATTCTCTATATATTAAACATTAAATTAGTTTCATACGCAAATTACTAGAGACAGGTAAGTTGCATAAGTCCCCCGGTTTACTTGTTGGTCTGTTTTCAAATCATCTGCTCCGAAGTGTTCCTTAATCTTTGCCAGATTGAAAAGATTAAGTAAAACACCGGGTAGAAAATGTGTTCTTTCAACAGAAAAGCTCCAATTTGGGGATTTAAATTCTTCAAATCTAGCAACCGCATGCATGAACGCTCATTAAAAACAAGTCTATAATTTATTTTTTACATCACAATGTTACACTGATTCAACAATATTACCAATGATTCTTTGTTCATCTCAGTGTTGATTTTTTTTGTTGAAATCTCACAATTGTTTCAAATTTCAGTGCAGTTGCAAAAGTGATACTGAACCAACATCACTTTGTAACTTTGCTATTAGCGTCCACACATCAACACTGAATTAACATTCTTTCAATGATTGCTTGCTATATCTGGGATAGTCCAATTTAATTACATTCAACTATTTTAATTGATAATTTACAGTATTAAATTATACATATAAATTAAAATAAAAAATAAATTAATATATATATAATTTTTTTTTCTCTCTAAACTTTTACCATTTTTTCCCCACTAATCATGTCTGTGCATTGTGGGATTGCATTATCCTGTAATACTGACAAAGAACCAGTACAGAATTTTTAATGACATTTAAATGTTTTAATTCATATAATTCATTTTACATACAAGTATATTACACACTTTATATGGGAGTGCAGCAATGCATGAATTAAAATTCTTGTGCTCCACAAACTTACCAGACATTCTCTTTATAGTGCTGAATTAAGGAGATGCATCTAATAAAAATAAAGGAGCAGTATGTACTACAGCAGTCAGTAACAGAAGCACAGTAGGCATACAGTAGATATCAGAGGCTCTGCACTGCAGTTACAAGTTATACTTAGTGTCACACACTTCTACCACTTATCACATGTCCAAATGGGATGAACACTTACATGCCATCTACAGATTTCATAGTGATTTTCTATTACAGTGCAGTGCATTCATACCACATCTGTGTGAATTGGTGTGAAGCTACTGGTCCTCAAAAGGGACAGGAAAATGGTACAATACTATCCTTTCAGACCAATGCAAAACCAAAAATGTTTGTCAAGAACATATTGAAGTGTAAAATAGGTCTCTATGTAATCATGTTGCGTAATTTGATCTGTGTTTGGACAGCTGATATTAAAATATCTGTGCCATCTAACCCCCACTGGCACTACTAATTTGTTTAATTAATTTGTTTGTGTGTCTAAATGAGTTTATAATGGTCTTCATGCACATAATCAATGCAATTCTCTAGCTCCAATTTATTCAGGTCATCCGCATAAACCACAATAATGCATTTTCCAAAGAAGTGTGTATCTGTGATATGTGAACTCTGGGCTATGTTAAAGTGTGCAGTATATAATTATGACTTGCTATGTTTGTGAAGTGGGAATCTATTAAATACCCTTCTTAATAATAAATCAGTGAAGTTATACTCCTAGAGTAAATACATCTATAGGTATTGATTTAATACTTGTGATTTTACTTTAGTCCTTAGCTTCCTGCTTAGGAATCTTTCACAAACACAATATATGTTGTTTGGTAAAACATCTGCCGAGAAGAACATAACTGTACATATGAATGTGTGGTGGTGAAAATGTGTATGTGTCCCTTTAAATAAGCATGGGATACACAGATTGGAAATGTAAAGCATGTGTCATCACTAGCAGAACTCTACTTTACAAGCAGGGAAAGTTTCCTCCTGCATAGCCACAGTGCTGTTGCTGCCTAGGACTGTAATGCCCAGATGCCGTTGTTTTTCTTGAGTTTCCCGATACCACTCATGCATCATCAGTGATTCAAACGTGGGAATCAGAGTCACCTAGAAGTACACAAAGATAAAACAGACAAAGTATCTCACATTATCCCCTCAAAGAAGATTGTTTTGGGTCCACTCTGATATGATAATCACAGGCAACCATAGGTATACCTGTCAGTGTAGAAGTAGCATGAGATTTAAAGTGGCATTACAAAAAACAATTCTACAAGTAACTTCGAATTTTATGTTTAACTTTTTCTCCGCCAGCATTTTTTTTTTTTTTTTTTTTTGCCAGCCGCCGCTAACAATTTTGATCATTTTCACAAAAATGTAATGGCTCCTTTTTTCAGACTATACTCTACAAAATGTTGGGTTAAAAACAACCCAATGTTGGGTTGAAAATGGACAAACCCATTGTTTGGGTTGTTAACCCAGCGAATGGGATGTTTTAACCCAGGAGTTGGGTTAAATGTTCGCCAAACCTTCTGGGTAGTTTTATTTAACTCAACTATTGTTTAAAAGCTGCTGTATTGCTTGCTTAAAATGAATCCAAAATATGTTGGAAATTAACATTTATGAATATGTTTAATAAATGAACATTAATACGTAAAATGAATAATAAATAAACAAACAACAATTAATAAATTGCTTATTAATAAATGTTCACCTTTTGATTATTATTGTTGCCTCTAGTAATTATGTGTCTGATTTCTAATTTCCAACCTATTTTAGGTTCATTTTAAACCAGTCATAAAGTAATTTTTAAACAATAGTTGAGATAAATAACACTGCCCTGCACATTGGTCAAATATTTAAGCCAACCTCTGGGTTAAAACAACCCAATCGTTGGGTTTGTCCATTTTAAACCCATCTTGGGTTGTTTTTAAACCAGCACTTTTTAGAGTGTACAATGATTATAAGCAACACTTATTGCTTGTTTCTGCTCCTTTTTTGCCTGTGTTTTAATCTAGAGATTCAGTACTTTTTCAGAAGATGTGTAATAGCGCCCCCTACAGTATAACAATGAAAGCAGGGAAAGCCAGAAAACTACATCAATGGCAGGGAAAGAGTTAACCACAGATAGAGAGGCCAAAGTCCTGTAGAGCAACTTTGAATTGACTTCTACTGCATATATCTTCTCATACATACCGGCACATCCTCAGGCCATACAGATTTTCCCTCCAATAATGCATCCAGAATGGACCTCAGCAAGCTTTCCTTGAGTGTGTCGTCCCCACTTAATATGTAACAGGATGATCGCAAGCGGCAAAAAAACTCAACATCAACAGTAGAAGCTGCATGGCCTGACGGAAGGTAAGCCAGGTCCAGGTATACTGAAGCACCAACCTTGCAACCTGCATTAGGACACCAGTCATTACCAGATAAATCTTCATGCAATCTTCATGCAAAAATAAACAATGTAAAATCATTTCAAACCTGCTGTTGTGGATCGTTTAGAAGCAGAGCCTGTGCTCCGACTAGCCAGTATGTCTCCTGCTGAGCTGCTTCTCGAGCCACTAACAGAAGAACCTTGACTACCAGCCCTGGTTTTGGTGCCTTGTGAAGATGTTAACCTCTGCGTAATTCTTGCTGCTTTTCTGCCTTTTGTTGCACCAGGCTTTGCATTGCTGACAGGATCAGGCATACAAGCGCCAGGCTGAGGTGGAAGAGGAGGTAAGTCTTTCAGAGGTGCGGGTGGGGGATCCTTTGGCAAAGAATGATTCCCTCTGTAAGAATTCACACCATCATTTAGGTTCTGGGATTGCAGGTGGGCACCACCTTCTTCATCAGAATCCAGAAGTCCATCTGCAGTAATGGATGGGCAATCCTCTACACCAGGATGTATATCTGAGTCTGTTGCCATCTGAAAATAGTCACTGGCTGAAGTGAGAGGGGTCTCCTGAGCTGGATGAGTGACCTTGTTGCCTGAACATGAAGGTGGAAGGGGCTTAGCTACCTCTTGGGAGTGGTCACTATCATCAGAAAGGTTCAACGGGCTGGTGTTTCTAAAACCTGGTGACAGTGGAACTTCTTGATTGCCAACCGGTTTGAAATGTTTGAATTCGCATGGAGAGACCAAGCAAAGGTCAACATCATGGGTAGCATCAAATACTAGACCATGCGGTCCAGATGAACACCCTTCTGGGCCATCATGAGGTGCCCTCTGGGTGTGAGGCTTCTTTAAAGACAAAGACATTCCTACTTTGAAATCAGAATTAACATGATGTCCGTTGGAGTAAGATGTTTCGTCTTCGTTGGTGGACTCGCTCACCGTTGGCAGCACTTGTTCAAAAGACATAGACAATGACTCATCAACCTCAGTGGACTGTGGTGAACTTACTTCCGCAGGCATTGAGTGTGTGGTGGTAAATGTGGGAGATATATCATGCATTATATCCTTGAAAGAGCTGAGAGACAGGAAACTAGAATGCTTCTCTTTGGAGGAAGTTGAGATACTTTCTTGGTTACTTTTAGGGCATCCGGACTCTGAAAACTTGGACAATCCCGTCTGCTGGCTATCTGAGCCAAGACACATCTTAACACCAAAACTACTAAGATCTTTTGAGGCCCAGGTCTCTTCAGGTGACAAGTGATAAGGAGTATGACCAGCACTATTTGGACCTGATCTAGGAGATGTTAGCTCTAACGTCTTTTCATCTGGACTGACGCAAACTTCCTCATGCCCATTTTTTGAAATATTATCTTTCAAAGCCCCATCAAGCAAAGTATACTCAGTGGGTGTGAGGTCTAGATTCACAGAGAGCTCATTTTTTATTTTGACAAAAGGTCTCGCAGATGCTCCGGACTTGCTTGGGTTTACTATGCTACTACACATAGACTGCACATTACCTGTTGAGACATTTTTCAGGTTCCCAGAGTCAACAATTTGCCTCTTCATGAGCAATTCATGTTGCTCTCGATCCAATTCCAGAAAATCTGCTGTCATATCTTCTGGTGAAGACATTATGGAGCAATTTACATCTTCTGAGTCTGTTGACAACTTCTGGTTCTGCTGCTCCTTGTTAGATTTAAAATTTTTGGCTTTGTCCTCTGCCTGTTTGTGTAATTTTGCTTCGTTTTTTACGTTTTCAGGCTTATTTGAGTTCAGTAATCCAGTGGAGGTTTTCTTGATTTCTTTCCCAAGAGGCTTTGTTGCTTTTCTCTCTTCGGGTTTGCTATCTAACTTTGGTCTTCTCGTTGAAGAATTTTTGCTACCTGACGTTTCTCTCTGCCCATTTTCTTGTTTCTTTGAGTCTGATATGTTTAATTTTTCATTGCTTTTGTCCTTCAAAGACTCCTTCCTTGTAACTAGTCTGGAGGGTTTATGTTTCACATTGCTTTCTACAGATTTTAACTTTTCTTCACCTTTTAGATCATTTGCATTCATGCCCTTGGTTTTGTCTTTTAGCTCTAGATCTCCACGAATCGCTCTGTCTTTTGAAGCACCATTACTTGGTCTGGATTCATTTTTAACAGATTTGGGACTGTCCTGACTCTCTGCTTTTGGATTCTTATCTTGTTTTGTTTCAAAATCTTTGGAGCACACTATAGGGCGCTTGAGAAACTCTAGATGCTTCAGTCTCTCCAGACCATCCATTATCTTTCCTTGTGGTGTAGAGCCAGGGAAGAGAACTCTGATGATTTTCTCCACTGGGTTAGCAGGATGCCAAACAAGCAAAGCACATATAGAGACCACAGAGGATAGGTGGCCATCTAAATTCTTGGATTTGGAACTATTATCTGGCCAGTTATTCATGAAAGACTCTACTTCTTTGCTACGTTTGACTGGATTTAGGATATAAAGCTCAAGGCATCCCACTCCCATTTTCTGGAAAAGAATAACTGGTTCTATGGAGCCAATTGAATTGCGAAAAAGCGGTTCTGGTGAGATCTTTAGTTTTTCCAAATGCTGTAAAATAAGTCCTGCTAGATCACTGCTTCGTAGTACATTAGGATCACCCTGAAGCTTTTTAAGTCTGTTTGGGGCATTTAGGAAAACCACACCAAGCTCTGGAGAGATTAGATTCTTCGCCCATTGCTCCTTTTCCTGTGAGTCAGTTTTATTTTCCTCAAGCTCTGCGACCTTCCTCTCCAACAGACTGTTAACTCCCGGCAGGTTGTCTGTTCCAACATGTGTAAGCAGCACTGAGTCAACGCGGTCCAAATGCCTGACGAGCTTCCAGAAGCAAGAGCGCGGATCTGCTCCACCATTTACCAAAACATTAAAGCCATTGACAGCAAAAAAGGCACAGTCGCCTCTCCCTCCTGGAAAGACATAACAGCACGGACGACATAGCTTGAGAAATCCCACTGTGCCAGGCGGCTCTAAGAGATCAAATGTAGACTGTGGCTCTAAAGACTCAAAAATGTGGTCCGTGAACTCTTGAAGGCCGCCCATTTTGGGTAGTACCATTAGAGGATTCACCTTAGTGTCGATAATGTCATGTATGTTGTGTTTCCCTAGCACTGAGTTTTTCCATTTTCCAATTTTAGGGCAGCTTAAGGTGAGGTTTGCTTTGCCATGTGTGCTTACAGAGTTTAAGAGAGCTTGAATCTGTTGGAAATGTACAGAAAACAGCTCTCATCAAAAAAACTGAATCATCTTTAATGCATAGAAGAATCATATTATATACAAATATAGCTACTTTTTCTTATCCACTACTTATGAGAGGACAACACTTTAAAATATTGGCATACACATTTACAGTCTGGCAAACCTCTTCATCTGAAAAGATCTGGGTGAAATCATTAGGAGTGAACTGCCCCGTGTGCAGGACCAGATCCCCGGAGTCCTCAAGAGACTGTCCCGTCAGAACCAGCAATTTGTGCCGAGGTATGGATGATATGAATCTGTGGACCTGAGTTACACAAAATATTTATAAATTACAAAAATATTTCAATTTATATATTCAAATATTTAAAATATATGCATATGTTTCAATTACATTTCAAGCTATTATCATATGCCTCTACAAAGTACTACAAAATGGAGACTGAATACCTGATTGAAAACTAATTTTTCTTACAAATGATTACATTAGAAAATGAGACTACATTTTTCTGCAGGATTGGTGATGGGTCTTATATTTCCGAGGCACTATTTAGCCTTAACATATTTAATGTGACCTTTGTCATTTATTGATTGTGTAATACAAATAAATAGAATCGAGGAAGAGAAGAAGAGATGCCTTTAACAGTCACACACCTCAGAGTAGAGTAACCCTTCAGATGGATTTACTACAACTTTAATGTCCAGTACGTCTGAACTGAAATGAAAAGTCTTCTGACCTATGATGGGATTGTAGGGAGACAAACAAAATGAGTCAATAGGGAAATCATCAGAATAAGTACACAAAGATGGCATGCATATGTGGATTTCTCAACAGCAAACATTAATGCATTGCATACTAATCTGAAAAAAAGCACAATACAGATAAATCAAAGCAAATTGCACTAAACTTTAAAGTCAGAAAACATGATGCAATTAAATATTTGGCTATTCTGTAAGTGTTTAAAATCATGAGTCAAACTTCAAAGCTTTTAATGCTGCCATAATCTAAAACAGAACCAGAGTAATGCAAAACAAAATGAGTGAGTTTTCCCTGAGTATTAGAGCAAACCATGTCTATCTATGGTTTTTCAGCAAAATCACTTTCAAAACTACTGCAAGAAAATGTTCCACTGCTGTTTTTTCAACAGCAGCCAAAGTCTGAACAATTGGTAGAAAGCACTTCCTTCCTGTCTTTCTGCTGTGTCTACTGAAATAGCAAATCGGGACCAACATGCCAACATAATACAACTTTTACTGAAGAATAGAGGCGACACAGTTTACACAGTCCTCATTACGCAATATAAATATTAAAATTATAAATAATTACTGACTTTCTCCCATTGAAGCAAAGCCTTTTTACATCAGACAGTAATGAAAGGATATTTACTGTGTTTATAAATGTAAAATACAAAAGGAACAGGTTTACTAAAACAATTTTCTGATAAAAGTGTCAAAATTCTTGTTAAGACTTAAAAATATTTTTACATGCTCAACAGATATTGTAATGTTCCATTGCATGATGTTCTATATCTGCTATTCTCATGTTTGCCTTGAACCGTAATTCTTTTAATATAGAAACATGCCAGTTGGTGTTGTTGTTGTTTTTCAGACTTTTTGAAATTGGCATAATCAGATTATGGCTTTAATGAGTTTACATGACTCATATACATTGAAAATATGACCATATTCCATTATTAACTGGAATATTATTGTGCATGTCTGATACTGTAAAAAGAGCTGTGCTGGGGCTGAACTACACAGTTGCTTCTTTGTTAATTCATAAGATTGAATCCCACACGTATATCATGTGCTCCAACTGGGCTCTGAAATATTCCCAACAGAGTTCTTTAAAAGTGTAGCTCATGTCTTTCACTGCCAACCCAAATGTGCTTCTTTTTGTATAGGCTACCTCATAAATTTATGTCTGCCGTATGATGAAAAATAAAAGTTACCCAGAAAAAAAAGGCATTCATAGTCAGTGAATATTAGGAAGCAGAAATAAGACCTCTTATGTCTTTGGATTCATAAGAAGAATGCTGAGAAGAGAAGAGCTTCAGCTGCTCATCCAAGTTACACACTGTCAGGTCCACATCCCATGCGCGAATACCTATGTAAGGAGACGTAAGTATTCAAAGCATTATCAAAACTCAATAATGTCCTTATTGACAATTACTGTACTGGGTTTATGCCTATTACAAAAACAATGAACGTTGATTTGAGAGCAAGCAGGCTAAACCCCCAGAGCAAAAGCACTGCAGTCAGCATGTCACCGAAACATCATGTGAGACACACTGTGGCTTTTAGAGACAAATGAGATGGTTGGCTGACTGGCCATCAAAAAAAGCTTTGTTTCGTGGCATTGGTCTGCTGTACTCAGAAAGGTCGACTGACAATAATTTAAAACCGTACAAATTACTTCTGTGAGAGAAAACTTAAATGAAAGCAAATATGAAAAAAAAAAATTCCTGTAAGCTGTTATTTATCTTTTTTTCTTGCTCACTACCCACAGAGGCAGGCTCTTTTCAGTTTTTGATCACCCAGATATATGTGCTGTCAACATCTGACATATTGTTAGCGCCTCATGTGACTACTTTAAAATGGTACCACTGTCTCTGTTGCTGAAATGTTGATGACTGAAAATCCAGCTTAAACTGGTAGCTTTTTTGTTTTGTAGCATGTAGCTGGCTGGTTTAAGATGATCATTACTTGGCTATCTTAGACCAGCTAGACACCAGTTACAGTGTTTCACAATTAGATTAACTACTAGATTAAGTTGGATTTCTCATCAGGGTGATGATGGCCACTAAAATTAATTTACATGTAAGCAAAAAAACGACCGCTGGGGTGGGTGTGTGAACACGCACAGACTGAGACTAAACTGTTGATGTGTGAGAAACACGTTAAAGGAATAATTCGTTTCTATATACTGTAATAACGACTGTTAATAAACATGTGAGGCAAATAATGTACTTAGGCATGCTGGAAAGGGATGCACAAGGTGGCTATTTTTGATGTTTACTATCTGATGCCATAACACTGCAGTGCAGGGACCGCTGCGCGAATCTTGTACCAGAATAAACATGATATTACTGCTTTGAAAGCTATTGTAGGATTAGCGGTATGTAGCCGACGACAGCTTGTTGAAATATGCGTAAAAATGTATTGCTGAACGCGAGAGAAAGTCTCTGGCGCAATGAGTCGCACTGTGTTGATTGTGTTTCAGCCATCTCAGTTCACCAAACAACCGTTGAATAATTACAAAATCACAGAATGGATGTTGAATGCAGTCCTAACATACACAAATGAGAGATAATGATAATATTCAATATATTATTATAACAGCTTGGGTTAACTATTATTATACCAAACCCAAAATTTAAAAGGGAATACCTCGTTCAATCTCCACCACAATATAGTCCAGTATATGCGGTCTATAAAGCGCACCGATGACAATCAACATCGAGTATTTGTCATTGCTGAATCCAGGATGGGCTGTCAGGTCCTCTGGTTCCATCGCTGCCGTTAGACCCGACGCCATGTTGGAAAGTTATTCTTATGATGTAATACACAAGCATTTGATTCAAGCATTTTTGAAGGAACAGGCGGATAATTTGAATGAAACTGAAGCTGACCAATCGAAGTCCGCCGTGTTGCACGCATCAGCAATCTTCAGTATTTAGGCTAATTGTTTTTAAGGAACGCATTTACCATGAATCAAATAGGAAATGCATATGAATTAAGTACAATGCATTCACTCTACGTTAGAAAAAATGTAGGTGAGGAAAGCAAAACAACCCAACCATTCAATAACTCATGACTTTATTTGGAATTTGCAAGGCATTTTACACAGCGGTAATGTAAAATGAATGCAATGTCTGAAGTAAAAGGGAAAACGACAAGATTTTACATCATTTATCTGATTAAAGGCATTTCAAAATAAAAAAGTGGCATGATGTTCCTTGTGGACAGCCGCATAACTTGCCAACTCTTGCACCTTTACGTACTGCACACTGCTCACCTGCATCACACTGAAGATAAAAATAAGAAGAAGAAGTGATGGAATGGTCAATGCAATTACAATACATGCAGGAAAATATTTTCAGCATTATGATAACATGTCATTTTGTTGTCAACTCGCTATTCTTTGTCAGTAATTAAAGTCAAAGTAGTCGAAAAACTGCTCATTTAATCACTGCAGGTTGCACCACTTTGAGTTTAGCTACTTGAAATGTAAGACAGTATGAAACTTCAGCTAGAATTTTAAATTGCATTCAAAGCAATAACAGAATTAACTTAATTATGATCAAAATCATTTCACGAATAAGCACTGGGTGTTGAAACAAGTGCTACATTACCGAAGGAAGTAGACTAAACTTTTTTCCAGTTTGTGGGAGTTGTTTATTCTTTAACTTCTCAAGAACCTCTTGCAGTGCCTCTATCTGTAAAAATAATTACATTTTTAGATCTATTTCATGAGATTATTCAAGATGGTTGGTTTTCTTCATTCATTTGTCATGAAAGACAGAACTTAAATAACTCACCAAATTGTTCTCCTCCTGTGTTTTTATGACACTCTCCAAAGAGCGATTGTCAAATGAATCATCACAGCTCGTGAGGATGAAGGACAGGGCAGTAGCAGCAGCGATAAGGACGATCCGTCCGCTAACCATGGTGCTGAAAGAAGTTTCCTTGGTCCCAACAGATGGTCGTTGGTGATGAACAGCTGTTCTTTATAAATGAATTCTACATCACCTGCTACAACATTCATGATGATGACGGCCATATTTCCATACTTATGGTAGTTTGTCAGGAAAAGATATGCTTAACGTTACAGATGCGGTTCATCCAGACTAAAAAATACTGGGTTTAAACAACCCAAGGGCTGGGTAAATATAGTACAGAACACATGTTGGGCTAATTTTACCCAGCAAATTTGTTTTTTTTTTAACCCAGCATAATAGGTTGATTTATTTTTACTATAATAATTAAAAAAAAAAAAAACTTCATGCATGAATGAATGTTTACAGATTAACATAAATCCTCTAAACCTTTTTTAATACTCCACACAACCACTTTACATGATTATTTTCGATCATATTTTATAGCATAGCACATTTTATATAGTTTTACATAAAATACATATTGCTTACAATTAAGGTCGTTTAACAAATATTAGAAGTAAAAATTAAACATTTAGAAGTAATTCAAGTGTAATCGACCAGTCATGTTGTCCTGTTTCCACCGTAACTGCGCTGGATCTCGTGCCGGAGATGAGTCGCGTTCGGCGGGGGAACTGATAACTTCAGACCGCCACTCTGCGTCTGACTCGGCTGAAAAATGCTGTGACTGACACCACAACCTGTCCATAAATAATCAGCGTACAATTCTGAGAACTTGTTTTAACATCCTAAGTATGTATATTCTGTATATTTTTTAATAAAATCATAAAAATGTATGCAAGCCATCACGTGAAAAGACCGACAAGACACTCCTTTAATTGACTTACATCGCCCATGTATGTTGCTTTTTACAAAATTAAACGATATACAGAAAAATAACGTTTTTTAGATCAAATAAAACGTACACAAACATGTATATTACCGAAGACATGCACCAATTTGTTGGAGCTGCACTGCTCTCTCCTGAAGAGGTCGCAAAAAGCCCGCGATAAATAACTCAACCCTGGGTTGTTATGTCTGACCCAGGATCTGGGTAACACAAAAATTATCCAAACACTGGACAACTAAATAATAACTAAATAATAACAATAATTACCCAAAAGGCTCAACCCAGGACTTGGGAAGAAACAATAACCCAAGGTTTTTTAGAGAGTTTCCTAACTTATGTCTGCTTATGTTTGTACACTGTTACCAGAAACCAGGGATTTTGCCTTTTACAGACTGTGACCCCACCCAAAATCTAAGAAAAACGTTTTCTCTGTAACACTTCATATTGCATTAAACAAATCATTTACATAATATAATAGGAAGTTGCATTAAATTTTGAAATTATAGGAAACTTTGATTCACTGTTTCTGTTTTTACATTCATATGTATATTTGAAGCATTTCTTTATTAATTGTTTTATAAAGAAACGTCTTTTTTCCCCTTCTTTTTTTAAGTATTAGCCTGGTCTGGTCACCGAACCCTTGCAATACCGTCACAAACCACCAGGTGTCGACTTCCGAACAAAATAGCCTACTACATAATTGTGTAGACCTTGGGGCTGATAGTCAAAGTAAATCAATGAAATAATTTAAACATATAATTTCATGATCATTTTAAATAAAATCTCAAATCTCAGAAATTATCACAATTACTCGAGATATGTGACAGAGGATTGCTTGATCTGGATGATTCCGGGTCAAGTCCAATATTGACATTGATGGGGCGAGGAGGAATAGATGATTGGGGTCATGTATAAAGAGTAACCAAGGTCAGTGGCTTTGCTTCAGGTATTAATGAGATAACCTGTAAGGCAGAGACACCAAGGCATTGGGAAATTCTAGCCTAATTCAGAAAATTTGAAATAAAACTTTAACAAATAACTTTAATGATCCCATGTAAATATTTTATTAACTAAGCACTAAGTACACAAGTTCACTGCCCCTCTGTGATCTATCTATCTATCTATCTATCTATCTATCTATCTATCTATCTATCTATCTACCTATCTATCTCTTTATCTGTTCATTCATTCATTCAGATATATTTCTATAGATCTGGGTCTATATTATCTATCTTTAAAAGTTTGTGATGGCACATTGAAAAAAAATGTCAAAGCTTTAAATTCAAATAGAGAATAAAATACTTTTGACATTATAGGTCAGATGCTAAACTTGAACGGAAAAGAAATGTTTTAAATCATTATGAAATATAAAGCTAACAAATAGCCAAAATAGATGAATAGCTAAAGTGAGTGCAAATATTTTAATTAAGTGCATGCATGTTGATATTAAGGACATCAAAAGAATTAAGAAATATCAAAATGTAAAGGTTATTTTGTAGGCCTACATGAACTACAAAATTTAAATTTTACAACAGGCTACATAAAACTTCTATGAGTTTATCATTGCAGCGAGATCTTTTACTAAACTGAATGCTATTAGCTAACTAACTCGATATGCTAGCAAGGCCTTATGGGTATTAATGCCACTTGAAAAGGATTAAGATGATAATCATGTTGTCAACAGATGATTTGTGGTGCTACAAACTTTGTCAAACTATAATCTTATTCAACTGATGTAATCACGATAGCCCTGATTGAATTGATTGTCATGCAAAATGGCGGCCCTCTGACAATCAAATAACCTCCGCTCCGTGTTTCGCTTCACAGCTCATCTTCATTTTGTTATAACACATTATCATCACCTGACATAATTAAAGCTAAACAGTTTAATCTCATGATCTGACCCTAATCACCGAAACCAACGAAATCGCGGACTTTAGTATAAATCCCAGATCTAGTTATTATTAGTTTTGATGTAATCAGAGAATGATTACCTACACGATCACCTTAATTTCTGAGGTACTTGCCAGCACATGTCCCTTCTCCTCGTGATCTCAGATCTCCACGAGGAGGTACAGTAACAGTTCTCGCCACCAGATGGAGCGCTGGACAAAGAAGACCGTCCAGACGCTCATGGTTGAATAAATGCTGTTCAAGAATTGGATGACTTTTGATCAACTAATCAATTAATTATTATTATTATTATGTAGATTATCATTTGAGACAATAAATGCAAAAATATAGACTAACATCAAGGTTAAATAATGCATAATATGGTTTCATATAATTAAATGCATTTTTTAATCAGCATTTACAACGGCTTCGAACGCGGCTCAACCAATCAGAATCAAGGGCTGGAACAAACCGTTTGAAGTCCACGTACGTTAGTTGACATTATGATGTATTATTTTTTTAAGATATATATTTTTGCACAACATTTTGCAAAGCCATTATGAGATAATAGAAATGAAAATAAACAAAATATAACGTAAAAATGCAGAGATAAAATATATATATATATATATATATATATATATATATATATATATATATATAATATTATATAAAATGTTTTTATTTAGAAAGTTTAACAATACTTGAAATCTCAGCGGGTGCTTCATGCATATCGTGACAAAAACCAGTTTTAAATCCATCTGTCAGAAACTAACTATCAATATTAATGACTTTTCATTTTTAACGGATTAGTCTGCAGGATTTCATTATGGAGAATAGTTCCTTGATCGTTCCTCACACAAAGACATCAACTGCAGATGACACAATACTTCACACAATAGGAGACTCCATAGAAACCTTCGTGGGCAACTAACTAGCATGAGGTTTCGACTGCAGTTTCAACCACGCCCACTACGCTACTCCTCCTATAAAAACCACGGGCTCCCACAGCGTGCAGTCAAATACGAGCCGACACAGCATCTTAGCGTATCGGAGCAGTGCGAGAGAGAAACCATTCGAAATCTCTGTGGATTACTACCACCATATACTCTGGAATTATATTATTTGGGGGAATTTCTATTTCTGGATTATAACATCATTTAATGACAAACATGACTCTGGAGGAAGTTGTTGGATGCAGCAGCACTGACAGAAAGTAAGTTACTTGTTTCGTATAGCCTAACTGAGTGAGTCTTCTTCATTGTAACCGTTTCATAAGTTAAAACTGACAATTCATTTTTCTTTTAAGAATGGAAACAGTGAGTGAAGCTCTCGAGGAGCTTCTAGTGGCTGCACAACGACAAAACTGTCTGACAGTTGGAGTCTACGAGTCTGCACAACTCATGAATGTGTAAGTATTTTACTCTTATCTCAAATGTAATTCGCTTTTTTAATCGAATTGCATATTAAATGAAATGCGTTTATTACCTTTTTCAGGGATCCAGACAGCGTGGTCCTTTGCGTTTTAGCGACTGATGAGGAGGACGAAAATGATGTTGCGCTTCAGATCCACTTCACGCTGATCCAAGCCTTCTGCTGTGACATCGACATCAACATTGTGCGCGTCTCCGGCATGAGGCGTTTGGCACAGGTTCTCGGAGAGCCTCTTTCCACTGACAGCAACGCCAATGAACCAAGAGACCTCCACTGCATACTTGTAACTGTAAGTAGCAATTTTTATGCATTTCACAAATGCATATTAAACAGGAGCAGTGTGCGAATTATAAAATAACATTCGAGGGAGGGGTGCAGTTTGTTTATATCGCTTTTGTTCTCGTTAACACGCGTGATTTAGTTGTGAAATGTAAATATACTGAATAAATAATAGCAGTTTTAACATTTTGCTAATGTTCTGTCCGTTACTGAGCTTTGCTAAACGTGTTCGGGAAGCAATTCGCACCCTTAAAGGGATAGTTCACCAAAAAAATCATTTACTCACCCTCAAGTTGTTCCAAACCTGTATAAATGTCTTTGTTCTGCTGAACTCAAAGGAAGATATTTGGAAGAATGTTTGTAACCAAGCAGATCTTGCCCCCATTGACTAGCCTACTATTGTATTTTTTTTCCTACTATGGTAGTCAATGGGGGGGCGAGATCTGTTTGGTTATAAATATTCTTCCAAATATCTTCCTTTGTGTACAGGAAGAATAAATTTCATTGTTTTGCTGTACACAAAGTAATATATTTGTGCGCCCCGCCCCCCCATTGACTACCATAGTAGGAAAAAAAATACTATGGTAGTAAATGGGGGGCAAGATCTGCTTGGTTTTTAAGCATACTTCAAAATATCTTCTGTTGTGTACAGCAGAACAATTAAATGTATTCTTCCTGTACACAAAGGAAGATATTTAGAAGAATGTTTGTAACAAAGCAGATCATAAATTTCATTGTTCTGCTGAACACAACATAAGATATTTGAAGATATCTCGCCCCCATTGACTATAGTAGTCAATGGGGGCGAGATATCTTCAAATATCTTATGTTGTGTTCAGCAGAACAATGAAATTTATACAGGTTTGGAACAACTCAAGGAGGAGTAAATGACTGAATTTAAATTTTTTTTTGGGGTGAACTATCCCTTCAAAACAAACCAAGAAAGTACCAAAAAAGCTATTGTGAAAGATTTGCAATACTAATCATGTTTCTTTCCTTCTCATAGAACCCACAAGCCGAGCATCTCAAGCTGAAGGAGGTGGGAAGTTACTGCAAGGAAAGCCGTTGCAAGAACCAGTGGGTGCCCTCCATTGCCCTGCAAGAGCGCTGAGATATTCTGCACTGAAATGTGCTGAAGAGAAAAGGAATATTGATGTCGTCCTTCAGCTGTCATGAGGACACACTCGTCAGTTCAAGGGGACTGTCTAATAGTCCATTCCAGAGCTTCCACCTCCATGTCTATGGAATTCGAAGTGTCAGAGGATACTAGAGACATTGGTCCACGTTCCTCATAATGCATGATCGGTGTTATCGCCATTTGGAAGGACCGAACGAGCACCAGGGTGGTCGTGGACATTGTTGTACCTCTAAAGGGATGCAGCAAGGATGCTGGGGATGTTTCCAGGCGCCGGCGTATGGCCGCACTTTGCACTCCACGAGGGGGGTGAATGAATAACACGTGACTCAGACCTGGGTCTACAGAGGAAAAGTCAATAAGAGACTGCTGTTCAAGGACCGAATTTGTCTTACCATAATTTTTATTTATGCACAACACTGATGTCATTCAAAACAAATAATATATTTGGATATTTATGAATTTTGCAAAGTGTACTTTTTCTTATGAAATAAATTTTATGCATAATTGTTCAAAAAATTAACAGTTCCTGTTGTGTTTTTTATGTCAGATTTAAAGATTTAACTGTTTGGACATTAGAGGGAAAAACCATCACATGCGTTCAGTTTAGAGCTGGTCATAAAGACAAATTAGTTAAAAATACTCTTGCTTCCTTGTTGGAATAGCCAGGTATAATTTCGGATGTTATTTTAAGCTCACAATAAGGAAGAGATAGACTTAAATTGTTCTGTGGGACAACAGACACTTATGATTAATGGTAAAGAAACATCATTCCCAAGGAGATTGCTGTTCACATATTGACACCTGTTTTTTCCCCCACCTGTATCATGAATCATGCAGCCTAGACGCAGCACTGTGTGTACAGAAGTAAGAGGTTCCTTATCTGTTTCTCAAACAAAGGGCTTTGTTTGCAAGAGGTGAAAAATATACATGAGAACACAGCTCTGAGGACTTGCTTTTAATATCTTCCTGCTCAAGAGGATGAAGGAGAAACTACAGCCAGATAAGATCATAATCTGCTTAGCTATTCTTTTTCACTGCCTTTTCATCATCAAAAAAAAAAAAAAAAAAACAGTCGAATAGTAATCTTTCAAAAAGAACAATCAATGCCATTATAGACTGGACATGAAAACATGCATAAACATCTTATTAGTCACAGACTCGTGCTGTTTTTCAGAAGACCGAAAAATAGCTTGATCACTCTGACTTAACTGACCTTTTCTTTGGTGACTGTGAAAGGTCAGGCTGCCTGCAGGCCACATGCAGGAGAGATCTGAGATCACACACACCCTGTGATTTTTCCCATTAACTTTGCAGACAGCTTACTGCACGTGATCGACTCCACATCTTCCTCACTATGACTTCGGTGTGCTCTGACTACTGCGCTGACTCACACCATATTCCTTTAAAGACATCTGGGGGTGATTCCACTACAACCTTAGTAATATGAAGTGATTAATTGATGACTCAGAGTCATCTACATCTGCACAGGCGGAGTAGCAACCTTTTCTTGAGAACACATCATGCCGTACAGAAGGGTTGAATGGCATGTCTGTATTTTCACAGGGAGCCCTGTTCTTACATGTGGCAGTGCTTACAGTTCCCTTGTGCCAAAAGAAAAAAAAAATTCACTTGCTGAACGAGGGGTTAAAAAAAAACAATAGCGCAATTCAAGAACGGTGATGAGAAGAAAGTTAGTGAGCAGTAATCACCCACTTTATGAAGTCATCAACAGGGGCCATTGTTTAAGTGGGGTGGATCAGTTAGCAACTGACAGATATATTTGTGTCTTCATTGTAAAAGCCCAAGAGAAAACAGTGATTTCTGCCCCGAGGCCCTGGTCCGCGCACAAAGCCGACGTTGATGGGCTCCTCTGCAGACAGACATGACTAAAGCATGGTGCGTACCCTGGGCGGCTGCTGGGCTGAGCTGCGCACTTCAGGACTGCCTGACGTCAAGCTGGAGAGAGAAAATAGAAGAAAAACAGGAACAGAAGGCTCTTATTTCCATGGCAGCAATAGCACGGCACTTTAACAACGATACTCGCTATACTGAGGTAACAGCCTCTGCCATGAATAGACTGACTGCATGTTCTATTCTTAGACTAGTAGGAGCTATATTTGAGCATGTCACTGACTCAAATGTTCACTGAAAAGCAAAAAGTGGAGCATGCTGGGGTTTTTACATCAGACATAAACACTATAGTCTGAATATAAACACAGCACAGTAGAATTATGATGTCTGCAGTGTGCATGGGGTGATCTATTTTAAGATCATTAAATGAAGAAAATCACAGGCTACTCAACAGTTCTTTTCCATATTTATTCTAAAAGAAAACATTGGTTGAGCTTCAGAAATATGCATGGTTTATCTTATCCACCATAAAGCCACTGTTGTACGGTGAAGGATAAAATAGACTATTATTTACAATTAAGAATTAATTCGCGATACTTAATTAGTATAATTACTAATAGTTAAAAAGTCCCCCAGTGGTGAAAATCAAGTTTTTAATGTCTATGAGGTGTTTTTAATATGCTTTCAGACAAACCATGTGCAAGTTCATCATTCAACACCATTGCAGAGTGTTTTCTACTTAAAGGGTTAGTTCTCCCAAGAATGAAAATCATGTCATTAATGACTCACCCTCATGTCGTTCCAAACCCGTAAGACCTTCGTTCATCTTCAGATCACAGTTTAAGATATTTTAGATTTAGTTCGAGAGCTTTCTGTCCCTCCATTGAAAATGTTTATACGGTAGACTGTCCATGTCCAGAAATGTAATAAAAACATCATCAAAGTAGTCCATGTGACATCAGTGGGTTAGATAGAAGTTTTTGAAGCATCTAAAATACATTTTGGTCCAAAAATAACAAAAACTACGACTTTATTCAGAATTGTCTTCTCTTCTGGAATCATTTCCATTGAATTGATTCCATTGAATTGATTCCATTGAACTGATTCCATTGAATCTGTCGGTGTTGGTAATGTACTTTTTTGCATTGTCTTCTCTTCCGGGTCTGTTGTCAATCCGTGTTGAGGGCTGCGTCCGAAAACTGGAAAATGCTGCCTTCCGAGGACACATTTCAAGGTAGTAAGGCATCAAGGCACGTCCGAATCCAATGTTAGCTTCACTTCCTCTCTCATGAGATACCTTCCTCAGATCGATTTTTGAAGGAAGCATAGATGTATCCTTAGCTGCCTTTGATATCCCACAATCCTGTGCTTTCCATTCTGTGACAGTTGAGCTAGAAAGATGGCGTCCGAAAGTTGCGTTTGCTGCTCAGTTTGTGTATAAATGTACGATTTTGATCAACATATTTAAATTTTGATATCATTTCTATCGAGAAATTACTACTGTAGTAATTAAATATTTGTTTAGTTCTCACCAAAGCTCGCGCTATATTGCTGTAGATCATTAAACTGTTGTGCTGCTCTAGAAGTCTGTCCGAAATCAATTTTGTAAGGTACCTTAATGCACAAATGCTGCCGTACAAGTCATTCTCTTATAAGACAGCGAGGCAGCAAGACAGCTACCTAGGTTTTCGGACGCAGCCCACGACTCCGCTTCTTCTTCTTTCCTGTTTTACGGCGGTTGGCATCCAGCTTATTGGTGCATTACTGCCCCCTTCTGCTCCGGACAGTGACGCTGCTGACGTGTTATCTAGTGCGCCCGAGCTTTGTTTACAGTCTGAGGGAGACACACGCTGTATTCAAGCTATTCTACATTTTTTCTATTTTGGTATTGCTATATTTTTTAAAATGGTGCATAGATGTGCATGTCGCAGATGTCCTAATCGTCACTGTCTGGAGCAGAAGGGGGCGGTAATGCACCAATAGGCTGGATGCCAACTGCCGTAAAACAGGAAAGAAGAAGAAGAAGCAGCGTCACTGTGGAGTGAAAGCGTATATATACAACAGACCCAAAAGAGAAGACAATGTTGAATAAAGTCGTAGTTTTTGTTATTTTTGTACCAAAATGTATTTTCGATGCTTCAAAAACACTGATGTCACATGGTCTACTTTGATGATGTTTTTATTACCTTTCTGGACATGGACAGTCTACCGTACAAACATTTTGAATGGAGGGACAGAAAGCTCTCGGACTAAATCTAAAATATCTTAAACTGTGTTCCGAAGATGAACGGAGGTATTACGGGCTTGGAACAACATGAACGAAATTTTTTGGGTGAACTAACCCTTTAAAACTGCAGTGATCTAAAGTAATGATTTAAAATCGCTGGTGTTTCTTATGTCACAAACTACCTTGTAACCAATCAGGTCAGGGCGGGCTTTAGCATATTATTAGCTCTGAAGCAGGGGAGTCTCAAGAGAAGCTTATCCTGGGATATTTTTATGTTGTCGATATGAAAAATCAGGTACATTTAGCAATATAGCAGGTGAATTGTGTATATGATGTATATTATGATTTTATGATGGACTATGCCATTCTCCACTGCCGTTGTTCAAAGCATTTCTAAGGATTCTGATTTTCAAAAAGCAGACTGAGACGGCAAACGGGAACATGGTTTGTGTAACATTAGCAACACATTATTAGATGTTTGATAAAGGCTAATCATATAAATTACTGTTATGTGTCAGATGTAATAAAGAGCGATATCTTTGTGCAGCGTTTACCTCAGTAAAGTTGACAGAGTGGATCTCTGAGCTGGTGTGAGTGAGTGGAGGCGGGGCTAATTTGCATATTCATGGCTCTGCGTATACAAAATGAAGCAAGAGTGTAGAATTACATTCAAGCTATTTTAAGGCATGAAGAATTTTTTTCACAGAAAACAAAAAAAGTTTAAATATGTGATTTTGGTGAGCAAAAATGACTACAGGGGGACTTTAAATCATGGCCTTGTACTAATTTATTCCATTGTTTTAATTTAATTCAATCGTGGCCATGATTTAACTAAAATGAGGGATAGAATTAGTACATGTCCACTATTTAACTAAACGTTAAACGTCTCTGTACTGTTGCTCAGAAAATATAAACAATAGAATCCCACATACTGCTGTAGCTTAAAAATGAAATATTTATTGACATTATATCAATAAATATTTTTTATATTTTTGAGTACTAAATAAACACCCCTCACATGCCTGAATAGTTGCATCCAATACTTATTGTACTTATTGTACATTTAAAACCTTGTTTCAAATATATATGTTTTTTAAATAATAAATATTGGATGCAACCATTCAGATGTTACTCCGAAAAATTGTAAATAATCTCACAAATCAGTATAAAACAGGTTCAAATGTGCTATGCATGCCTAATGGATGGCCATGTTGTTGAAATAGTATGAAGTCAGAACGAGAGTCATGTGCAGCTGGGTCACCCCTCTCTGTCTGACACACTAATGAGTTCATGTGTTCTGCTGAGCCAAGGTCAGGGGCCGAGAAAAATAAGACCCTCTCATCACTCCGTCCTTTATGAAGTCCACTTTTGTGCGGCAACAAACAGAGTAGGCACATGACTTTTAAGACTCACAAGACATTAAGGGCCAGATTTACTAAACAGGGCAAATTAGCGTGGGCGCGCAATTTAAAAAAAAGCGCAGATGGGAGTAGAAAGTTCTGCATGTAATCTACTGATGACACACAAATTAAAGAACGCAGATGCAGCCGGACCATTTTTATTATGACCAACACAATCTAGCAAGAGCAGGGCAAAAAAAAAGTGTCTGTTTAAAACATGTTTTTTGGGCAGTAAATAATGGAGCAAATACCAATAAACTGACTAGTATAAACCCATAGGTATAGCCTATGGGGGCACATTTCTTTCAAAAATAAAAGTAATCCACTGCGTCTTCAGTGGCTCTGATGTCAGGAGTACATGAAGACTGTTATGTTCACCATTTCATTCAGCAACAAAACACCTGAGTTGCCTTCAAGACATTTTTGTCGTTACAGTTGCTCCAGCCCGGAGAAATGGCGGACTGTGTACAACTCTATTAGGGCGGGGTCTATGCTAATACAGCAGAGTCCGTCAACAGTTGTGGGCGAGGCCTGTAAAACTGATGTCACTTTGTACAGAATCTGCGAACGGCTTGTTCTGAGACACTGCTTATGTTTTATGGATATTTAAAAAAGGAGTGAGTGGATTTTTCTCATTATAGGGCGGTTGCGTACACACATTGCCAATACACATTTATGTTCAAACACCATGTAAAAGTGATTTTTGCATAATAGGTCCCCTTTAAGGGCCAGATTTACTAACAGCTTGCACCAGCGCAAACCTTCTTTTGGCATTAAAAAAAAATACTGTCAGGATTTACTAAAGACATGCAGTGAAATGCGTGGACAATTACTTTTGTGGCTAACCTTATAGCATAAGCATTTAAAGAAGTTTCTCTTTCAGACGTAAATATGGGAGGAGAGTATTTAAATGAATCATACAAGGTGATTTAATTTGTTTATGTCTGCGTGAATCATTTTACACCAAAGGGACATTAAAAAACACAGGTTTTGCTCAAAAGATGTTACTCAAGGATGGATCAGTAAACTATTTGTGATCCAGGTTATAGTCTCCGGAGCGATAAACTACTGGCTACTACAGCAGTGATGTTTTTTAGGATATAAAGTTTACCAGTTTATTAAGCACCCCCTGAAAAGGCACAAGGTCTGTATAGATTTGTTTACTGTTAGTTGTAACTATCGTTTTTGTGTAATTCGCTGTGTATGTTGATGATAATGCAAGGGAGGGAGAGTTTATGGATAAGACTTTAACTGTTTTTTAATAATAATAAACGTCATAAAACTCATCAGTAAAGTTTCAGCCATTATTCGGACAGGGTCTGCTACAACAGGCTTGTACTAATAGTGTATAAAAGCAAGATGACAACATAATTTATAACTGTAATTAAAATAACTATACCTGTTTTATCTCCATGCAGCATAAATTGGCTCTGTAGGCATCATTGTCCGTCTCCTGTTTGAACTGAACACAGCTACTGACAGTTTGTGACATTTTCAGTGCGTGAGACCGTCCCATTTTGTTGTTTTCGGTATGCCGGAGCATGAGCTCTTGAAGCTCCGCCCTCTTCTTGAAAGGGGCTCATTTGCATTTAAAGGGACACACACAAAAACGGCGTGTTCTTGCTCACCCCCCAAAAGTGGCCATTTTAACATGCTATAATGATCTGCAGGGTGTTTTGAGCTAAAACTTCACATACACACTCTGGGGACATCATAGACTTATTTTACATCTTGTAAATAAGGGCATAATAGGTCCCCTTTAATGTCTAAGTAGTTTAATCAGGTTCTGACTGAATGCCAAAGTCTGTTTAAGAATAGATTATAAAGCAGAATTGTACATTTATGCATTTGTACAATTCAATTTATTAATTTCAGATTTCATTTTAATGTATATTTATATAATGTTTAAACTGCTAGTCCCATAGATAGAGGGCACATGGAGCAAACCTATAGAAGTTCAGACACACTTATTTTAGAACATACAGGTAAAGACAACAATAAATCACTCAATCAATCGTACGTGCATCACATATCATTTTATTGCTTTTTGCCCGCTGGATGTGTGCATTTATTGTTTAATTCTTGCATCACATATCATTAACCGTGAAATCCTAATGCTACACCCACCATTCTCCTTGACGCAATGGGACCTTGTTGTCAGATGCTGGGCCTGTCCTATGGTAGATAAACTCATGAGCATGTCATACACAGCTTTACAGCCCACATTTCCTGTTGTCACCACAGCATGTTTCCTTTTACGACACTGGAGATTAATGGTCTGCAAATATGGAAGAACCAGCAAGAATAGCAACACAAACATGGATTTTTGCGACTGAAGGGCACCAGTTCAAAATCAATACAAATTAATGTATTTGTTCACTAAAAATGACAATACACAAAAGGTGTATTGTCATAATTTGAGCCTACTTTAAAGACATTTTCCATTCTATTATGTATATTGTGTATAATTTGCTAGGTTAATTATTGTTTGTGTTGTGTGTATACAGACTATATTTTATGACTTTTCTGTGATGCCGGTGAGTGCAGACCATACCTTGATAAGAGCACTCAGTGGTTTCTCCACTTCCTCTACAGTCTCACACTCAGGAAACACCATATCTGTCTGACTGAGGGTTACCGTTGGTAACAGAGATTCATTCATTAGTCACGTTAAACTGAAGTTGGGAACACATGGACTCCCCCCTGTGACTGATTGATTAGCAGAAGTTAAGTGCACCGGAGCCAGTGGGAAGTCAGGCACGCGCCCGTCAGCTCTGTGTCTGTAATCTGACAGCACACATTGCACAAAGACAATGCCACACACAAAGCCCTGATCAGATGAGGTGGACTACAAAACTTAAGAGAGCATGTCCACTTCACAGAGACAGAGAACGTTTATCAGCTTTAAACAGTGTCACGTGCTCCTAATCTTCATTTTGTGAAAATGGCTGTTTGCATTCTCCAAATGCAAGACCTGATCAACTGTTTTTTTATCTGAAGTTATAGTGATCTTCAGTGTTGCCTAAAATGAATCAATCAAGCAAACATTTTTCTAAAGCCACGTATCGTGCTCATATGTGAAAGTAATTATTAGGCTCCTGTTTCCTCAGTAGAAATCAATCAGTCTGGGGCAATCAGCAGAGGCGGAGAGACGACCGCTAATGCCAAACCTAATATTTCTGCAGGGCTCGGGGTCAGAATCACAGTGGCAGAAAGAAGGAGTTTTAAGAGCTACTCAAAACACATGGCCTACAATGAACAAAGGTTTTAATTATAGACACAAATGAAAAATGTCAAGTGTTACTCATAATCAGATTTAAAATGCAACATCTTTAGTGTACTCTCTAAAAAATGCTGCATTAAAAACAACCCAAGTTGGGTTGAAAATGGTCAAACCCAGCGATTGAGTTAAATGTTTGCCCAACATGCTGGGTAGTTTTATTTAACCCAACTATTGTTTAAAAATGACTATATGTCTGGCTTAAAATGAACCCAAAATCCGACACATAATTACTAGAGGCAATAATAATAATCAAAAGGTGAAAATATATTAATAAGAAATGTAATGTTTGTTTAATTATTATTCATTAAACTTATTAATGTGTTAGCATTCAACTGTACCGCCGGTACACAATTATTAAACATTAATAAATGCAATTTTTAAACAATATTTGAGTTAAATAAAACTACCCAGCAGGTTGGGCAAACATTTAACCCAACCGCTGGGTTAAAACACCCATTTGCTGGGTTTAAACAACCCAATCATTGGGTTTGTCCATTTTCAACCCAATTTGTTTTTAACCCAGCATTTTTTAGAGTGTATGATTACATCAAGATCATAGCATATACTTAGATTAAAATTAGTCTAAAAACATGTTATTCCAGTATTCATGAGTATAACTTTAAATCTGAGCTAATATTTCAGCTAAATCAATATTACTTGTCTGTTGCTCAGACAACACTGTAAAAAAGAGAGAAAAACTATGTAAAAATGCTACAGTACTGTTAATTACTTAACTGTAACAATGATATATATATATATATATATATATATGTATGTATATATGAAGAGTTTCGTTGCAAAACGAGATAAATCCATTTTTTTACTTTTTCAAAAATCTTGTTTTTTGGTTGTGCATTCCAATTAATATCAATTCAACTGCAGTTGGTTTGTTTTGATTTAAACCTTCATAACTTAAAAAATACAGCTAAGTAGCACCATAAAACAAAATAATAACATGATAACATAATAATAAACATGTTTTGACAAAAATGTTAAAAACGGATTTATCTCGTTTTGCAACGAAACTCTTCATATATATATGTGTGTGTGTTTGTAGAATTAGTACATGTAGAATTACTGTAAAATATTGGACAAATATTGTCCAATTTATACATCAAAAAGAAAATAATATTTGGTCAAATAGGTTGGTATATTAACAGTAATTTCTAAAATTATATCCCACAATACTTGCAACACTGTAACCATAGTGTTTTTATGGTACAGTTTTGGGAACAAGAGCTGCTGGATGTACCAAAAAAAAAAGTGATTTTTCCAACATTTTATATATATATAAAGAAAACAGGAAACACAGTTACAGCTGCTTATTTAGCTGTTAGCAAACCTATTTTTCTCTTCCTTGTCTTCTTTAAGCACTGAGGTCAAAGGCCGCCTGATCACCTTAGGTCATCAAAGGTCATCTTATTCAATGAGTCTCTCCAAAAAGTCTGAGTGAGCAGGTCATTTTAACAGTGCTTGCTCAGGGGAGACAAACAAGAGGGTGGCTTACCTTTCACTTCCTGCAGTTGAGTTCTCTGAATCGTCTCTAAACTAACTGGAAGTGCAAGAGTAAGTATTTTATGAAATAATAAAGAGTCCAATAACAGTAAACAAACAGGCAGATGCAAACAAACACATCTTGTACTGTTCTGTTCCACGAATGCTATTGAATGGCAGAGCAGAATCATGTTTACAGTGTTTTTAGATTGTTTGATGCAGGTACAAACATGCATTTCCACGATAGTGACACTAAATACTGTTCTAGCAAAGCATCTTTTATGCAACGACCCGTTCAGAGAACAGACTGTTCAATAATCACAATGACCCAATTTTAAAAATCAACTGTGTTCCACTGTGAGTAACAGCTAAATCTTCTTTTCACCAAGCTGGGAATGTGTTGAAAAGCATATTTACAATGTTCACAGCAGGCCGTCTGAACCTCCCTGACTAGCTGGCTCACAGCCAGGCGTCTGTGTGTATCGGTGTCTGGGAGACTGCATGATCCGCAACGGTTACAGCCCTGATCACGCAGTCATCACAGTGGCTTTACAAACCTTCAGCGGCCCCAACTAACTGTCTAAGTCTAGCAGACTCCAGCTAACTGTCTGGCTATGCAGGTAGTTTTTACACTCAAGAGACAAATTAGGCAAACAGGCTAGTAATAATAATTCTAGTGTGTACCGTCTGTCCTTTTGGTGTGAGTATGTGTCTGTCTATCGCATGTGTAAATCAGACACTGATACAGTAGAATGCCTTTTGTCTCTATCTTGCTATCTTGCAACATACCGTGCTCTCTTTGAAGATGCCAGGAGATGAAAAAATATGAAAAATATCCAAGTGTTATACTATGTGACTACAGATTGGTTGTTCTCGGACTTCTCAAAATGGCAAAAACAAGCAGAAAATTGGATTACAGCTAAAGAGACAACCAAATTACACAGTTGTTTTCTCTTTGTCTGAGCTACGTAGACACTTTTTGACAATGTCATTACAGAATAAACAATATGAGTAATTAGCCACTCCTCGCATTAGGACTTTTTCTGTGATTGCAGTTTTTTAACATTTACACCATTTTTTTGTATGAGGTATATTTTGCATATGCACACATTCAATATTTAAAGGAAAAAAAAGTGAATATGATTATCTCTTCATCACGGCACCTGTTGGGTGGATATATTAGGCAGCAAGTGAACATTTTGTCCTCAAAGTTGATGTGTTAGAAGCAGGAAAAATGGGCAAGCGTAAGGATTTGAGCGAGTTTGACAAGGGCCAAATTGTGATGGCTAGAAGACTGGGTCAGAGCATCTCCAAAACTGCAGCTCTTGTGGGGTGTTCCCGGTCTGCAGTGGTCAGTATCTATCAAAAGTGGTCCAAGGAAGGAACAGTGGTGAACCGACGACAGGGTTATTGTTGGCCAAGACTCATTGATGCATGTGGGGAGCGAAGGCTGGCCTGTGTGGTCCGATCCAACAGATGAGCTACTGTAGCTCAAATTGCTCAAGAAGTTAATGCTGGTTCTGATAGAAAGGTCTCAGAATACACAGAGCATCACAGTTTGTTGTGTATGGAGCCGCAGACCAGTCAGGGTGTCCATGCTGACCCCTGTCCACCACCAAAAGAGCCAACAGTGAGTATCAGAACTGGATCATGGAGCAATGGAAGAAGGTGGCCTGGTCTGATCATTAACATTTTCTTTTACATCACGTGGATGGCCGGGTGCATGTGCGTCACTTACATAGGGAACACATGACACCAGGATGCACAATGGGAAGAAGGCAAGTGTGATGCTTTGGGTAAAGTTCTGCTGGGAAACCTTGGGTCCTGCCATCCATGAGGATGTTACTTTGACACGTACCACCTACCTAAGCATTGTTGCAGACCATGTACAGCCTTTCATGGAAATGGTATTCCCTGGTGGGCCTCTTTCAGCAGGATAATGCGTCCTGCCACAAAGCAGAAATGGTTCAGGAATGGTTTGAGGAGCACAACAAGGAGTTTGAGGTGTTGACTTGGCTTCCAAATCCAATCTCAATCCAATCGAGCATCTGTGGGATGTGCTGAACAAACAAGTCCGATCCATGGAGGCTCCATCTCGCAATTTACAGTCATATTGCAACTTCAGTGCAAGCCCAGGGATTCTCCAAATGTACGCTCTGCAATACAGGCCAATCGCACTTTTTCCAGAAACTCATCGCAAATAACACGTCATTTGTAGAGCTAACAGGAAGTGGGCTTTGCATGCTGAGCTGAAAAGGTTCTAGATAAACGGTGACAATGCACAGAAAGAGGGAAGTGGCTCTTCTCGTTTTTTTTTTTTTTGTATGAGAGGCTAATCCTAGACTGAATACATACGGCTGGGGGGGTTACGAAATCTGGCTCAGCACGGGGGTCAAAGGCTCAACTGCAGACTGCAAACATAGAAGCTTCATTATAGGGTTACTGGCTGCACAAATACAAGTTAAATGCATCTTGGTAGCTAAAAAATGCATCAAACTAAACCCAAAAACTAGATCTAATTATGCTTAAGACCTTCAAAGACATGTACATCAAAGACAAAAATGCACTGCTGTGGTAAATACTCTGAAGTGGCAGTTAATTCTAAAGAAAGAGGGAAAACATGAGGTCAGAATTCCACATCACACTGTCAGTAACACACGGATTGCATTCCTTACATTCCACATTCCAAAGGTCACTGCAGGAGGCCGGTATACAGTACTGACTACACCCTGAACAAGTAACTGCTTGATATGCAATTGTACAAGTCTGATTGCCTCCAGAAGTTTGTGCAACGTGTTCAGAATTCCTGTCATGCATTAGACGACTTTGACCATGCTAATTACCTAATTTCATTAGTTTAGATGTCTATATTTAAATCAATCAATCCTGGCTTCCAAAGCCTTGATAACTGTCTCGTTATTTGTCTCTTTTTCTGAGGTGTGTCAAATCTGCTTCTTTTTCTTCAACAATGATAATGTTAGCAAAACTGCAGTCAATTATTGCATTTAGAATGACTTGTTGACTTGTTGTCAACTTAATAGTGACTTGATACAATCAAAGTGACCATACACTGCAAACAAATCATACACCCACCTGCATAAATACACACATTTGGCCTTAAGAAGATTTCCGAAGCTCAGTGTAAAAGCTGCAGTTCAATGTGGTCCGGTGTTGTATGGACAAAAACGTAAAAAAAAAAAAAACTTCTTTTGTGTTTTACAGAGAAAAGAAAGTCACAGGTTTGGAATGATCTAAATGATGAAAGAATTTTCATTTTTGGATGAAACTATGAACTATGCCGTACAGACAGTTTGTACCATCATATGTCAGTAATGAAGTATCAGGATAAGACATTTTCAGGTATTTCATCTTGTACATTCTTATAATTCCTTGTACATGCCACTGATGCGGTTGACAAACTCAGTTTCTAGACACATGCCGTTACATGTTTTACTGAAGCATAATTGCTAACTCTTACCCATATATGGGTGTCATTTATAACAGAAACTTCCTGGTATTTCATTGTCTATGTAAATAATTGACTGTGCTCAGGATGATGGACATACTTTATCTCTGAACCTTTTCAAATCATCCTATAAATCTGACATGAGCTTCAGATGAACTGCCATCTAAGGTAGTTCCTTTTCGACCAGGCTTATTGGAGCGAATGTGCTTCCTTTTTAAAGCATATTTAATTATTGCAGTGATAATGAAAGTGCCCTTTGAGGGCAGATGGATTCCAGTGTAAAAAAAATGCTCATGTCACTCAGTGTCAGCAGGGGAACGAGTGCTCATTATCTGAAGCCCACCTGATCAGCAATGTGAAGACTTATAGATCATTTATGTAACCTTCCATGTGCAGCGGCTGAAGGTGTTAGCAAAGTCTGCTAATAATACTGGAATAACGCTACAATTTATTGTTTGCTGTTGAGGTTTCATGTGATTTTCTTTCATACTGTTGACAGCATTGACACATCGTTTAAAGGCATAGTGCTCACAAAAAGTCATTATTTACTCACCCATGTCATTCCAAACCAAAAAGAGCTCTTTCATGATAACTCTTGGAGTGTTTGGCATGCTAATGGGTACAACAGTGTTGATATGTTTGGTCTTGGTGGAATAAATCTAAGACGCTGCTGCGGTTGGTTATTCCTTCTTCTGCTGCTGCTATTATTGCTGCTGTCATTATTGCTGCTCCTGCTGCTGATTCTGTTATTGCTGCTGTTATTACTGCTGCTGATATTGCTGTTGCTATTAATTACTGCTGCTATTTCTGCTGCTGCTGCTGTTATTGCTGCCACCATTATTACTGCCACTGCTGTTATTACTGCTGCTATTTCTGCTGCTGTTATTGCTGCCACTGCTATCATTACTGCCACTGCTGTTATTACTGCTGCTATTTCTGCTGCTGTTATTGCTGTTGCTATTACTGCTTCTGCTGCTATTTCTGCTGCTGCTGTTATTGCTGCCACTGCTATTATTACTGCCACCAGTAGCGGTTTTAGGCACGGGCGAACCGGGCAGCCGCCCGGGGCGTCATTTTTTCGTGACACATTGGGGGCGGCAGCACGAGCAGATAAAAAAAAATAAAAAATCCTCTGCGTCATCATTTATATAATTTCACTGTGTGTTGAATTGGCAAATTGGCGCTCCCTGCAGCTGCCGGCGCCCCTGCTTGCTGAAAATGTACCATGCACAGAAGCTGTGTGTTGTGAGAGAAGTGTAAAAGGGGGTGGGGCGAGAGGCGCGGGCGACATTTCACCTTTGGGTCTCTTTCAAATGGAACGTACAGGGCGGGGGGGGGGGTGGACGGGGACGGGGGATCCACACCAAGGCTGCGTTCCAGTTCGGTTTTTAAATGCCCTTCCCTCGCTAACTTCACTCGGTCTCGTTGACTCGGATGTACGTCATTGCTTACGTTGCACGAGTGCCCACTTCTGGCGGAACCTTTGTATGGGCTGAACTGGAACGTCCTAAGCCCTTGATCACTTGGAATCCGCAATGGAGCTGATTTATTATTTATTTTTTCCCCTTACAAAATTGTTTAATACAGCATTCTATATGTATATATGTGTGTTTTAAATGTTTAAAAAATAATCAATATATCATAGAGTTGTTTGTGGTGGGGTAAAGTAAACGCGATATGCGGCGACGTCACAATCGTGTTGCATTGTGGGTTATGGAGCTGCCTGAAGTGTACATATGAAGTAGACTCGCTCCCTCGGTCAAAATCGAGGGAGCGAGGGTCTGTCCATATAAACTTCCCTCGTCCACTTCACGAAGTGGAACGCACTTCAAAATGGCGGCAGGGATTCCCCCGAGGGGAAGTGTTTAGGGAAGTTCGCGAGTGCGTGTCTAAAACCGAACTGGGCTGCGTTCCAGTTCGGTTTTTAAATGCCCTTCCCTCGCTAACTTCACTCGGTCTCGTTGACTCGGATGTACGTCATTGCTTACGTTGCACGAGTGCCCACTTCAGGCGGAACATTTGTATGGGCTGAACTGGAACGTCCTAAGCCCTTGATCACTTGGAATCCGCAATGGAGCTGATTTATTATTTATTTTTTCCCCTTACAAAATTGTTTAATACAGCATTCTATATGTATATATGTGTGTTTTAAATGTTTAAAAAATAATTAATATATCATAGAGTTGTTTGTGGTGGGGTAAAATAAACGCGATATGTGGTGACGTCACAATCGTGTTGCATTGTGGGTTATGGAGCTGCCTGAAGTGTACATATGAAGTAGACTCGCTCCCTCGGTCACGAAGTGGAACGCACTTCAAAATGGCGGCAGGGATTCCCCCGAGGGGAAGTGTGTAGGGAAGTTCGCGAGAACGTGTCTAAAACCGAACTGGAACGCAGCCCAGTAATATAATTAATAATAGGCTAAAGTCAGTCACACACTTCGACTTTCTTCCAAATAATGCACATTTCATTCATAATGTTATAATACATGTTTTATTTGTATAATATTCTTAATATTTTTTGTTGATAATAATATTGTTGCTCTCTGCTTTTGTTACTTTTTATACTTTTTGTTATACTTTTTATTTATTTATATATCTGATTGTATATATTTTTGGCATATTAATATAGTGTATATTTATTTAAGTTCTGATAACTTATACTCATATTTTGTGCAGAATGGTGTTCATTGTCCTTTGGTAATGTTGGAGGTGGAAATTGTGCACCTTAAAAAGTGTGTTTGCTGTTTAAATTGCAATAGTTAATAACTTAATTCTCTTAAGTCTGGCTTTCTAATGAAGGATTTGTGCAATTGGGGTTGGGGGGGGAGGGGGCGCTCGAAAGGGGTCTCGCCCAGGGTGTATTTCAATGTAGAACCGCCACTGACTGCCACTGCTGTTACTCCTGCTGCTGCTATTACTGCTGCTGCTGTGATTGTTTCTGCTGCTACAGAGCAAGTACGGGACTTGCTACTGCCAATACATACACAACTGATACAGCAGGAACCGATCTGCTGTGCCCTATACAGAATGATGTGCTTGCAAGCAGATTGAGTTAAGGACCAGCCTGCGCTATCTAGAACTTTGTATATTTATTAAACTAGCTTCTTTTGTGTTGCAGAAAATAAAGAAAGTCATACAGTTTTGGAACAACATGAGAGGTAATAACAAGTAAACAATGAAAACACATTTTTGCGATCTATTCCTTTAAAGGTGCAGTATGTAATATTGACCACTAGTGGTTGAAATGGGTACTGCAGTCCAACTTTAAAATATTGGAGAGAGTTCCTCCTCCTCAGACTCGATATTCACACAGGGTGCCAGATTGAGGACACACAACAGGGGCAAGCGCAATTGACAGTGGAAGGCGATCGAGCCATAGAGTTTTTTTTTAGATGGATGGCGAAGCTTTTTAGGTCAGGTAGAATCTGTGACCTCTGACCTAGTTTGTTTGCTGGCTTCTGTGGCTACAATACGCTGTGTTTTCTGCCAACTGGCAACCCAGGGTGTCGAAATACTATTAGGTATTTGGGTACTATTTGGGTACTAAATTGGCAGTGGGTGGGATCACATGTACCAAAACAAAAACAGAAGCTCCGACACACAACGCACACACTGCAAAAAATGATTCCGCATTTTAGTTTGTTCAATGTAATTTTGTAATTTGATACAACTTGTAGTTTCTGAATTTGTTTGTTCAACTTAACATGTTAGGTTTTTACTATCTCAACTAGTCTGTAAGTTCACTGAACTAGAGTATGTGTCGCCTCAATTTAAAAACATATGCTGAACCATTAAGATATAAGTTCTCATTATTTATCGCGAGATCACTTGAAGCGCGAAAAAGGTCTCGTTCGTTCATCGGCATTGCTGGCATAGACTGGCAGCTGGAGAGTTTGTCGGCACGCGGCAGATTTATCTTCCATTATCATCATCAACTCTGGTAAGTAAATATACGTTCATATTTGTGAATTTATTTAAAATAAAATCGTTTGTATGGAAAAATCTAATTATTTGGTTGAATGTGCTGTTGCAAGTTGAGAAAAAAATTTAGTTGAATGAACAAATTTTAGTACAGATAACTTGAAAATTTAAGTTATCGTATTTCAACTTCACTCTAAAAAATGCGGGGTCAAAAACACCCCAAGTTAGGTTGAAAATTGACAAACCCAGCGATTGGGTTGTTTTAACCCGCTGTTGGGTTAAATGTTTGCCCAACCTGCTGGGTAGTTTTATTTAACCCAACTATTGTTTGACTATATGACTATATGGCTGACTTAAAATGAATCTAAAATGAAATTAAAATGTTCATTTATTAAACATATTAATAAATGTTCATTTTCAAGATATTTGGGGTTCATTTTAATTAAGCAATACTGTAATTTTTAAACAATAGTTGAGTTAAGTAAAACTACCCAGCAGGTTGGGCAAACATTTAACCCAACTGCTGGGTTAAAACAACCCAATCGCTGGGTTTGTCCATTTTCAACCCAACTTGGGGTGTTTTTAACCCAGCATTTTTTAGAGTGTAATCTTTACAAGTCCAGGTTAGTTGAAATAGGTTGTTGGGCCAACTATTTTAACTGTGTCAACTAAATTTTTTAAGTTGAACATACTTAGTAGATTAAGTCAATAAAACTTCACTGAGTCAAAGCAAAAAGATAACTAAAAAATATAAGTTGAGTGAACAAATTTTTTTTTACAGTGCATTTCAAAGTAGAAGAACTTGCTGTAGCATTGTTTTTCATAGAAAAAGAGTATGTGAACTTCTGAAAGCATATTATGGTATTTTTATGCTTTAATACAGTCAAAAAAAATTACATGCAGCATCTTTGAGTAAGTGTCCTTAATTAAAATTTTCCACACAGATGCACATTTATAATCTCAGACTTTCAGTCAAGGCAAGGTAAAACATGTTATTTTGCCAAAGTTATGAGAACAGGATTAGTGTTAAGGAGAAAATCAGTTTGTAGTGGAGAATGTGCCTGCATGCCAAATAGAGGAAGGCCCATTGTAGAAGAAATGTGATAAAAACTAGCATAACTTGTGGAGAGACAGCAAGCAAATCTAAATTCCAAAGCTTTTTGTTGCCAGCATCTACCCATGCCCATCCTTTACTAATGACTTTAGTAATGCATGACTGGTTAAGGCTGTAGAGGATAGTAGTTTTTCCTGAGGAGCCAGGGCAGGACAGCGACGGGTGCCAGGAGTGCATTTCTTGTCACGAGACTAAACGGATTTTATGGGGAGTGTCAGAACTTACAATGTAAAATATTCATAACACGTCTTCCATAGGAAGCTGTAGGTGGTGGTGGAATGTGGCATGACAGAAAGCAACCGTCTTTCATTTCTGTCCCCCCATCCAGTCTCATCCACCCCCTCCAACATCAGGTTTGTGCAGGCCGGGCAGACAACAGGCTCAGGGAACGTCTGTTTTGATCATCTGATAGCATAATAAAAGCACACTCTGTGTACGGCTGACGTAAAGCCATTCAAAATACCACCACCGATAAAATCATGCAGAATGCTGACTGAATGATTTAGTCATGCTGTACATATCTATGTATCACTTACTGTACGCTCTGCTGGTTGCAATGAAAGTATGAATCATCATCAATCTTTATACTGTCGATAAACATGGCAACCTTTTGAGTGATGTTGCCAGGCAACATTACTGAACATTTGCAGTGCGAGAGACAGGGCGTCTGTGCACAACTGATGCTGCTGTTATTGTTCCCCGTTGCATGATCCCATGTTTTGCTGTTCTGTAAAGTGTATATTTGCATTATATAGGGAAGCACCGATATTAAAATTGGCTGATATTAATAAGCTAAGAATTATTTTCATGTCATGGATGATTACAGATAAATGGCTGATATTAATGGCAGGTATACCATTTTGTAAAAATAAATAAATAAAATTAAATATAATAATAAAACCTCAAACTTTCTAAAAACTCTAAAAACCCAAAACATCAAAAATTAAAATATTTATAATGTACAGTATGAAATATATATATTCATTTTGAGATGCTAAAATTTACAATCTACACATTTTTAAAGATTAACTTTAAATAAGTGTAACATTCAATATCAACCAATATATCCAATAATGAAATGCCTACCATTCAAATTTTTGTCATTTTGGGTTTTTTTTCTCTTTTGAAAGAAAGAAATTAGGCATTTATTCAGCAAGAACACATTGAACTGATCACATTTCCCACAAAAATATTAAACAGCACATTGATAATAATAAGAAATGTTTCTTGAGCAGCAAATCAGCATAATAGAATGATTTCTGAAGGATCATGTGACACTGAAGACTGAAAGAAAATTCAGCTTTGCATCACTGAAATAAATTACATTTTACAATATATTCAAACAGAAAACAGGTGTTTTAAATTGTATTAATATTTTACGGTTTTTATATATAAATAAACAATGATAATATTATTAAAAATATATAATTTAAAATAAAATAATAATAATAATAATAATATTGACTGATTAGCAATATGCATCCATTGTACCTCAGTATGATAATGCAATCATGAAATATTTATCTCAACACTTGTAAAATATTTCTTATGATCTCTCTTGTTGTTGAAGTTGAATCAAGACAAAATATGTTTTAGAAATTAATAACTGTCAAAAAAAAAAAAAAAAAAAAAAAAAAAAATTATACAATCCTCTGCTTGGCTGAAACTTTGTTTTGCTCTGTTTTGGCTGCTCAGTCCGACAGGCAGTTTTTCCAGTGTCTGCAGCACACTTGCCGTAGTAAACAAAGGCAAGCATGCATACACTTGCACATGCTCACGGATCAGTCTTAAGCCCTTAAGACGTTAACTATTGCTTTGCAACTGCGTGTTAATGATACAGACTCGATCCTAGCAAAACCAACACCTTTGCAGCGTGCAAAACAACAACAGCTGATGGTGGTCACTGTCATTTTTCCACCACAAAAACACTGCCTGTCCCTCATAATCCCCCTTGTTTTTTCTGCCCCACCCTGCTGCATGTTTTCTCTTTAAGCTTGTACATAAAGATCAGGTATTTTTGCAGAATTTTTTGCATGGATGTTTAGTCACCCGCAGCCGATTGCAAGAGTAAGTGTATGCCAAAACAAAACAGAGGACAAATGTCCCCATAGTTGACCTCAAGAACATTTTTTCCTCTCTCTCTCTCTCTCTGTCCTATGGTTGTCAATGTCTGCACACACGTTCTCCACTTATGTAACATCCCCAGTTTCATGTACCACCCTGAGCTCTGTTGTCCTCCCCTGAAAAGAGCAGCTGAGCTGGGAGTTGTTTTGGCCCTACCCTAATGTGTATTTGACACATGCTCAGGCTCCACTCCCTCCATACTCACATGTCAGGGCAGAATACTACAAGATACTCACACTCTTACTCACATGCAGCTCCAGGTTTATTACCATCTACCAGTTTAGTCACTCTGGCTTTATTGTAACAGACTGTTCCAATTTCACTTTTGCACCCTTTATTCTCTTTCATGTCTTATTTTATAAATATAGATGTACTGTAGAACAGTCAGTGACTTACATGACCTACCACATAGAGCACAAAAACAGATTGGCAGATTTGTTGTATAGACACTGTCCTTAGGAATATTTATGCAAGTCTAAAATGAAAACCAAAAGTCAACAGTATTATATAAGATCTCATCTATTTCAAAAGTGCATAGCATGAATAACATAAAAAAAAGCATAGCAAAGCCTGTGCCCTTAAATCTTAAGTGTGCAGGGCTTATTTTCTTTTACTTACTGGTATTTTTCACAGATACTGCAATATTGGTTCACAACATTGTCATCTAGTATGCCATTGGTAAGTGAATTAATGTAATATTTCTATGGAATTATTTGACGTTTTACATAAAAGCCATTCATGCTTTAATTGTTACAAAAATAGATGATATACAGTACTGTGCACAAGTCTAGGCCACCACCAGCTTTGTTTTAGCAATGTTTTAATGACTATTCCATATTTATACTATTCTACTTACGGAAAAAAATGAAACTGCCGCCACGTTCGTTCCGTAAGTTGAATAGGGAAGGCGTAGGACATACAGCGTAAGCATTTTGAAGAATGTGGAAAGAGGAAGCACGTGCAAGGAGATAATTTGTGTTTATAAAGCATATACAGTTATATTTTTTTTCGAAAATGGCCGATGATTTCGCTAGATAAGACACTTATTCCTCGTCTGGTATCGTTTAAAGCTCTTTGAAGCTGCACTGAAACTGTAATTTTGACCTTCAACTGTTTGGTGCCCATTGAAGTCCACTATAAGGAGAACAATCCTGGAATGTTTTCATCAAAAACCTTCATTTATTTTCGACTGAAGAAAGACATGAACATCTTGGATGACACGGGGGTGAGTAAATTATCAGGAAAATTTTATTTGAAAGTGGACTAATCCTATAATTCGTACGAATTCGTAGATTTTATGCTAAATCGTGCATATTTTATGAGTTGCCAAATTCGAATGAATTCGTATGAATGACCTACCCTAACCCCGGCCCTAAACCTACACTGTAAAAAAAATCCCGTTGTTTCTACGGAAAAATACCGGCAGCTGTGGTTACCAGAACAATACTGTAAAAATGACATCTAACCGTAAACATACTTACGGAGTTACATGTGAATTTTACATTTTAAATCTGTTAAATTTACGGTAAAATAACGTATTTCATTAACTGATATAATGTTAATTTACCAACCTAATGAAGTACTAATATCTGTTTTGTACCTTTATAATACACTGACAGTCACCAAACACAGTGGTGATGAGAGTCACATGATGAATCAAAGTTCATCACAAGCAGCTTTTCCACAAGCTGAGAAGCACAATACTAATATATAGAAGGTGCACACAGTGTCATTCACACACACACTAAACACCATCATGGTAACATGCATGAAATTTTAAAAATGCAATAAACATTAATTTAACAACATTAGATGTAACATAAAACCCTAATGTACATAACTGATTAGAAAAAAATGAGAAAAACTAAGAAGAAACAGAGTTATTTCAATGAAAATATATCAAATGTGAAGTGTCACACAGGGAATTGTGGGAATGTCAATTTACGGTTTTTCACTGTAAATTTTACAATGAATTGTTATTTTTCACGTCCAAAAACTGTGAATTTAACGGTATTTTACCGTAAAATTACATTAAATGTACCGTTAGATCTATTACAGTTATTCACCGTATATAGTACGGAAACTTTCTGTAAACCAATCAACAGTTTTTCACCGCAGCATTTTTACAGTCTTTTACTGTTAAAATCACGGTCATTTTTTACAGTGTACCCGTCACTGGGGTTTAGACATATCATATGAATTCGTACAAATGAGTTTGTACAAATTAGCCACCTCGTAAAATACGTACGAATTGGTATGAGATTGCGTTGCAAAAATCAGTATTTATCATTGCTAAAACAACATCTAAGGGTGGCCTAAGATTTTTGCACAGTACTGTAATATTTGAGCTAAAATATTATTCTTATAAGTATTCATATTATTAGTAAACATTATGTTCTTATTGCCATAATCATCTAATTATTATGCAGAAAACAGCAGTAAAAGCAATAAAAAAAAAAGAAATAAGATAAAGGGTAGATATAAAATGCATAAATAGATAGATAGATAGATAGGAAACCTGTTAGAAAACAATCATTACTTTTGCAAATTCATTTGGTTTTGCAGAAATTAATGCAAATGGGACAGCAAAATACCCCAAAACATATTTGCACAACATATTTAATAATTTAAAAAATTATGTAATTTACATCTGTTTTCATAAATTGTACCGTTACACCATTTGCTTAGAACAAATCAGTCAAACACACTGAATAAACAGATCCGCATCAATGCAGAGTAACATTTTGTCTTTATTTTATTTCATCTACTTTTTCCGATATCATCATTTTTAAACAGCAATATCCACAAAATATTAACATTGTGCAAGAAAACATGATTTATGGCACATCCGAGAAGAACAATTACAAAAAATAGATATATTTCTTCATAATCAAGGCAGAAAGATACATATGCATACACAGGAAAAAACACAAAGTTAATGGGACAGGCTGAGATTGAAATCTACTGGCTAAGGACTCGGCTACAGATATTACCCACACAAAGCCTAAATCTCACCTCTCATGGTCATGAAAGAGCTCGATGGTGTGTGAAGTCGAACAACGTCTGGGAACGAGGAATTGAGGTTAAGGTATCACGGCCTTCTGAGCACCTTAAGTGTTCTCGCTGCGCGCAACGCTCACGTGTCCTGGCGCTCGCAGACAACGGGTCTCACAATGTAGCAAGACTTTTTCTCATTACACCTAAGTGTGGGGTGTTACTCAAGGATGTAAGCGCTTAAAGTGTATCCCGACACTGTGAGTCAAGATGGTGGAGAACGCAATGCTTACAAGCTAACTTAGTTAGACGTTCACAGTGTTTGCTCCAGTGTAATACCATCACATGTGGTACAGCGAGTTTGGCGACTGGTCAAAAGTAGTGCTAGCTTCGAGTACTTCGCACTTGGCCTGAAATGCGGACTTCAGTGTGGCTCTTCCTTTGCAATAACATGGCTAGCAATGGAAAAGTCAGAGAATTAATGCAACACTTGAAGCGATTCAATTCTAATCATTCATTATATAATACGATGCTTTGCTCCATCTCTCTCAAGTTATTTTTAAATGAAAAAAGCCACTACACTGCTCTGTTCAGGATTGACAGGAAGTGATGTCGCTGGAGCAGCTCTGTCCACCGAGCGATTCTGTTGTTTGCTGGATGACTCATAGCATCTCGTGACCTCCACATGCCTTAGTCATTCTTAATACAGGAGCTGATGACAGTTCAACAGCACAAACCCCCTCTGTCCCACTACGGGACCCTTTTTCCTGCACTCTGTTGTTATTTTCCAGCATATGAAGCGGGACAATGGGGGAATTCTGTTTTTAGCACTTATCTGAAGACCGTTCCGGGATCGTCACATGCAAAACCGTCACTTTTGGTGACCCAAAAGACTCTCAGTGGGTACACATTGAACATTCAGAGTTGTGGGTTGACCATGCCACTCATCTTTTGCATGTGACTTTTTAGGTCGAGCCAAACCCGACGGCCGGTTGCATAACACTGAACATCCTGCCCTTTAGATAGACTTAACAACACGGACCACCTCATGAAGCGTGCCTCGAACAACGCCTTAAGCACCTTGTGTGGGCATCGTGTCAACAATCTGTTCCACATTCCCTCAGAGGGAGCAGGTAACCCTTTTACTATCACATGTGCAAGCACTGAAGCAGTCCATCAAATCCTTCGCTCGTGTCTTTTGCCTCACCTTAAAGAGGACAAACTCGATGGTTAAATATGAATGATGGAAGAAACTGAAATATTACACAAAGATTACAAAAAGATAAAACATCCACAAAAAAAAAAAAAAAAGAAAAAAAAATGAATGCGCTTTAGTTATCAAACACTGTACAGTTTCATACTCAATGACCAGATTCCATGTTTCCATAGAAAGAAGAAATTGGAACAAAAACAAATCCAAACAGCTATTCTCAAAGTTAACACCTCTGAACATATCCAAAAGAAAGTTTATACATTTTTTTTTTCCTTCTGTATGGATTTTACAATCAAGTTTGGTTTCAGAGAAAAACAAAAACGGCCTTTGCAGGGGCTTCGACTTTAAAACGACTACATGTTATGGGGCATGTCCAAGCCTCTGCTGTTAGGATAGTAAATATTCATTATTATTTGATACCAAATTTTGGCCTTCAGCTTGTATTTCACAAATAATAGGGCTCACATTTTTATATAGAACTGCACTTTAGGAGGGGGCTGGGAAGGATAGTATTAGGTAAATATATTTTCTGCATTATATAAAATCATTCCTTTATAACTTAGTGTTTGAGGATAGTATAAACATTAGAAAAAAAACAAAGAATTAATCCTAATGAGTTTTAATCAATGAAAAGAAAAACTACAGCTCACAAACG
Organism: Chanodichthys erythropterus; assembly: GCF_024489055.1. Classification (NCBI taxonomy): domain Eukaryota; kingdom Metazoa; phylum Chordata; class Actinopteri; order Cypriniformes; family Xenocyprididae; genus Chanodichthys; species Chanodichthys erythropterus. The sequence goes on from NC_090236.1 coordinate 36,129,676, forward strand.
GACTGAGGAAGAAAAAAAAAACCATGTAAAAATATTGGCAACTCTGGTTAATGTCTTGAATCCCTTTTGTAGAACATGAAATGTGCGGTTTTGATAAAGATAAGCATACCTGGATTCAATTTTGGCCATACAAATCTAAAAAGAACCTTTAGCTTGCGGATTCGACGTAACAATGCAGGGTTAATACTGAACAACCGTTTACCACAGTGTGACTGGGCTAGCCAGCTAGTCAGTCAGCGTAACCATGACTGTCTTCCTTTACTCTCCTCCATCACCTATGGTAACAAGGTCAGCTGCTGCACTGAAAAAACATGCTGGAGGATCTCTCAGTCTCTGTGTAATCTTTTGAAACAGTTTAGAAATTCCAAATCTGCCACCTCCTGTTAAGTGCGTCTATATGCATGAACGTAAACAGGCGCGCTGTGCAGATTCATTCATATAGATTCACTCAACGCCGGGCTACATGACGCTAGGTATACAGATATCGCCCCTTTTTGTTTTTACCGAGAGAATGTGGCGTTTATTTTCTGGAGAATACCAGGTAAAAAGAAGTGTTGGACTGAATTGCCCATTGACTGGGGATGGGCGTCGGTTAAAGTGGGACTGGGGTAGCTGGGCTAGACAGAGTAGCTATAGAATGATGCAAGGCTTCTTGTCTTTGAAAGGATTCTCTGAGGTGGGAACCCCAACCAGCAGAGGGTCGCTGCGGGCATGCTGCTCACAGTAACTCATGAGGTCTGCAGCAGCCTTAGACACCTGGGGAAAAGACAGAGAGAGATGTTGATACATAGTGAAAGACTATCGTCAAAATCTGAGTGCAAGTGATAAAAATCATTCTTCCTATTTTATTTTCAGAAGAATACTGTTAAAGGTGCTATGTGTAAAATTTGGGAGGATCTATTGACAGAAATGCAACATAATATACAGTACAGTCCAAAAGTTTGGAACCACTGAGATTTTTAATGTTTTTGAAAGAAGTTTCGTCTGCTCACCAAGGCTACATTTATTTAATTAAAAATACAGTAAAAACAGTAATATTGTGAAATATTATTACAATTTAAAATAACCGTTTTCTATTTAAATATATATTACACAAAGCAATTTATTCCTGTGATGCAAAGCTGAATTTTCAGCATCATTACTCCAGTCTTCAGTGTCACATGATCCTTCAGAAATCATTCTAATATGCTGATCTGCTGCTCAAGAAACATTTAATGTGTACAATTGTACAAAATATTTGTGTACAATATTTTTTTTCAGGATTATTTGATGAATAGAAAGTTGAAAAGAACAGTGTTTATCTGAAATCTAATCTTTTGTAACATTATAAATGTCTTTACTGCCACTTTTGATTGATTTAATGCATCCTTGCTGAATAAAAGTATTCATTTCTTTCATTTCTTTTCAAAAAAATAAAAATAAAAATTCTTACTGACCCCAAACTTTTGAACGGTAGTGTATAATGCTACAGAAGCTTTGTATTTCAGATAAATGCTGTTCTTTTGAATTTTCTATTAATCAAGGAATCCTGAAAAAAAAAAGTACACAACTGTTTTCAACATTGAAAATAATCATAAATGTTTATTGAGCAGCAAATCAGCATATTAGAATGATTTCTGAAGGATCATGTGACACTGAAGACTGGAGTAACGATGCTGAAAATTCAGCTTTACATCACAGGAATAAATTACTTTGTCAAATATATTTAAAAAGTACACAGTTATTTTAAATTGTAATAATATTTCACAGTATTACTGTTTTTACTGTATTTTTAATTAAATAAATGTAGCCTTGGTGAGCAGACGAAACTTTTGGACTGTACTGTACATAAACTGTACATAAACTGTTTTCAGTCGTGCATAAAGACCTTACATAATGAATCATTGTTTTTATTACCTGTACACACCGGGACGAATATTGTACGTTTATCGCCAGCGATTTTCGAGAAGTTTTTTGTGTTCATACCCAAGCGATTTTCACTGGCGATGTGCAGGACGTGCACTCCCTGACAGTATATGGCGCTTGTACTTAACGGTAGTGCAAATAAACAGATTTATGAAACAGACATTCTCAACTATATTTCTTGAATGTAAAAGGGGAAAAAAAAAACAGTAAAAATACAGAAATAATACACATCTATTGGTGTGGCCAAGAACTGGCAGAGTACCTATAGCGTGCATCTCAATCAGCTCCCTAGTTCAGTAGTCAGGGCACTGATCAGGGAGTCGGCCACATTCATTTCACCGACCTAGGAAGCTAGGGAGCTGTTTGAGACGCAGAGATAGTTTGTATGGGTCTTCCTCGTCTACTTACTTCCTCTTTGTCGTCTTGGTACCAATCTATGCTAGGCAAGACCGTTTTGTGCTTGAGCGTCACCAAGTGGTGTTTTACTGTAACTCCAGCAGCTCCAGGCACATGAACAAATCCACCAATCTCATTGGTCTGCCAGTTTTTAACGTGGCACGTCAAACCAAAAAAACGAACCTGAGGCGTTTTTTAAAAAATTACGCTTTTACGCCTGTCGTTTTTTGTGCCGTTTTTCACTCACATTGGCGCCCTTTTGTTTAGTCACAAGGCGATAATCGTGCATGATATTCGTCCCGGTGTGTACAGGCCCTTGAATGAGCCACTTCTATCTTCATACACCACGGGTCCCCCCTCCATGTCAAGTCGTCATTATGCGCCAGCATGTTTCTACAGTAGCCCTAAACGGACAAACTGCTCTACAGAGCGCGTTTCGTCACTATGTTGTTGTTCTTCTAAATCATTAGTGTTTTTAGAGGCTTGCATCATCACTACGTTGAATAAACACAAAGTAGTAGTAGTAGTCGTCTGGTTTATTAGAAGCAGAGACCATTCTTTGTTAGAAGTAAGAAACCTCATTGCTTCACAAAGACTACTCTCTGTTGTCTCAGACAACGACATCTTTGTCTTGTGTCGGCCAGACGGCCACCGTAGCTTCTCCGAAAGGGAGGGGTACGAGGGGTGTGCAACGTTAGTTGCAGTTCACAACCTCAACTCTAGGTGCTGCTAAAATGTACACATTGCACCCTGATATACTCATGGCGAAGTTCTTTTTCATTATTTAATTAGGGGTAAAACGAAGTCCGAAATACATGAGCAATGATATACTGTTGGCGAACATCTAATGACACACATGACCCTGAGAGAGACATTTAGATGAATATGTAAATATGCGCTGCACTCCAGTAGTCAGGTTATGTTTGTTTATATAGCACTTTACACAATAGATTGCTTAAAATCAAGCAGCTTTACTGTATTAAACAAGAAAAACAGTGTAAGTGTCTCATTTAATCAGAAGTACAACATCATTTTCTACTATAAAGCGGCTCTCTAATATTGATGGGCACTTTCGAACCACTGCTTCATGAAGCTTTGAAACCTTTATGAATATGTTGTTTCGAATCAGTGGTTTGGAGTGCATATTTACACTGTTGTGCCTAGCAGGGGTCTCCAGTGTGTGGCATTTCGAACGCTTCGAAACTGAATTATTTTGTGCAGAAATTGGTTCAATTAATTTGAAGCTTTGAAAAGCTTCATTTCTCCCATTACTACTATCCTGTGTGTTCATGTTTTCACTTGCGGACGTCTGACCTCGACGGACTGAACAGGAGAAATATACCGGAAATGATTTCCACGTGAAAGAAGGCAATCACCACGGACCAATGGTTTTTCGAAGGTGTTTACCAGCCGTAGCAAACTTTTCAGTAGAATTCACTTTGACAAGCTGTTTCAAACTCCCAAATCGAACTTCCCTGATTTTGTTTGAAATGACATTTGTTCTTCAATTTAGCTTGAAGTATATCAGGGCCTTTAAAATGCTACAGTAAATACCTGTTATCTTACCATATAGAGTGAAAAGTTGTAAAAGGTTTAATATCTCATTATATGTCAAATTAAATATGTCAAATTTATGGTTTGAAAAACAGTAAAAGGACATTCCCAAAAGTCTCTGCATGACACTTCACATATCATCATATTTTATCAGTAATATACATTATGGTATTTTGTGTTACATTTTTGTGTTTAATTCATGTTTATTGCATTTTTGTTTATTTGTTTTGTACTTGTGTGTATGAGCCTGTGCATCATCTATATATGAGTATTGGTCATGTGTTGGGGACAGGCTGCTTATGATGAACTCTGATTCATCATGTTGCTTTCTATTATTATGGTGGGTATCAGTATATTTTAATGTAAAAAGCAGGTGATAGGTACTGTATATTAACATTACATCACCTCATAAAATATACAGTTATAAGCTGTAAAATAAACAAGCATCCCGTAATATCAGATTCATTGTCAAAGCATTTTTATTGGTGAATAACAAGATATTTTTTACAGTGTAGTATTCAAACTGTTTTTCTCATATGAGCACCACAGTTCAAGCCAAGGTAGTAACCACTTTGTCATGCCTCCAACGGATCAATAACAAAAAAACAAAAAAAAAAAGCTATTGCTATGCAAACATGTTTTACCAAACAATGAAACCTTATGTACCTTAATACGTTCGAAGCCTGCCTCGATCCTCAGCTGCTCCACCAACTTCCTGGCCTGGGCTATGTTATTAGTCGTCGACATTCTCTGCCATCGGTTATCGTGCCAAGTAAAAGGAGAAAATTCTACAAGAAAACACAGATGCAACAATATTAAAATGGAAGCAGCATTTAAAGAATGTGTAGTATGACCTATGGACAATCTATGTAATAAATGAGATAAAATGCTTCTTGAGGTGCTTTCAAACTCACTACATGCCTTTGAACAAAATCTCAAAATGGCATGCAGGGAGTACAAATAAAAGTGTCATAATTAAAGGGATAGTTCACCCAAAATTAAAAACGGTCATCATTTACTCGCCCTTATGTTGTTCCAAACTATAATGTATTTTGCAGAACTCAAAAGATGACATCATCGTATTATTATAATTTTTTTGTCCATACAATTAAAGTCAGTGTTACAATGTTGTTTTGAACTAGTGTTGTCACGATACTGAAATTTACAATACCTTGCAAAAGGTACAGATAATTTGTTAATATCTCATAATTTTTCGATAATTTGGGTGATTTTGTTGTAATAGCTTACACACAGAACAGGGAGGCTACATTTGCAAAAAAACAAAAACAAAACAGACTACTATAGAAATTAATCAATCAAATAAGTAAAATAAAACTAAATAGTTTTCATTGTAAAAATTAAATAAAGATTAATGCTTACAATTAAAGTTAAAACTTATTTAGTCAAGAGCATAGAGTGATTTTCTCTTTTGTTCTTTGTTTAACATGACAGACAGCAGCAGGTTTATTAGGCTGCTGTCCCTTTAAGAGCGTATGCGTGGATACAATATACTGTTACACAAAATGCGTTTTCTCTCAACTATTTACATTCCAAAACTGTCCTGAATTCTCGGCAAGATGGCATTTTAACATAATTTTGCATGTAATTGACTGTTTAAGCACAATAAGCCATGAAAAAGAAATGAATTTGGTACTCGTGAACTGTTTGAGAGGTGGCTTTATGAGAGCATCACTTATACAGTGGGTACGGAAAGTATTCAGACCCCCTTAAATTTTTCACTCTTTGTTATATTGCAGCCATTTGCTAAAATCATTAAAGTTATTTTTTTTTTCCTCATTAATGTACACACAGCATCCCATATTGACAGAAAAACACAGAATTATTGACATTTTTGCAGATTTATTAAAAAAGAACAACTGAAATATCACATGGTCCTAAGTATTCAGACCCTTTGCTGTATATTTAACTTAGTTGCTGTCCATTTCTTCTGATCATCCTTGAGATGGTTCTACACCTTCATTTGAGTCCAGCTGTGTTTGATTATACTGACTGGACTTGATTAGGAAAGCCACACACCTGTCTATATAAGACCTTACAGCTCACAGTGCATGTCAGAGCAAATGAGAATCATGAGGTCAAAGGAACTGCCTGAAGAGCTCAGAGACAGAATTGTGGCAAGGCACAGATCTGGCCAAGGTTACAAAACAATTCTGCTGCACTTAAGGTTCCTAAGAGCACAGTGGCCTCCATAATCCTTAAATGGAAGACGTTTGCGACAACCAGAACCCTTCCTAGAGCTGGTCGTCCGGCCAAACTGAGCTATCGGGGGAGAAGAGCCTTGGTGAGAGAGGTAAAGAAGAACCCAAAGATCACTCTGGCTGAGCTCCAGAGATGCAGTCTGGAAATGGGAGAAAGTTGTAGAAAGTCAACCATCACTGCAGCTCTCCACCAGTCGGGGCTTTATGGCAGAGTGGCCCGACGGAAGCCTCTCCTCAGTGCAAGACACATGAAAGCCCGCATGGAGTTTGCCAAGATGGTGAGAAATAAGATTCTCTGGTCTGATGAGACCAAGATAGAACATTTTGGCCTTAATTCTAAACAGTATGTGTGGAGAAAACCAGGCACTGCTCATCACCTGTCCAATACAGTCCCAACAGTGAAGCATGGTGGTGGCAGGATCATGCTGTGGGGGTGTTTTTCAGCTGCAATCGAGGGAAAGATGAATTCGGCCAAGTACAGGGATATCCTGGACGAAAACCTTCTCCAGAGTGCTCAGGACCTCAGACTGGGCCAAAGGTTTCCCTTCCAACAAGACAATGACCCTAAGCACACAGCTAAAATAACGAAGGAGTGGCTTCACAACAACTCCGTGACTGTTCTTGAATGGCCCAGCCAGAGCCCTGACTTAATCCCAATTGAGCATCTCTGGAGAGACCTAAAAATGGCTGTCCACCAATGTTTACCATCCAAACTGACAGAACTGGAGAGGATCTGCAAGGAGGAATGGCAGAGGATCCCCAAATCCAGGTGTGAAAAACTTGTTGCATCTTTCCCAAAAAGACTCATGGCTGTATTAGATCAAAAGGGTGCTTCTACTAAATACTGAGCAAAGGGTCTGAATACTTAGGACCATGCGATATTTCAGTATTTCTCTTTTTTAATAAATCTGCAAAAATGTCAACAATTCTGTGTTTTTCTGTCAATATGGGGTGCTGTGTGTACATTAATGAGAAAAAAAATGAACAAATGATTTTAGCAAATGGCTGCAATATAGCAAAGAGTGAAAAATGTAAGGGGGTCTGAATACTTTCCGTACCCACTGTATATTTCAGTGGTGCGTGCGCGAAACCTGTGTGAATGACTACAATTACGTGCAAGCGCTATGTAACCGGAGCGAATGAGATGAAAGAGTGACAGGAAGCGGGCGTGTGTCAATTTGCCATCAGAAAGACGACGCGCAGCTGGTATCAGTGTATCGATATGGCAGAAATATACCGTTTCAGATATTTCAGTACTGATACATTTTTAACAACACTATTTTGAACCACACTAGGGCTGGGCGATATATCGCATACGATTGTCACGCGCATTTCGTCAGTAAAGCTGGTTCCCTGATTACCGCTAAATCGCCATCACCTGCTTTCAAATGAAGCGGCATTTAATAGACAGAGCCGTAATTCACTGACAAGCTACGCATTATCGCGTTCATATCGCAGATGAATTGCCTTCGATAATGAACGTGATATTGCGTAGCTTGTCAGTGATCTACGGCTCTGTCTATTAAATGACGCTCCATTTGAAAGCAGGTGATGGTGATTTAGCGGTAATCAGGGAACCGGCTTTACTGACGAAATGCGTGTGACAATCGTATGCGATATATCGCCCAGCCCTAAACCACACTAACTTTCAGTATAAGAACAAAAACATTCTTTAAAGTATCTTCTTTTGTGTTCAGAAGAAAAAAGAAAGTAGTACAGGTTTGGAACAAAATGAGGGCAAGTAAACAGAATCTTTATTTTTGAGAAAGTCTATATAAATTATATGTCAATCAAGATATTTGTCAGACAGCTCCGACCACACAACTACCCCGAAGCATCAGTCCAGACCACCCAGTTCAGGGGGCCCATCAATCAGTCTAACGGTACAACTGAAAACAGGTGCGGCTGTCCTCTGAGGCCGAGCACACCGGCTTATCTCCTCCCTCCTTATTTTAGGACCAAGTGTTCTGAAAACAAAACGCATGAGGGAAGAATGCGCACTCTTAAATTAAAAAGGGATAACAAAATAAGACTCAGAACATTTCCATCATGATTTTGAAGAATGTTTCAACTGTTTTTCAATGGGATCCATAACAATACTGGACCCCATTGTCCTTAAAGAAAAACAATATATATTTTTGAGTTCCACAGAAGAAACTCAGTCACACTTTGGAACAACATGAGGGTGAAAAAATGATCCCTATCTCTTTAAATACAAGCCTTTCATACAACAACATCCTCCAAAAGGTCATTTGAAAAACCACTTAGCAACACCAAGTCAATTTTAATATCAGCACACCCACAGAGAGGTGACTATCAAAGTAACCGCAGAAACAGAGGAAACATTGGAGGCAGTGAAAGGTCTGGTTCTTTCTGGAGACAAACACACTCCTTATACGCCCCCCTCACTTTGCTCCACGCACGCGCTCCCAAACCAGCGCAGCACCCCTGGCATTCCAGGACGTTCCTAGAAGGGGCCGTAGTTCTAAACACATGTTGCTTAGTGCCTGGGCTTTGTCTTCTCACAGCAAACACAGTCTCTTTCACGGCTCCGTGTGCTGCATTCCAGGAAATGGGCACAGCAGCCCTGCATACATAATTGCAGCACTCTTAGAATACATTGGCATATTGATTCAAACATACAGGTCTCATAAAGGACGATGTCTCCCTTCACAATTTTTTCCAACCACATCTTCCTTTTTTTAAAAAGAAAACCCTCACAGGAAAACTGCTAAAAGGCACAATATTTGGATACACAGAGCCATAGTGTGTACTAAGTAGGCTCCATGTAGGCTGCTGCAATTTAATCTCGTCTACTGAAAAGTTTTGCATGCACAAAAGTGAAACATTTAGCTTCAGTCTATTTGGGTATAGATAAGAATGTTGCAACTGAATACTTGGTCATTTGATTTTAATATGCAGATACAAATTTCAGTTCGAGTAAGATTATTTTTGTCGTCGAAGAAATGTGCTAGAAAAAGTGAATCTACACAGATGCATTATACTTACTCTACAATAAACAGACTGCATTGCAGCTAATTTCAATACTGCACCAGTGTAGATTAAAACAAGGCGGTGCATTACGCAAAGTACGTTTACATGTGCAGTTATCATCAAGCTACAGCTGGGTTTTGCATAGTCGATGTACAGTCTTCATTTACTGCCCAAGTATACATGACACAAATATTTGGATGAAATGCATATCCGATGTGCAATTGCATGATCTAGATCTGCTAGTTTGAAAAACGGATACGATTTCTATTGGATTACCCTTGTGAAAAAGAAGTGCGCTTAATTGCATTTAATGTGCACTTGACATCTTACAAGTACACATTTTGAAAAAGCTATACTTGCAGATAATCTTATATTAATGAAAAAAGAACACTTAATTGTACTTAAAATGAGTACATTAAAAAAGATTGTTGGTTTAACTTAAAAAAGTAAGTTACCTGGTTGCCTTGAAATTTTGAGTTCATTGAAATTAAAAATTTGAGTTAATACAGTGAAAGCGATTGGTTTAATCAATAAAAACAAAATATTATGTTATCTGAACTATATTATCTAAGTTGCTTTGACAAAAGAATGTCAAAAAATGTTATTATAAATCATGAAAATATTTTTTTTACAGTTTCATGACTGTTTATTAACACAATAAGCACACTTTTGCACTTTTTAATTGTCAGTTTAAAAAGTACATTTTAAATCAATGTTTTAATCTTTTGTTGTTGTTTTTTTTAAGTATTCTGATGTGTTGATAAACATATTGAAGCACTTTTAAAGTACTTTAGGGTTAGTTCACCAAAAAATGAAAATTTCTGTCATTCCACACCAGTAAGACCTTTGTTAATCTTCAGAACACAAATTAAGATATTTTTGATGAAATCCGATGGCTCAGTGAGGCCTCCATTGACAGCAAGATAATTAACACTTTCAATGCCCAGAAAGCTACTAAAGACAAAAACAGTTCATGTGACTACAGTGGTTCAACCTTAATGTTGTGAAGCAACGAGAATACTTTTTGTGCACCAAAAAAACTAAATAATGACTTTATTCAACAATATCTAGTAATGGAAAAAAAATGTGAAATTTTGAAATGTTTCGAAACATTTATGACATAACGAAGCCTCGTTTACTGAAATCATGTGACTCTGACAGTTTGATACCTGCTCTGAACCACTGATCTGAAACAAAAGATTTGTAAAGCTTCGAAGTGTTTTGAAAATCGCCCATCTAGATATTGTTGAATAAAGTCGTTATTTTGTTTTTTGCCACACAAAAAGTAATGTCGTCGCTTCACAACATTAAGGTTGAACCACTGTAGTCACAAGAACGGTTTTAAATGTTTTTAGTAGCTTTCTGGGCATTGAAAGTGTTAATTATCTTGCTGTCAATGCAGGCCTCACTGAGTCATCGGATTTCATCAAAAATATCTTAATTTGTGTTCTGAAGATGAACGAAGGTGAACTAACCCTTAAATATAATTTCAACTGTAGTGTGTTATGAAGTATTGCCTATGAAATGTACTTAAGTGCTTTTTAAAAAGCACTCTAAATCTAATTGCATTTAATTATAAATATTACTAAGATATTTTCATTTACTTGCAATTAACTTGCAATTACGAGTCTGAAAACATTACAATCAGATGGCACTCAAGTATTTCCTTAGTACATTATTATATCCAGAATAAGTACTCTTTTTAAAAGTATGCTAAAGTGTACTTCTTTTTCACAAAGGGTTGCCAATGTGTGGTCACAGATGTGCATTTATTGGCATTTTACAACACGCTTACTCTACAAAAAGTGGGTTAAATCAAAGAGGTTTAGACCGTGTCACAAGGCAGTGTGCTGAACTCCCTATGGATCTTTATTTTCTCCTCAGAGTCAGTCAGGATTATTAACCCTTATCCATGACTTACAAACACACACATACACACTCCAGGCTGCAATCGCACGCTGATCTTTCACATAACTGTGCGGTCTGCAGCACCAAGGAGAGTCTCCAAAACAGGCGTCTCTTTCTCCACTCTGTGGAATTCTGATCTAGTGAGGAAGAGGAGGAGGAGGAAGGGGGGCAGTGGAAAACTGCATCCCACCCCGGAGTCCCTGTGCTCCATTTTATGCCACTTTGAGGTGTTGCATATTCAACAACAATAAAAATGTATTCAGTGAATAGACAAGGTTTAATTTGTTAACATTAGTTGACTAACACCAAACAACACTTTTACAGCATTTATTAATCTAGGTAAACGTTCGTTTCTTTATATACAGTACACTAATGTATTTTTAAAGTCGCAGTAAACCGGGAGCTGCGACCGACTTTATTTCAGTATTGTGACGTATTTTCCAAATGAAAGAATTTTGAATGAGAAAAATAGAGGGCGTGGCTTGTTTTTTTCCTGCTGGGATTTGATTGGATCTATTAAAGTGGGTGTTCCATTTAGCTCACGATCAAAGCTCACAGCAGACTGACAGTTGGAGGGGATGTTCTTCCCAAGCTGCCAAACTGATATCTTCATAGGAAGGCCAATCTAGTACGGAAGTATATTTTCAGATTTTAATCTAAAGATTACAAAGACAAAAAATTGTGAATCAACTTGCACGGATGAACCACAAGACTAGTAATGTGCACTAACAAAGTAAATAGGGTCAATTTTGATTTCATGCCGACTATATTAATATTAGTATTATAAATATAAATGAATTAACAATGAAAAATATGCTAACTGATATACTAATATATTAACCGCTGATTTGACACACTAATTCATAACACTCTGAATCTTCCTGAATCAGTGTTTTGAAATCTGCCATCACTAAATAAGTCGTTATTTTGTTTTTTTGGCGCACTAAAAATATTCTCATCGCTTTATAATATTAATATTGAACCACTGTACTCACATGAACTGATTTAAATATGCTTTTAGTACCTTTATGGATCTTGATAGAGGAAGTGTCATTGCTCCCTATGCAGGCCTCACGGAGCCATCGGATTTCAACAAAAATATCTTAATTTGTGTTCTAAAGATGAACGAAGTTCTTATGGGTGTGGAACGGCATGAGGGTGAGTAATCATTTTCATCTTTTGGTGAACTAACCCTTTAACAAACTGAACTTATTCACTAACAGACCACACAAAAAAAAAAAAAAAAAAAAAAAACATGCATACTTCCCATACTTTTTCCTTCTGATCTCTTTGGTATGTCCCTGAAGCATCTAAAAAGCACTGATAAATCCAGGAAGCAGCATGTAAACAGTGGTCAAGTGAGAATCTGAAGTATGCATCATTCTGTTTGGTCACAGTCTGCTCTGATATGTGCAGCTTTGGAGGCAGACTTTATTCTTGAGTTCAAAGTGAGGCGGCAGTTCCCGCCAGCTCTCCAATCAAGCGGCAGCATTAAATCAAAAAGCCCTTGCCTCTAACGGACACCTGGTGGCAACATGCCGGCTCTCTGGGTAATCTCACCAGGCACCAGATGCTTCCTACATTCCCGCTTTTTGAGTGCTCGGCGGGAATACCGTGTATTACTGTTCTAAACAAGGAGCATGAGGGAGGAAAAGAGGGGGGGAGAGGAAAATAGAGTGTTCTGGCCGTCAACAAGAGCTGACCAACGGCCCTTTGAGTCTGGCCGGGAAAGATGCCTCATATGGAATACCAATAAAATTTGAGCCTTGGTGATTATTTAGGTCATTGGCATTTGTGCTTGCTCATTACTTAAGCATGTGAAAATAATAGCTGCTAATACTAGTTTATGCTGTACTTAGATAAGTTGTTATAATTGTACTTAAAATAGCTTAGAACAAAAATGCAATCAAATTCATCATCTTTTCAATGAGTAGCAGTAAATGGGTAGTTTGATGGAAAAATATTTTACGTACCATGCAAAAGTTGAGTCAGTGCGTTTTTACTTTTTTCTTTTTTTTTAAAGAAGTCCCTTATGCTCACCAAGGCTGCATTTATTTGATCCAAAAACATACACCGATCAGGCATAACATTATAACCGCTGACAGGTGAAGTGAATATGATTATCTCGTCATCACGGCACCTGTTAGTGGGTGGATATATTAGGCAGCAAAAGAACATTTTGTCCTCAAAGTTGATGGGAAAAATGGGCAAGCGTAAGGATTTCAGCGAGTTTGACAAGGGCCAAATTGTGATGGCTAGAAGACTGGGTCAGAGCATCTCTAAAACTGCAGCTCTTGTGGGGTGTTCCCGGTCTGCAGTGGTCAGTGTTTATCAAAAGTGGTCCGAGGAAGGAACAGTGGTGAACCGGCGACAGGGTCATGGGCGGCCGAGCCTCATTGATGCACGTGAGGATCGAAGGCTGGCCCGTGTGGTCCGATCCAACAGATGAGCTACTGTAGCTCAAATTGCTCAAGAAGTTAATGCTGGTTCTGATAGAAAGGTGTCAGAATACACAGTGCATCACAGTTTGTTGTGTATGGAGCCGCAGACCAGTCAGGGCCTATGCCGACCCCTGTCCACCACCGAAAGAGCCAAAAGTGAGCATCAGAACTGGACCACGGAGCAATGGAAGAAGGTGGCCTAGTCAGATGATTCACGTTTTCTTTTACATCACATGGATGGCCGGGTTCAGGAATGGTTTGAGGAGCACAACAACGAGTTTGCGGTGTTGACTTGGCCTCCAAAATACCCAGATCTCAATCTAATGGAGCATCTGTGGGATGTGCTGAACAAATCTAAGGTCCACCTCGCAACTTACAGGACTTAAAGGATCTGCTGCTAACATCATGGTGCAGATACCACAGCACACCTTCAGAGAGTCCATGCCTCGACGGGTCAGGGCTGTTTTGGCAGCAAAAATGGGACCAACACAATATTAGGAAGGTGGTCATAATGTTATGCCTGATCATATGTATATTATTTAAAATATTATTACAATTTAAAATAACTATTTTCATATAAACAATTCACACATCAGTTGTGGTAAACAGAAGCTCACTCATGTTTGCTTAAAGCAAGAGAGAACCAATGAGGTTCATTCTCATGTGTTACGCAGCACGTCTGGGTGCGTTCACACTTGTAGTTCGGTTCGTTTGGTTCATTTGGTCCGTACCAAAGAAAAAAAAAAAAACATTTAGTCCTGGTCCGATTAGCGTTCACATTAGCAATTTTATCACCGAACCAAAAGATACCGAACCTAAAGGCACAGGGATACATTCACAACATGACATTACCGAACATGTAACAATGCTGTTTTCTGAGGTAAATGCGCTCGTTGTGTGTGCGTAGCAGGGCGTAGCCTGCATGTGATGGTATTTTGGCCAGTTGGGAACTCGTGAAGAGCTTATAAAATGTGTAAAGTAGTCAAAACACCGGCGGGAATCCATCCGTCACAAACACAAATGATCTGCTGCGTGGAGAAGCGCGTCTGATGCCTGTGCTGGGCAAACTCACGACTATGACGAGAAAAACCGACATGCGTGAGGATTCTGTCCTTTTTAGGGTCTCGTCTTCCTGTTTTGGGTTCGGTTACATGTCTTTGGTCCGTGTTGCATTCATATATCATTCGAACCGCACCAGAGTTCGCTTGGAAGCGGACCAAGACCCATCTTTTCAGCGGTCTCGGTCCGCTTGTTTGGTGCGCACCAGGGTTCGGATGGCAGCGTTCACATATGTTCAAATGAACTGCACTAACAGAGCAACCGCACCAGGGTTCGTTTTAATCGAACCAAACATGACAAGTGTGAACGCACCCTGAGCTTCCGCAAGAGGTTTGCTCTCGAGCATTAAACAAGTTCGGTTGAGCTCTTTTTATGTTTGCGGATAAATGTTTATATGAATAAAAGACTAAATTCAATCTGTTATAAAGTGATCGTGTTTCTTCAGTAAATTTGGACTAAACCGCTCAATTCATATGGATTAGTTTTACAATCTCTTTATGACCTTTTTGAAGCGTTGAAGTGGTAGTTGCATAGACTGTCAATGGAGGGACAGAAATATCTCAGATTTCATCAAAAAGATCTTCATTTGTGTTCCGAAGAGGAACAAAAGTCTTACAGGTTTGGAACGACATGAGGGTGAGTAATTAATGAAAGTCTGGTTGAATAGTGCAGAATTTTTGGTTGAACTAACCCTTTAAGACATAATAGACTGTTTACAAGCATACTTGCTAATATGGGCATTTTGACATTATTTTGTACGAATATATCCGTTCAAGCACAAGGAGAAATCAATTCAGCATTTGAGAGGTGTGTGCACACTTCATATGTCTGTTGCACACACAAAACTTTACACAGCGTGCAAATATTGAATTGAGTTCTCTTTAGAGTCTTCTTGCGCTTGAATATTTAAACTGGCAAAGCTTAAAAACATGTGCTTTCGTGACAACACAGTGACAAGTGACAGTTGCGTCAAATTTCCAGAGCACCGTTTACACTGCCCATGGGCCATCGGGCAGACTTTATTATCGAGCCCTGCCTCAAACATTTGAAGACAGAAAGACTATAAACCTAAGAAATTATGACCTACAGTCACCTTCTGTTTGTTGACTAAGTGGAGCTGAAATAACACTATATTTTATGCACACTATATAAGAGCAGGGAGTTCATGGCAAGTTCACAGAGTAGCAACGCTGCACCACTGTGACTCCTAATGACGGTTACCTTCCACACCCTTCCTCGATCCTGACGGGCTCAGTCAGCTGCTGCAAAGCTTCTTACAAGAATCAGAAACTGAAAATACACAGCCTGATCAGCTGCCAACAGAAATGCCAGAAGTGTTTTCCTCAGCTTACAGGACTTTCCAGCAGAGCAGCACACTAGAAGGGGGAGGGAAACGAGGGGCATGGAAGGAAAACGAGAGGAAATGAATGGGATTTCTCATCTCCCAGCTGAGATCAAGTGAGGGAGTGTTTGCTCACGTCAGCATGCATATGCACAGAGGGGTCACAGAACATTCGTGAGCTTGTGTCTGTGCGTGAGGGTGTGACCAGTGGGGACGGATCTGTAGAGACACACCGAGACAGACAGACTCGTGACCAGGCAGACAGAAAAATAGACAGAGGGGCAAATGACTGAAGTGGGTGGAAATTGTTTGGACAGGCTTACACAACATGTTCCCTGCAGAACCATTACTGATACAGTTTTGGCAGACACATGCGGCATGCAAAAATACAAAAGACCTGATAGTGTAAAAATGAGAATTATGGCCTTTTGTTTATAAAAAGGTTCTTAGCATCAATATAATGAGCTTACAAATGAATTATAATGATGATGACTAAGTTGAATTCTTGAGGTCAGGGACCGGTGCAACATCTCCAACACCCCAATGAAATGTTTGATCAGACAGGTGGAGCTGGCATTGCCGGTGTGTGCATCACTCTGTGGTACCGACACCACCCTGTTACAAACTTGTTTTTAGAAAAAATGCAGACAAAAGAGGGATTTGAAAACGCCTGAATAGCCACTTTACGATAATACCTTTCAATAGTCATACAGTGAAAAATTGTTGCTAAGGAATTCATTAAGCATTTGTTTAATAATCGGAGGAATTGTAGGAATGCTGTCCGAAGCAATTTGTGTTAAAAGTTACGAGAAGCTATTGTGACCACAAATCCAGTTTTCACAACACATGTAAGCCGTAAATACTCTTAATGGGATACTAATGCAACATGCAATAGTGAACATACTTTAAAACAGGGGTCTTTAAGACAGATGGTGCCGAAAACTGAGAGTTGCATTTTTAGCCTGATTTGTATCTGTATTGAATTGCCATCTGAACTGATGTACAGCCATACTGTATGTGTGCTTTAGATTTTTATTTTACATTCAAAAGTTGGGATTGGTCTCTTATGCTCAACCAGGGCTGCATTTATTTGATCCAAACCACAGCAAAAACAGCGATATTGTGAATCATTCCTGCAATTTAAAATTAGAGATGCACCGATTTATCAGCCAATAAATTTTCACACTAAAAAACACTTTAAAAACAGCCGTTAGTCAGTGCCAATATATCCTGTCAATAAAAAGAGGGCAGGAAAATGCACTGAATTTGTCCTTTGTGTAAAGAAAACACTAAGAAACCAGTTTGATGTTCAGTATTAATAGTAATTATATGAATTAACATTCAGAAAGTTAAGAAATATTAATTTAATCTTCAGAATTTTGTTAATGTGTGTTTATTAATTTGAGTAATGTGTTTATGTTTATAGCTGATACCAGTTACTCTGAAACAAGTTGATGAAATGGAGAAAATAAAGTTTTTATTTGCATTTCTTTCAAAAAATAATAATTCATTATTAATTCTAGTGAATTTACCATTAATTTAAAAGAAGGTATAAAAGGCAGAACCCCCAAACTATCGGTAGATATCACTCTGAATAATCGGCTATCGGTAGAAAAATTTAGTATCGGTGTATCCCTATTTAAAATAAATGTTTTCTAATATAATATAAATATTTTTTAAAAAGTAATATATTCCTGTGATGTCAAAGCTGAATTTCCAGCATCATTACTCTAGTCTTCAGTGTCACATGATCCTTCAGAAATCATTCTGATATGCTGATTTGATGCTCAAGAAACATTTCTGATTATTATGATGAACTTTCTTTGATGAACAGAAAGTTCAGAAGAACAGCATTGATTTGAAATGGACATCTTTTATACAATTATAAATGTCCTTGCTGTCGCATTTCATCAATCAAATATGTCCTTGCTGAAAAAAAAAAGTATTAATTTCCTTCAAAAGAAATATTACTGACCCCAAACTTTTTAATGGTAGTGGATATTTAAAGTATTTTAATGGATGTAATGTATCAAAATTAAACAAGAAGAGGAAATTTATTACAAACACACACACACACACACAAAAAACCTTCATTTAGAAGACAAAAAGTTTTCGATTTACATCGTCATCAGTGTTAGCCTTATTATCATTTTGCAGATACCTGCATAAAACCATTTGGAATATTCTCTTAGATCAGCAGAAACAGAATGAAAACAGACACTGATAGAGAGCAAGGCTATATGCATGCAAAACTAACTAACCAACATATGCAATATGCTTAATTTTAATTTTTTACTTGCAATCTGCAAGTGAATTTGTATGCAAAAACATGCAAACCGACAGCCACTGTCAAACTGCACAGTGAAAGGTTCACTCTACCAATGACAGATAGTGAACATAGAGGCAAGGTTGAATATGCACAACACCCCATCTACAGGCAGGCAGCTAATGCCAGAAAAGCACAGAAACATGTTTCTCTAGTGTCTTGGGAGGAGGCCCCTATTTTGACAACTCAGCAAAGTGAGGTTGAGGTTAAACTGTGGGCAGGAGGAAAGATGAATGATAACCTTGCTCCTACAAAACCTGGAGTGAAGGTGACAGAAGGATGAGGTCAGTAAGTGCATCTAGTCAAAACACAAAAAGCGTGTGTGGGAGAGCCATACACTCTCCGGATCTACTTCATAGGTGATATTTCTTTCCACTCATGAATGGAAAGAAACTGAAGCATAAACAGGTTTTCTGAGGTGACGAAATAAATCCGATCTAGAAACATGAGAAACCCTACAAGAGCAACTCTACGTGACTCAGGAAGGTGCATAAGCTGATAAACATCTGCAGTGGAACAAAAAAAAAATAAAAAATACTGTTTCTTGCCCTCTTCCTATTCTGAGAATTGAGTATTTACAAGATGGCACAAATCATAACTGCCTTTTTGTGATTCACTGACTCCAGGAGAATGTTAGCCGGTCAGATCCTTCGTGATTGAGTGAGTCTATAAGCGGGAGACTTGGTTCACTCACCGAGTCACTCATGCAAACATGTGGTTCCAGCATGATGTGTGCACATATCGCACACAAACAAGGCCTTTGAGGTGGGAATCGGAGCCAGGTGCATAGCAATTAACCATTGTGATCAGGCAGTAAACAAGCATACAGGGCAGAGGAGAGAAAGTGACTAACCGGCCTCTTTCACAACAGCCAACTTCCTCCCCCGCTCAGCTTCCTTATAAGGGCAAAGGAAGCTGAATAGACTGAAGTGGGGAACTCCTAAGGGGTGCGACGCAGCTTACAGTAAGTATGATTGGCACTTGTCTGGGGGATTCTGAGTCGACGTGTCCATTGCCTTATATAGCATTTCTGTGTGTTTCCCTGCTCCTTGAAGTGCACTGGAAAGTCTGCAACAAATATGACACATTTATCATCATGAGCTGTGGAGAAGGACGACGTGTTGTGGAAACATTTGCCATGTTCTCCTCGATGTCTTGCTGCGGAGACAGCGTGTTTGGACTGAAAGAGACTTAGATGGGACAAATTGGTTGGATATGTCCTTGTGGGAATGTACATGCGTGGAGGTTGGGAGATATTTGAGATGACGTGAAACGTGTCTGGTCAAGGCAGCCTGTGACGCAAGAGCACTGCGCATGTCTTTCCTCTTTTGCCCCCTGATAAAACTACAGCACTGTTGGGAACACCGATAACTTAAAGTCACAATGAAATCAAAATGGACAATTCTTATTTTTTTAATGGAATATTGCAGTGTTTGTTATGAATAGTTTATCTGTGCACATCATTATTTTATTTCCATGCTCTATCAATTACAATGACATCACTGTATGAGGGCGGGGAAATAACCTCTCTCCTCCAGCCACCTGTCACTCACATGAGATCGCAGCAGTTAGCAAACAACAACAAACCAATGATGCAATCGCTTCCTGAGAGATAAAATAAGGTCCTGTCCAACATTTTATTTTCAAGAAGTTGTTTCACTCGGATGTGTGTCACAATATGTTCACAATTTTCGGTTCAAGCCGACTTCAAAGGAATGACATCAACCCATCAATCAAATGTAAACAGAAAACACATTTTGCATTAATCTACATTTCAAAACGCTGCTTCATGAAGCT
The DNA here is from genome assembly GCF_024489055.1 of Chanodichthys erythropterus. NCBI lineage: Eukaryota > Metazoa > Chordata > Actinopteri > Cypriniformes > Xenocyprididae > Chanodichthys > Chanodichthys erythropterus. The sequence goes on from NC_090236.1 coordinate 36,149,617, forward strand.
TCACAAATCTTTTGCTTTGAATCAGTGGATCAGAGCGTGTATCAGACTGCCAAAGTCACATGATTTCAGTAAACGAGTCTTCGTTACGTCATAAGTGTTTCAAAATTTCAATGGTTCACCACTGGGGGGCGTGACTTTGGCAGTTTGATACACGCTCCGATACACTGATTCGAAACAAAAGATTCATGAAGCTTCATGAAGCAGTGTTTTGAAATCGCCCATCACTAGATATTGTTGAATAAAGTCGTTATTTTGTTTTTTTGGCGCACAAAAAATATTCTCGTCCCTTCATAACATTAAAGGGATAGTTCACCCAAAAATTAAAATTTGATGTTCATCTGCTTACCCCCAGGGCATCCAAGATGTAGAGGACTTTTTTTCTTCAGTCGAACACAAATTATGATTTTTAACTGCAACCGCTGCCGTCTGTCAGTCAAATAATAGCAGTGATTGGGAACTTGAACAATAAGAGTCGAAAAAACTTCCATAGACAAATCCAAATCAAACCCTGCGGCTCGTGACGGCACATTGATGTCCTAAGACACGAAACGATCGGTTTGTGCGAGAAACCGAACAGTATTTATATCATTTTTTACCTCTAATACACCACTATGTCCAACTCCGTTCAGCTTCCGGTTAGTGAGGTCTGATCGTGCTCTGACAACGGAAGTAATGTCTGACACTCATTGAAGTATATGGGCGAGACATCACTTCCGTCTTCAGAACGCGTTTTTTGACCTCACTAACAGGAAGCTGAACGAAGTTGGACATAGTGGTGTATTAGAGGTAAAAATTATATAAATAATGTTCGGTTTCTCGCACAAACCGATAGTTTCGTGTCTTAGGACATTAATGTTTCGTCACGAGCCGCAGGTTTTAATTTTGATTTGTCTAAGCAAGTTTTATTTACTGTTATAGTTGAAGTTCCCATCTACTGCTATTATTTGACTGACAGACATCAACGGTTGCAGTTAAAATTCATAATTTGCATTCGACTGAAGAAAAAAAGTCACCTACATCTTGGATGCACTGGGGGTAAGCAGATAAACATCAAATTTTCATTTTTGGGTGAACTATCCCTTTAAGGTTGAACCACTGTAGTCACATGAACTGTTTTAAATATGTCTTTAGTAGCTTTCTGGGCATCTGAAAGTGTTAATTATCTTGATGTCAATAGAGGCCTCACTGAGCCATCGGATTTTATCAAAAATATCTTGAACATTAACAAAGGTCTTACGGGTTTGGAACGACATAACGACATGAGTGATTAATGACAGAACTTTAATTTTTGGATGAACTAAACCTTTAATGTACAGTATGTAAATACATATTAATTTTGTTATTTAATTTTTTTTAAGATTTGGTTCAAGTGAGCGTTAGATGACAGCATATGTAATCTAAATGTTGTTAATGTTAACTATTAAAAATCGTTTTCAGTAGTTGAAATGAAAATAAAATTAAATGAAAATATTAGATGAAAAACTAAAACTTTAAAAACTTCAAAGAAATTTTTAAATGTTGCTTTGGCAACTAACTGAATTAAATAACTGAAATAAAAATTAATTAAATATATATAGAAATAAAAAAAATGAATAAAAATGACAAAAAGCACATAAAATTACTAAAACTAAAGTTAAAAAGAAAATGAAAAGCTACCATTAAAATATATATATATATATATATTTTAAATTGCACAACCTGGAATTAGGGCTGCACAACATTGGGGAGAAAAAAAGATAATGCAATATTTAGTTTTTCTGCGATACATATTGAGATATGAAAACAGTTTCACCAGAAGACTTGAATAGCTCTATTTAGAAAGAATTAATCATTCTAGAATGATTGAGGTTATTTTGTAGTAGGGAGTGAAACTGCATAGAACAAAAATTGCTTCAGACAGCATTCCTACATTGTTATAAAATAACAAATTGCAAAATATACAAATGAAATGAGATTTTTTTTTTTATGTTTTTCAGGTAAGTCTAACAGTATTCTGGTACAGTAATTGAATAATCAAATGTAAAATAACTACATAGACTTCACTGTATAAATTAAATATAATTGTACTACAAAAGTGATTTTCTCTTTGCATTTTGTTGTTTGATTAACAAATGACACAGACAGTCTGCTGTCACTTTAAGAGCTAATGCACAGATCCAATAAAATGAAGAGAATTCGGAATTCGGTGTTCAAAGAGTTCCGAAGAGAGTTCTTTTTTGCATCTTTGTGCACTCGAATGGCTTAAAATTGCTTGAATGTTTAAACTGAAAGAACCTAAAACACGTATAAATGATAAACTTTCTCTTTATGATGATTAACCCGAGAATCACATGCGTTTCAAACCGTGGTGCCTCGTCCGTACGGGTCACAGATCAACTACGATCCCTATACTTGACATTGTGGATGCAGCCCTTCTTGCATTCATCCCAACCTTCGCCCCTGTGCAGAACCCCTGCAAAGCCATAGTGTAATTTATGACTATGCAAACTGTCCAAGGCTACAAGTAAGGCCAGTTTCATCTTTGATCCAGAGTCTTGCATTCTTTCTTGGAAACCCTTCCTTTTTCTCTTTAATCAGATATTACAACTGCAGGAAGTGACAGCGTGTTGTTCTGCAGCACCACAGAGCTTGTCTATCTCTCCAAACAGGACATTAGATGACCTTTGTGACGACCTCTGTGACATCTTACAAGTGCCAAAGTTCTGCTGACACCATCCCCCGCTGACTGCTGCACTGCTTTACTTGAATCTGCACTCCATGACGCACATTACACGCATCTCCGACGAGCTCTATATATACAAACAAGAGACACATTAGCATGGTTCAACACACGGTTCAGCTAATGATCTCCACTCCTTCTTCAAATATAAATACAGACCTCTTCAATGACTATGACATGGACAACAAACTAATAATCTCTTAGTGCTTTATTGCAGTTTGACCCACTCTGTGCACTGAAAAGCTGCAATGAAGCCACTCAAGGAAAGCATTCTCCTTTTGTAAACAAACACTGGTGATTTGTGTTTTTAAGTACAGATGATGACTTACATAATTGATGTGTTACATAATTTACAAACAGTTCAGGCCAATCCAATGCCAGTAGAACCCACAAACCATAAATGAACAGAACAAACGGAGGGTCTTAATATGCATTTTTTAAGATTACATTTTTTATATATATATAGGGATGTGAATTGATAATAAAACAGAACAAATAAGTCCCATGGTTTTATGTGCACCAGTGAACTATGTTTCCATTACCCTGCTTTTATGTGCATTTTGCATCTGAAACAAGTGTTGAAAATGTAAAAAAAAGAAGAAAAAAAACCTTAATTCACAAAAAAGTTCTTACGTTTGCTTGAGGTGGTTTTTGACGTTAATGCAAATAATAGGAGATGAAAACGCATTTGTCGAATAAATTCTGACCTAGCGAACATTAAACTCGCATGACTAATCGGCTGTTTCCGCTGATGGTGTTTTATTTAATGATGGTTACTAGGTTACCAATACCACCGTCATCCCCTCGAACAATTTGATGGAAAAGCAACTAATTTGCATTTGTTTGTTTTTCTTTTTTGCGAACTTTGAAAAGATTTGCTTCACGTTTGGATGGAAACTCACTCTTTTCCCACCATTGGCAAAATTTTTCATTCATTTATGACACAATGCTCCCCCGCCATTGACAAAAAAAATTGTGTTTTCACTGCTATACGGTAGGGGGCGCTATTACGCATCTTCTGAAAGAGTACAGAATCTTCAGATCAAAACACAAGCGAAGCAGCAGCAGAAACAAGCAAAAGAATCATTGCTTATGCACAAGTAAAATAATGTGATCATAAAACATTAAACAGCATATAAATTAAAACCAATTTGATCATCATGAATTCGATCCGCGAGAATAAAATGTTTTTTTTTATTTGTTTGTTTGTTGGCTTCAAAGCAGAGGCTCTGTTCTTTCTTTTGACATATCGTATGTTCAGATATTTATACAACAAAATAATCTGGGGGCCATAAAATATTTATGAAAATCAAAAATGCTGGTGCCACTTTAAAAAAAAAAAAAAGTGCTGACAGGGAAAAAGTTAACTAAACTAAAACTATTCAACATTGTTTTCATTATTTCATTAATTGAAATTTAGCTGAAAAAAAATCTATATTAGATGAAAACCAAATAAAAATGATAAATGTTGTTTATTATAATTATATCTTACACACACACACACATATATATATATATATATATATATATATATATATATATATATATATATATATATATATATATATATATATATATATATATATATATATATATATATATATATATATATATATATATATATATATATATATATATATATATATATATATATATATATATATATATATGTATATATATATATGTATATATATATATATATATATATATATATATATATATATATATATATATATATATATATATATATATATATATATATATATATATATATATATATATATATATATATATATATATATATATATATATATATATATACACACACACACAAAAAAAAATATGTATATATATATTTTTTTTTTTTTGTGTGTGTGTGTGTATATATATATATATATATATATATATATATATATATATATATATATATATATATATATATATATACATACACATACATCTCATAGTTGAAGTTTAAGTACTCAAATTACTAAAACTGAAATAAAAAATATATCTAATAACTAATATATAATAGTAATAACTAACATTAATAAAATGACAAGCATATTGCAAAATTACTAAAACATAAACTAAAATTAAAAATGAAAACTGCTAATTCAAAACATTAATAAAATACTATAATAGTATATAAATAATACTAAAGTAACACTGATGTGCACAGATTATGCAAATATTGATATATAATCTACACATTGAATGCTAAAATTATTGTACAATCAATATAAAGGAAGAATAATATCCATAATATTTGGTGTCTTCTAAATGTTACTGATGCTTATGGCGACTCCAGTCCAACAAATCACAACAAAAATAGTGGTGGACTTTTTCTATTGAGTTAGCAGTTTACAGCATCCATCTCTTGCGTATATACACAGACCAACAAATAGTGCAGTTCCCTTTCCAGAGTAACTGATTTATCTGTCATGTAGTGGAGTCACAAAATGATTGAAATGCCTTCCCTTAGGTAGAACAAGTTATTATTGTACCAGAGACGTTTCCTAACTGAAGCACATGGAATCAATTGCACATGACTTGTAATGGAGACAAATCTTGATAATTACTACAGCAGGAATGGAGGCAGCTTTAATAAAGTGACCATTCACTAATGCCACACAGTTTTATAAATGGTGACCAAGAGGGAGACAGGGAATGAGACGGAATGTTTAGAGTCGGTCTACGGTCGCTCTCTGCGTCTGTCGCCACCTAAAACAGCAGGGCATTAGGGAGATATACGGCAGGCCGTTTCACACCTCTGCCGTGAAACTGCGTAAAGCAGGCGGTTCACATGCATGGCAGAGGATTTCTGACCTGGTCTCCATTGGACTCCTGCTGAGAAGGGCTGTTGCAGATATCAGCTGCACAGGTGTCAAATCTCACTCCTGCTTTCCCAAACAAGCCACCCTCAATGCAAAGAGTGTAACTGACTTCTCTAACACATGCATCCGCCTGTTTGAATAGAACACAGGGAACCAGGACTGTTTACATGCAAAGGACCAATGTGGAAAGGCTGCTAGGATGATCCAATTAGGTATGTTATCAGGACAGGTGACTAGGTGTGAAGTATTTTTGTTGTTGTTGCAGTGAAATGAAGGCAGTACTGTTCCTGTAACTGTTTAAACACATTAAATCATGCATGCAACACATTTCCTTGAGCTGAAGCAGGTAAACGAATGAGAAACATTCTTTGAGCTTCTTCCTCAAGGAAGGAAAGGCCTGGTCAAGTGCCAACAATGCTGTTGTTTTTTCTCTTAAATGCATGATACTGACCTATTCTATCTTAAATGTCATGTTCTTTCTCTTGCATCGATCAAATTGCACAATTAACTATAAAAATAATGATAATTTGATAGTACTGATTAATAGATAAAACAGCAATGAAATAATGCAGAAATAAATTAAATGTATAGCATCATACATGTTTTATTATAAAGAATTCTTTAAATTTAAATTTAAATATTTGAATTATAAATTAAATGAACTGAATTACTAATAAATTAAAATTATTAAAAATTACTAAAATATTTGAATATTATAATATTTTATATTTTTTAATCAATTCTACAAATTGAAATTAAAAGGCACAATATGTAATTTTTCACCACTAGAGGTCGCTTATTCAAAAAGCCGTAGCTTGATGACGCCTTGATTTTGCAGAATCATGGGAGGTGTTGTCTTCACGTTTACAGCCGGTGGAAAAGAATTCAACGGGACTTCATATTCATGGATGAGCTAATGTATTAAATTTATTAACATTACTGTAGCATACTAAGCAGGGTGTGGCTGAAATCCGCCAGAGCGGAACAAGGCCGCTGGAGCAATTGCAAATGAGAGACAAGCGCAACACACGGCTCAAGAGCTTTTATTATGCCGCAGACGAGTGCTTTCGCTTCTTCCAGTCAAGCGTATGTGAGGTAACGCAGCTCTGTTTATCATATTAGATACATTTGTGTGTTGAAAGTTGTTATAATGCTGCTCTGTGCGTTCGCTCGGCAGCTGCTATGAGACACTTGTTGCACATTGCAGTAATATAGATCAATATTAGGCATGGTAAAACATAAATCAAGAAAACAAGATTTAAACAGTAAGACTACATGTGTTGAGCAATATAACATGATTCGTTTTCTGTCGATGAATGCATCCAAACAGTTGCTCGCCTGTCTAATAAAACACTTCATATATTAAAGCGTCTTTGGTGTTTCCATGGTTTCTACAAGATAAAACCAGAAATCGATGGTAACGCGGATACGACGTCATTGATAAGCAATGCACAGACACAGTCCGTGTCCTGCTTATTTCTCTGGATTTAGACATTCTTGGAAACATTTGGGATAAAGTACACAAGTCAACAAAATATATAACACTGTTCTAGTGATTTTTAGATATTTCACTCAAAAAATCCTACATATTGTGCCTTTAATAATCAAGAACATAATATTAAGGAGAAAAAAATATATATCATAATCAGCCCCAGATCAAACTTAAAACTGTTTCTTTTTTTTCTCTTGAGCAATTATGTATGAGTGTTAAACCTTTGGCCCTACATGGTTTGCAGGAATGGACTCAGTGTTGGGAAGCCACACCTCTTCCCTCAAATCTTCCACATAGTGAGGACGTTCACAGAGCGTGGAAATGCCCTTAAATTAGGTCAACGCTCCTGGAGATTAACCTACTTGCTTAAGCATGAGAGGAAAACTGTATTTATCACCTCACCAACATATCTGCCAAGCCTTTAAAAGTGCTGAAGAGAAAAGGAGTATGATTAGTAATTTCATATGAGAGTTTGTTGTTTCAAGTGTTTGGCTGTATGACTGAAAAGTGTGTTGGTGGCAAAACACCCAGGTGTCAGCTGCAGCACCCCGTACCCGTGATTGTGCTCTGTCTAGTCAAAGGAAGGGTCAACTTGTGTCAGACTTGGGTCAAAGTTCAGTCTTGGACCCTGTTTACACCTGGTATTAAGATGTGGTTTGGTCGATCCGATCACAAGTAGATGAGGGAGACATGTTCCCGTTTACACCTGGTGTTTTAATCCATCTCTTTTGTCCACTTTCGACCACTTCTGTCCTGATTTCTTAACTCTATGCAGCCTGATACAATAATGAAGAAGAAAACATAACAGCTAATATCCCTTTCAGTTAATTTGCTACACTAGCAATGGTAGGCCGAGCCAAGCAAATTGCATTGTGGGATACAGTATTGTAAGGGTTGTATGCACATTTTGGCATGTATTATATAATCCAGGCACTCTATGCATACAGAAACAGTATGCATACTGCAGAACGAGTTATAATACGGCATGCAATTCTGAACATCCCCCACATCTGTAACATGCAGCCATGATGCAAAACAGTTCCGAATTCACAAGAAAAGTGAAACACTAACAAACAGCCTGTGTTCCTATGTTTGGATATCAGCTGACTTACGCATTATACAGCTGGCTTACTCGGAAAGGTAAGAGATAGCAACATGAATGCTTATGAACTTTGAGTTCAGTGATGCTGCAGAAGCTTTACATAAAGGATTAGAAGGCAGGACAAGACACCAGGCAAGACGTTTAGAACACTGATTACGCTATCAAATCAGCTGGTGCATGGATAGAAAAAGAATAAACACAGTTTGTTATGTTTCTAATGTAATCATCAACTTAGAACATATAATACACCTCCTGAACAATTCCTTTCAGTGTGCAAACCAAATAAACTGGCTGAGCTTTAGGTTTACAAGAAATAATTATTAAAATTCCAGTAAGATGAACATTACAAATGGGAACAGCATTCCTGCAGCTCTTCAGTAGTTCACTGGAACTTAAAGCTATTCAAACAATGTGTATTTCCTCTAAGCTGAAGTGTAGTACAGACATGGATGAAAACTTTCATGCAAATGTGTTTGGCAATGCAAACAGAGCCCAGGGCAAGTGATGACGGAAATATTCGATTATTTGCTTTAACGCTTTATTGAAATACTAGCATACTGCTTACTATACATTCTGCGTTTTTACAGATTCCAACAATAAATGTTTTATAATAATCATATAACAACTAATATATTATATATATTTGATATTCAATATTAATAGTAATTATATGCAACGTGATCTCATGAGAATACGTGTGTATTTTTACGTGAAGTGTGGTTCTACCACACGTACATTTACTAACGTTTTCATACACACAAAAACGTACAACATTGACGTATTTATAGCACTAAAGCGTACAAATACTTACGTATTAGCAGCTTAAAAAACGTAAAACATCTAACGTAAAGTGTGAATGTATATGAATTACCATGTATTAATATTAAAATCGTGGCTTTAATGATTCAAATATGTTGTGTTCAATTGTCATTAACGTTACATAATGTTAAACGAGACTACACTTTGAAACCTTAAAATGAATAACATTTCTATAATCGTTTTGTAATATTTTGCTGTGCGATTTTTTTCCTATGCAGTGACTGACAATACAACCATAAGATACACCAAAGCACAACATAAATTAACAAATCACACCCATTTTATTTGTTTGCTGTACTCCATATCTTTAGAATCCATATGTGTGCGAGGAACAGATTCAAATTCAGCCCTTTATTTGTCGATCTTCACCTTCATTCTCAGCAACAGCGACCGTCACAGTCAAAGCCCGCGCACGTTATGATTCAAATTTAAAAAATAGCGCCAGTGCGCCTGCGCCACCCTCGAGAAGCGTTACGACATGGTTTACGGCACTGATATCGAACGCTCATTGGTTCTCACCTGCTTCGTCGCAGATTGCGATATGCCGTGTTTCAGTGGATTGACATTTGAAATGAGTGCGCGCTTTCACGGAGAGAAGACAGATTCATAATTTCACAGATTAATAAATTATATTCTGCTCTGTACCCTATAAAAACTATTACGTTACAGCCAGAGAGGACTGCGACTGGAACTCATCATCATTTTAACTTTTGGTACCACTTTTGACATTTGCAAAAAATAAATGATTGTGATTAACGTTACGCTTGTTTGTCTGTTTTTCATTTATTAACAGTATGTAGTTTTAAGAAATTGTTATGGGTAGGTTTAGGGGTAGGTGTAGGATAAGTGGCTCAAAATATCGTTTTAATGTCATATTTTTACTAAAATTGTCATTTTCCTACACATTTCTGTCCATTATGATTTATTCTTTTAACATTATGTATAAAATGGGTAGGTTTAGGTTCGGGGTGGGGTGGGGTTTAGGGATATTACATTCATCTAAAAATGTTAAAAAGGGAACATTTATATATATTTTATACATATATTTTTATGACATGAAAGATTCGTAAATATTTTACGTTTTATTCGCAGTAAAAACGTAAGTATGTTTACGTTTTGGTGCCATAATTACGTCAGTATTTGTACATTTTAAAACCATTCAAAACGTACAAATATGTACGTTTTGTGTCTTTTAAAGTTACGTATCAATAACTACGTATTAACAATGAGACCAGGCTGTTATATGAATTAACAACATTCAGAAAGTTAAGAAAAATTAATATAATCTTCAGAATTTAGTTAATGCATGTTAATATTAATGAGTAATGTGTTTATGTCTATAACTGATACCAGTTACTCTGAAACAAGTTGATGAAATGGAGAGAATAAAGTTTTTATTTGCATTTCTTTCAAAATATAATAATTAAAAATGTTATTGGTATTGGCAGATATCACTGTGAATAATCACCTATTGGTATTTGTGGAGAATGATAGATAGATAGATAGATAGATAGATAGATAGATAGATAGATAGATAGATAGATAGATAGATAGATAGATAGATAGATAGATAGATAGATAGATAGATAGATAGATAGATAGATAGATAGATAGATAGATAGATAGATAGATGAAGTTGAAGTACTGAAATGGCTAATGACTAACTAATATATAATAGTAATAATAAAAATGACAAGCATATTGCAAAATTACTAAAACAATAAAACAAATTAAAAGGAAAACTGCTAATTTAAAACATTAAAAAAATACAACAACAGTATATAAATAATACTAAAATACTAATGTGCACAGATTATGCAAATATATTTACACACTGAATGCCAAATTATTATTATGAAGCTTGTTATTTTTTGAATAGTGATGTTGGCTCTGTGACAAATACATTATGCTCCTTAAAAAGTCTCTGCTAAATGCATAAAAGTAACCTAAACGTAATAAAATAACAGAAAGTACACGATTATTAATGCAACTATGAGATCTCTGCAAAGGTGCATATCAATGTATTTTGCCTACTAAAACAGCACTAAATAAAACACTCTATAGGAGGAGGAGTGATGGAGGTGGTAGTGCGCAAGTAGTCTATGCGCAATGCACTGAACCCCCAGCTGCGATGCATGAGCCAGAGTGGGCCGCTCACCCCCCCCTCCGCACATGTAGGTGAGAGTGGGAGACTGATCTATATGCTGGGGAGTATGTGAGCGCAGCGCAGGGAGGGAGTGCATCAGCAACCGTTACTCACATTCCTCTTTCAACGACCAAAAATGAAAGCGAGTAAAGAGCGGCAGGAATGCGGCCAACTGTCGAGCTGAATAGGGATTTCTGAATGCCAAGGAGATTGTGAAGAGGCATTGGTGAAAATAACAACAGACTCCTAATGCTACCGAGTCCAAATCACTCTTTATTTTTAGATAAGCTGTTATGAGTGCTCGCGTCTCCTGCGCTTGGCATGCCACTCTTTGTCTTAGTTGCAAACATATTATATAGCACGCTATTAAACCTGCTACATAACCCTGCCATGTGGGGCTCCGGGGATGTGATATAAGCTGTTACAAGGCAAGTGCAATCCCAAGAGATCCACAACCGGCTGTTTATGCAACAACTACCGGCACCTGTCATGTACCTGAGGAATATAAAATGAAGTGCGTGTCGGTTAGTCAACATTTTTCATCCACTCTGCTGCAAACGGAGAGAAAAGGCCGAGGTGCTGACTCATATTTTGAAAGCTCACTACAAAAATAGCAGAGTCATCATGACCCAGCACTTTTGAAGTGTTTCTCTCGCCAAGCCTTTCATAACACGTTCAGCTCTTTCACAACACAGACACAGTAAAGGACTTAAGTGTGGGGTATTCACCACACTTCATCTGTTGATTAACAACCTTGCCAAACACCACAACATCTATCACATGTTCTGTAGCTATTTTCAGCACTGCACTTTCTGATATTTTGAGCATTCAAAATTGAATTGAATTTACTGCATGTATTATTTGAGCAAATTATGTCACATGCTAGCAGGGTTACATATGGAGTTATCCAAAATCTCAATGTTTAGTCTGAAAGTTGCATGCATGACTTGAGGCTTGACGGTCTATAAGTCACTGACAGGCGTCTAGTCACCGTATGGCAAAAACAGAAATACCACAGTCCCCACGGTATATTTCCTGTCTGCCTAAAAAAAAAATCATCTCTAGATAAAACCAGACACCGTGTTTGTGTGAAATTCAGACTGATGTCTCGGAAGGTGTTTTCCCTGAAGCATGTTTTTCCAAACAGGACCCCATACTTTCCCCCCACAGTCTGTGAGTCAGTCAGCTGACGCAAGACAGCAGGAATCTGGTCAGGGGTTTTGTCCCGTCTAGACCGAGCAGAATGTAACTAGAGATGGAAAACACAGTGGAAAACAAACGCAGAGCCTCAGCAGTGAAGCCCTATACTGCCACTCTGTGGTGTAGTTTATGTGTGGCACACTTCACCTTGACTACTGTTTTTAAGATTTTAAGATGAACATATTCTAAAAAAAACTGTGAATTTACAACTGCAAATTTACTGTGGACATAATTTTATATATGCACAGTGAGGTTTAAAAGTTTGCGACACTGGTGACAATGCTTTTATTTTTATTTTAAATATATATATATTATATATATTATATATATAAATCCAATACAATTTTTTCTTTAAGCATAACAATTTGAGTGAAAAGTTGAATTGAAAAATTAACTTGAATTTTCAGGCTCAACACTGCAAGCATTTCACTCACATTTGCGACTAAAATAGATGTGTGCGAACTGTACAATGTAGGAGTATGTGTGCAAAAAAAAAAAAGTAGTTCATTAAAAAGTCAGTTTTATCAAATTTAATGTCATAAAAACTCTTAAATGTCTTTACATGGCATAACAAAAGTTTTAATATGATTATTGGTGATGATTTAATTCAATAAATATGAGTGCTGAATGTTCAAATTTAAAAACATGGCTGTCACACGTTCGAGGTTTCAGAGCAGTTCGCACTCAGTGATACCACACATTTATGCTTATGATTTACTGTAAATGAATTATGACAGTGTTTAATTTATAGTACTGTAATATGTTTTAGATGAATGTAAGCATAGATAAGCAAAAGTAGATGCCACATTCAACCACTAATTGTCTCCTCATATCTCTTTATTAAGTAATGTTTTTTAATATATATATATTAATTTCTTCCCTGAAGTTATTTGTGTGTAAATTTTTCAAAATGCGCCTTGGGGAAAAGTACGAATCAAGCCCTGATTTGATATGTCCCTTTTGCTTTCATTGTATTTTATATGTTTCTTTAAAATTGTCAAGTTTTCTAAATCAAAAAAAAAAAAAGAAAAAGAAAGAAAAAAAAAAAATGTTTACTTTCATTAGATTTTGAATCTCATTAGTTTTTCAAGGGGGTCTCAGACTTTAGTATTACACTTTATGAACACAGGAACCCGTATTTTGAAATGTTTTGGGTGACAACGTTTGAATTTTTAAAATTACAAAGTAGGTGATATTTCTGTAGGCCATGACCTTTAAAAACACACAACTGACTGAGACACTCTTCCTCAGAAATTCAATACAGCACTCCTGTAACTATCTTGCATTTAATCCAAACCAAAAACAGTCATCTTTTGAAACTCCTGACTAAGTGTCACACTCATGGAGTGGAATCAAGTATACACATCTGAACCGTTACATTTACATGCAACCAAATAATCTATTTATAATCAGATTGACGGCTCAATCAGACTGAAAAGCCTTCATGAAAACACCTTAATCTGCCTTTTCCATTATTAGTACATCACTGTTGTGTAAACATTCCCTGACTCTACAAACAAAATCTTAGCTATACATACAAAAAAATGCAGTTGAAATATGGTTAACGTAATGCAAGCAAAAAAATTATTGCAGCTCTTTTTTTAATTGTTTAAAAAAAAAACACAAAAAAAAAACATACATACATACATAAAGACCAAATTCCTATCAAATGTGCAAACAACATGTCAATTACAAACAACATGCAATTTAGAAGTATGTACACATGAACTGTCTATATATCAGCACAATGAGGCCTCGTCTATCTCTATAGTTAAGTTAAGCTGAACTGTGGACTGGGTGGTTGCTATGGACACAGCTCATTGTAGGCTGCAGAGAGTATATGCATGAATCAGTTGAATATTGTTACACTGACACCCCCGTGTGGTCAAAAGTGGTCAAGCTGCATCAGATAACCTGTAGGCCTATTTATTAAATTCCCTGTCAACTAAGTACAAACATAACCTGTATCTGCATTCTTAATTAGATCAATACAACTTGTATTTAGACTTTGTCTTACCTGGATGATGGAGAGGCTGTAGACTAAAACTGGCTCAGGGAGATGCAGGTAAGTTTGCTTGTCTAGAAAACACAAACACAATACACATATCATTATTAGAACAAGAAAACACTCTTGTAACATGTTATTTACCTATTTGACCGTCTATTTGAGGGGTCCCTAGTACATATTCTTATTCTGTAATAAAATTGTGTTTGATCTGTGAATAAAAGCAAGTACTGCTTAAACTGATATAATTTAAAGAAAAAATGACAAATATAAGGAAAAAAATAAATAAAATATTATATATATATATATATATATATATGATAAAATAAACATAAAAAGTATATATATTATGTATATGATAAAATAAACAAAAAAGTATATATATATATATATATATATTTTATATATATATATATATTTTTTTTTTTTTCTTTTGTTATATTTGTCATTATATATATATATATATTAGTGCTGTCAATTGATTAAAAAATGTATTAATCGCACATTTTTCTGTAAATTGCACCTAACATTAAAGTTTTTAATATATTTTTATATTGTAATAATTTCAGAATTAATGTAGAAACAACAAGTATATTTTAAATATTTGATCTACCAGGTAGGAAATTAGAAGTTGAATAAAGGTTTATTAGGCTGCTGTCACTTTAAGACCTGAAGCACATGCACGGATCTCACACACTTAGAAAACTGGAAGTAAAATAAAAGGATTCATAATGAATTATGTCATGTAAATTATGTATAAACCTTAGATAAACGATTTAATAATCAATTAAAAATTAATTTATACCTGTATTATATTACGCTGTACGCCGAAGACAAGCGGTTTGTAAAATGAATGAATGGATTATTCATCTGCGGGCGCCATCTTCTGCCGAGACACGGGAATGCATTCGGCGTGTGACTCTCACAGTGCATTATGGGTATTCTCTAGCCATTGAGCGTACATCAGTGGTTATTGCGGTGCATTGTGCGACTGAATGAGCGCACTCGATAATGTCCACTAAGTTTCAGAAACCACTAATAATAGTCAAATAGTGCCCTGTTTAAGGGTATGGGGCGATTTCAGACACAGGGTAAGACTTTATTGAACTCAATAAGTGTCAATCAGTGTCCTGATGCACGACCACTAACATAATTCATATAATACAGATTAGGTCAGAATTAGCATTATTGCAATCTTAATCTACTTTTAGTAGCTATGCAGAATTAATCTGCCCACCACCATCTGTGATGTTTTTATCCCTCTTTAATCATGACACAGAAACATGCTCAGACAGGCTTTATCCAGGCGAGTGTAAACAGAATGTAAATTCTACCCAATTTTCACATGGGTAACAGACTGTGGACTGGTACACCTTATACACAGTATCATAACTGTGACAACTTTTTCTTTATAATCCTCTTCTTTTTTTGGCAATTATTATTGCCAATTGTTGACTTAAATTATATCACTATGGCATTATGACCAAAAAATAAACATTTCAAAATAAATCAATTCTATAAATATGCAATTCTGCATTAAAAATAGAATAACCCAACATATTTACAGTCTAATCATAAATGGCCGCACTTTCATCATACAGTTTCAAAGTTGTACACGAGATGGTGAAATAATGTGCGTTACAGCTATAACCATTACTCATGTTGTCAAAACAAACATTTCCAACCAGGCAAACCAGAGTAGAAAGAGAGCGATGTGAGGCGGCAAAATCAAAACCTATGAATAATTAATCTCATCTCATTCAGTGGAGCTCTGAGTATGATCCTAGCCAAGCAACACAAAGTGGCTGGACATTTCACTACCCATCTGTTGTAACTGTACACAGAAAATGCATGTACTGTGTAAAAGAAATGTATGTTTTAATTAGGGTTCCTATGGAATAAGTGAGCGAGCTGGTTCTGTAATTAGTGCACAGGAGCAGGTCCAGCTGTAATTATGTTCGCATCCCTGGAAGACTTCACACTGGAAAAATATGGGTCGCTTCAAGCCATCTGATTAGCTTGAGCTAATTGATTTGAAAAACTTTGTATGTTTGGTAATACCATTAATATACACACACTACACAATTTGTTCTGATAATGTGCAGAATGTGTGTGAAATACATTATCAGATGCTTTATCAGATCAAATAACCGTTCTTTTACAACGTATGAGTTCTGGAACAAAACCAATATGGGCATGTGCCTTTATATTGTTATGTTTTGTACATACAAAAGAGGGGGAGGTGGTACTTGCACCTGCACTAGACAATGTGACGCATAACAGACCTGAAATACATTTAGCATCTGTCAGGAGAGTATATAGCACACAGCATTAGATACATTGATAAGACATGGCAAACTGGACTTTGTAGTGAATCTAACCAGGCCCAGTGCACTGTGTTCTAGCACACTGTGAATTCTGTGGCTCAGTATGGTAATGTTGCCAAAATCATGATAACGGCTCACCGTGAGGTCACTTTCTATAATAGGCAAACAGGAGCGATATATCAGCTCTATAAATGTAATACATTCCATTGACCAGAGCAAAGCAAATACTTTATCTGCTGAATCTACTTGCTCTTTCTGTTACTAGTTATTTAAACCCACTCAGAGGTTTCCCTATAAAGGAGAACTATGAAATCAAAAAAGAAACTTCTTGACATGCAGCATAAAATGCACATTATTATACAGTGGAGAAGTGTTGAATATAAAATCATATTTTTCATTAGCTAAAAGCACAAACTCAAAGGGGTATAGTAAAGTATTTCTAGATTGCCATGCTGTATTGTTGTATTAGGGTCATTGACGAATAAGGTTTTTAAAAGTGTAAAAACAACAATGGAGGTATAATTAATTTAGTTTTATTAAGTGTTAACAATGAGATTATGTGGTTTTTATAAATCAATCAACACTGCTTTTGTCATTTTTTTTACAAGATTTGACACAAAATAACCAAAATTTCGAATTTTCAAACACTGCTTACAGGATGATCTCTAGCTAGCAAAAGGACAATCAAACATTTTATACATTTTTTAAAATATTACCACATTTTCCATGTTTTATAGCGGTTGTACCGAATGACCTGATGTTTCGGGACATGCGTATGAGAGTGAAAACATTTTTCAAATTTAGTTACTTTGTTTCATGACCATGTGGTCCTTTGCAGGTGTCTGAATGATGTCACATCCTGTCACATGATACTGACTGCATGACTTGATCCAATTTATATTGGTTACTCCGAATGACATCAATGAAATTCATTTTTCCGGACATTCTTTCTCATAACAAAGCAACGACTTCTACACATAATTTTAATACCATTTTGCACTATGTTGCTATATGATGTTATAAAATCATGCCAGAATAAAAAAATATATAAATTTATTAAATTTTAAGATATTTTAATCACAATAATGAAATGGCTGTATTGACCTTTGGGTGGTTAAACCGAATGACCTTTTGACACTTCAAAACCTTTAAAATACCTTTATATGTAGCAAAATATAATTAAAAACCTTTTAGATTCAATAAAAGAGATCAAGTTGAACTACCTTACATACTTTGAATGTCATATCTTTGTTTTTTATTATTATTAATGCCTTTGGACAACAAAATGACCCGTCACGTCACTGAACCATTAACGAAAAACTTTAATTCTAGAATCAAATGTATGTGTGTGTATATATGCATGTATGTATATTATATATATATATATATATATATATATATATATATATATATATATATATATATATATATATATATATATATATAATTAAAGTTAAAGTAATTAAAGAAAACTGCCATATAGATATTTTCAATATTATCTCATAATTTGGCAGCAGGTATATTAGGCTGCTGTCACTTTAAGACCTGACGCACAGATCCATTATACTGTTAAACATGCGTTTTCTTTTGCAACTGTTTACATTCACTTAAAAAATAACTGACAGCGTTTACGTGAATACTCACCAAGACCAGCATTTTGACATTATTTTGTGTGTATTTGACTATTTAAGCGCAATAAGCAGTGAAAAAGAACTCAATTTAGTACTTAGAGTCGGCTTTATGTGTGCCCACTTTAGGTGTGAGCACAAAATTATGCGCAATCCCACGCCGAAATTCAAGCTCTGTAACACCAACAATATTCATCCGGAGCAAATGTGTGTCAACTCGCTGTCGGAAAGATGAGAGAGCGAGAAAGTGCAGCTAGTATCATGTATCTATTCAGCGGAAAATGGTTAGCATATTGAAAGCTTTTCAGTTATTTCAGTATCGATATGTATTGAAAACTAGTAATAACCATACTATGCAACTGAATCATATTTGGCATATGCACAT
This sequence comes from Chanodichthys erythropterus, assembly GCF_024489055.1. Taxonomy (NCBI): domain Eukaryota; kingdom Metazoa; phylum Chordata; class Actinopteri; order Cypriniformes; family Xenocyprididae; genus Chanodichthys; species Chanodichthys erythropterus. Next base: position 36,168,277 of record NC_090236.1, read on the forward strand.
TCACGGTGATAGTCTTGCCAAAGGAGGATGGGCTCTCCCAGCTGAGTCTGGTTCTTCTCAAGGTCCAACCTCCCCGTTCATCTAAACATCTTATGGAGGTTTTGTTCCCTTGCCACAGTGGGATGTTCACTATTCTGATATTCTGTACACCTACTAAGAAAACGCACATGCCTATTAAATCATGCACAACCTTATAAGTGAACTACAGCAAGAAAATAAGGAAAAGCAGGCCTGTGGAGCTGTTATTGGTGCTGCTCGGCTGTTTTTGAGTGCATTCAGCCAATATTTTATCATGACATCGCCACAATAAATCAGCCAAAAGCGATGCAGAAGTGCAAGCAGTTGCAGATCTACCATAACGCACAGTATTTTGCTCCTGAGCTCTGTTGCTGTTGGTAGGCCTTGCTCACACTGATGGAAAGACAATGCGGGCATTTTGACAAACGGTACACTATGTACGCCTCCCTGACTAGAGCTCTGAAGACTCCATCAAACGTTATACACAGTACACAAGCCTATAATGACCCGGCGCTGCAAATATCTGCCACAGAATTAGATCATTTGTAAGGCGTAAAGGTGTTGACAGGAGGCGCAGGAAAGCTTTTTCTCGCTTTAGTTTGAGCCAGAGCGCAAAGCTTGATTCACGCAAACACCCAAATGCCAACCGCACGTTTTTTTTTAAAGCAGACATATAAAATGTAACAGTCTACTAAATGTTACTGATACGAAGCCCACTCCCCACCCCAGCGAACAACGCTCAGAAAACGCAAGCGGTTTCGGATTCGTGACACCGGTGGAGTGGAGCGCCGCGCGCCCTGCCTAACGCAAACGCATTGAAAAATACGGGCGTTTCGGCAAAGCAAACGGATGCTCGATTACAAACATAAAGGAAGGAAGGAAGGAAGAAAATAAGAGCTTGTTGTACACTCACCTCGTCTACAGTGATTGTGGAGGTAATTTAAAGGGCCAGGTTCGCGCAGATTGTTACCCCCCCTACCAAACAAACACCACCCCCTCCGTGCACCAGTGTCCACCCAGTCAGTCCCCCCACCACTGGTGACAGCGTTCTCGCACACAAACTTGCTTTTCTCTCCTGGGAAAAAGCTGAGTCGGTTCTGAGTCAAATAAGGCGGCTCTTCGTTATAATCGAAAACCAATCAGTTTCGCCCTCTCCACCCTCATCGAGTGCCAACGGGTTTGGTTGCGTCCGTCGGTGAACTGTTTCGCTGCTCGATGGGGTTGTTCGGGTTTTGAGCAGCCGAGCGGTTTAAGAAGTACACTTTACACAGCGGTTCATCGACCCAGTCTTCATTAGCCAACACATTTGGGCGCACCGAACTCGAGCCCGTCTTGCACCGCAGAATGCAGTAACGCCTACTGGCCCAAGAGGGCGCTAGTGCACAAAGTCTGTTCACACATGGAGGAAGAGCGACAACAGGAAAACAAAATATATTCAATAATCTTCTTCTCAGATCTGAAACCAGTTATATATGTTATGCTTACTGACTTTTTTTTAAGATTATTACCAATTTACTTAAGATATCTCCTACACTGATCTTTTTTCTTTGATATTTTCTTTCTGATATTTCCTTCCTGTGTTGTAGAGCCACTTTCAATTTTGTCCTCAAAAAAATTATAATAACACTCCTTTCTTTATGTCACTATAGTACTTGGTTGTTGTTGTTTTAATGCTAGTAAGTAACTGCTGCTAGTATCTTTTTTAATTTCACTAGTAAGCCTAACTATTGATATATATCAACTAACATTAACTAACATATAGTAGCAATACTATTAGACTACAAAATGTTTTTCCAAAAGTATAGCATCTATTTTGTAAGACATTTTAAGTTTTTGAACAGCTTAGCTGTTAGCTAAGCCACACTCTAAAAACTGTTGGGTTGAAAATGGACAAATTTGGGTTGTATTAACCAAGCAATTGGGTTAAATGTTCACCAAACCTGCTGGGTAGTTTATTTAAAGGGTTAGTTCACCCAAAAATTAAAAATAATGTCATTTATTACTCACCCTCAAGCTGTTCCACACCCGTAAGACCTTCATTAATCTTCAGGACACAAATTGAGACATTTTAGTTGAAATCCGATGGCTCCAGGGAGCAATGACATTTCCTCTCTCAAGATCCATTAATGTACTAAAAACATATTTAAATCAGTTCATGTGAGTACAGTGGTTCAATATTAATATTATAAAGCGACGGGAATATTTTTGGTGCACCAAAAAACAAAATAAAGACTTATATAGTGATGGCGGATTTCAAAACACTGTTTCAGGAAGCTTCAGAGGGTTATGAATCAGTGTGTCGAATCAGCTGTTCGGAGCGGCAAAGTCACGTGACTTCAGCAGTTTGACGGTTTGACACGCGATCCGAATCATGATTCGACACAAGATTCATAACGCTCCGAAGCTTCATGAAGCAGTGTTTTGAAATCGGCCATCACTAAATAAGTTGTTATTTGGGGTTTTTTTGGCGCACCAAAATATTCTCGTCACTTTATAATATTAATATTGAACCACTGCACTCACATGAACTGATTTAAATATGTTTTTAGTACATTAATGGATCTTGAGGGAGGAAAGTTTATTGCTCCCTATGCAGACCTCACAGAGCCATCGGATTTCAACTAAAATATCTCAATTTGTTTTCTGAAGATTAACAAAGGTCTTTCGAGTGTGGAACAGCATGAGGGTGAGTAATAAATGACATTATTTTCATTTTTGAGTGAACTAACCCTTTAACTTAACTATTATTTAAAAATGACTGTATTGCATGCTTCAAATGAACCCAAAGTATGTTGGAAATTAACATTTAATAATACATATTTAATAAATGAACATTTATTAAATTGCTTCTTAATAAATGTTCACCTTTTGATAATTATTGTTGCCTCTAGTAATTATGTGTCTGATTTTTAATTTCCAACCTATTTTGAGTTCATTTTATGACTGCCAGTAATTTTTAAACCATAGTTGGGTTAAATAAAACTGCCCAGCAGCAAACATTTAACCCAATCGTTGGGTTTGTCCATTTTCAACCCAACTTGGGTTGTTTTTAACCCATCATTTTCTAGAGTGCAGAATTTATTAATTAGATACTAGCAGTTCCTTACCAACTAGTCATTATTCCATTGCTAGAATTCAAAAAATGTTTGAATGTTCGTTGAATTCAATCTAGTTTTTTTAGTTGTTGCTGGTACCAATTTCCAATACTTGTAACTGTTTTAGAAATCATTTATTTCTACGTTTTTCACCATATACTAGTACTTTTGATTAGATACTTGAGAATTGAATACTCAGAATTGTTGCTATTGGAATAAGTAGCCTACTTTAGTAGGCCATCTTTGTAGTTAAATGATACTATAGAAGACGTTTAGTAACAAAAATAGATGCTAGCTAAAAAATTGCACTTGGTGGCAGTAAATAAAAAGTTAGTTCACCCAAAACTCATTTACTCACCCTCATTTTGTTCCAAACCTCTATGACTTTCTTCCGTGGAATAAAAGAAGATATTTTGAAGAAACCTTGTTAGTTGCCACTGACTAACCATTGTATGGACAGAAACACTGACGCATTTATCAAAACATGTTATTTCAAGTCATTCAGCTTTGGAATGATGTAAATGATGGGTGAACTATCCCTTTAAAATACTCCTCTCAATGCAGTTCCCTTGTGTATTGCTATTCCATTGGTATTATTGTTGCGTACACAACTGCAAATACAGGCTTCAGTGGGATGTGTTCTGCTTCTTCGAGTAAGCCCTAGGTATGTGTTTGATACTGTAGGTGGATCTGCACCTCCAGGCAAATTTGGCACTTGGCATCGGATCAGAGTGAGCCAGCCTTAAAGCCCTGCGGTTCTCATCTGAACTAGGCCTTTCAAAGCTTTAAAAATGCAGACTGGGCAGTTTAAGAGTAGACTGGTCCCCGTGGCAGTTAAAAAAGACATTATTATTTAGTGAGGCAGCTAATATAGTGTGGTGGATTGTTAATCTAACATAATACCTTTTTAAGCACAGAATATTGAAAGAGTGTCCAATGGGAGTTTACATTCACTGTCCGATAAACAGGAAGTCTTTCAGATTTGAAATCTGAAAAAAATATTTCAGGCCTTTTTAATTATGAAACACATAAAATCTGCCCCATGCATATCCATCCACTAGTTTTGTGCTAGTAAATGTTAATGATGTTTAGCTTTATCTGTTTGCTTTGAGACGCTCTACTGTTTTATTCAAGGACTGCGCAGACGATTTGTCTCTTCTTTCTGCTTCACTTCACAGCCTCCCTTAGGAGCCCCAGGATTCTCATTGTGCCTTTGGATTCTCAAAGGTCCCAAATGACTTGTGCTAACATTTGACTTGGCACAGCATAGTTGCTGTATTTTTATAGTGGGATGTATTAATAGTAAATAGGGATGGAAAATACTTTACTGCATTGGCGTTATGTCCTCTGGAACATGAAATTTTGCTGATGGCAGTATATTTTCTATATCATTTTCTCATGCTTTTAAGTCATGCAGTTCTCTCTCCTCTCTCTCAGATAGCAGCAGTCCATCTCACAGAAACTGCAATACTGCTGAGAAAGGAATGAGGCGATGCAGCTGTTGGGAGGCGGAGGGCAAATAGAGAGAGAGAGAAAAGAGAATGAAGCAGTGGATCACAGTCACAGGAGATTTGATTCATGCAGGTTCCCTGGCAGATATTTTTTCGTTCTGTGCTGCTGGTTTCATTCTCAAAACATATAGTGAAGTTCCTGATTCAACTTGCCATGTTTCTGCTCCCTCCTTGCAGGTTGCCTGCATGAGATACTGACACAGTCAGTAGATCATTCAAATCTTTGCAATTGGTAAGAAACTGACAACTCAGTTTACATTTTGCATTAGTGTAGGGTTTGCACCCAAAGCCCATATGCATACAGTATATGAGACAGTAATTGTTTGTTGCTTATGTGTTTTTCCCCCTTCATATTCTACATCAGATTGTCATGTACTATTAAAGCGTTAGTTCACCCAAAAAATGAAAATTTTGTCATTAATTACTCACCTCCATGTCATTCCATACCTGTAAGTCCTTTGTTCATCTTCAGAACACAAATTAAGATATTTTTGATGAAAACCGAGAGGTAGATGACTTGCCCATAGACAGCAATATAATCAACACTTTCAAGGTCCAGAAAGGTACATCATTAAAACGGTCGACGTGACTGCAGTGGTTCAACTTTAATGTTATGAAGCGACGAGAATACTTTTTGTCGGCAAAAACAAAAATAACGACTTTATTCAACAATATCTTCTTTTCTGTGTCATTCTCATATGCTGTTTACGTCCAGTGCTTCCAGGTTCTACGCCAGAACGCCGACTCATTATTGGCCGGCTCCACACGTATGCATCATGCTGCTCATGTGATCAGCCTCTGCCAATAATGAGTCTGACGGAGAATCTGGAAGCACTGAATGTACAGCGTATGAAAATGACACAGAAGATATTGTTGAATAAAGTCATTATTTTTGTTTTGTTTTTGAGCACAAAAAGTATTCTCGTCCCTTTATGAACCTTGAAAGTGGTGGTTAAATTGCTGTCTATGGAAGAGTCATATACCTCTCGAATTTTCATTTTTGGGTGAACTAACCCTTTAATTATTAAATGATAATCATTTTTTATTACCTTTTCCCTTGAAACAGTAAAGTAAGGAATATCTCTTAATGCTTCTGTAATTGAATTACAGTTACTTCTGATGTATTTGCATGAAATACTGTATAGGCTAACAATTCTATATAAAACAATAGTGGATTTAACATTGAAATTTAACATCTAATGTTAAAGATTATGTTATTAATGTAACCTTCTATCTTTAAATACTTTGGTCAGTTCAAGAATAATCTATACAGTTTTATATTATCTATTTAAAAGAATTAAAAGAGCAGTTTCATGTCTGTCATTGTATTGTTCAACTGGTTGAGGTTGATATAGGATTTAAAGGTGCAGTGTGTAAATTTTAGCAGCATCTAGCTGTGAGGTTGGGAATTGCAATATAGAGAACCTACAGTGGCCAACACAGGACGAAGATGTCGTCATCTGAGACAGCAGATAGTAACCAGACAAGCAAATGCACTCTGTAGAGCAGTTTGTCCGTTTAGGGCTACTGTAGAAACATGCCGGCGCAAAATGCCAACTTGAAATTTAAGGGGACCCGCGGTGTATGAGATAGAAATGACTCATTCAAAGGTTACAAAAACATAACAGTTCATTATGTAAGGTCTTTATACACCACTGAAAACATAGTTATGTATATTATATTGCATTTCTGTCAGTAGATCCTCCTAAAATGTACACAGTGCACCTTCAATTATTAAAAAGTAATGCAATACTTTTTAGAGAGAGTAATTACTACAGTAATAGAATTACATTGCCCAAATATCTATCTATCTATCTATCTATCTATCTATCTATCTATCTATCTATCTATCTATCTATCTATCTATCTATCTATCTATCTATATATCTATCTATCTATCTATCTATCTATATATATATAGAGATAATAATATATAAATATATATATAATATTAGTTATATGAAATGTATTTGTAAGCATTGGATTTCTGGAACCTATATTGAATGATTATAGGAATCGTTTTAGATTCCTTAAATTAGCCAACATTTGTCTTAATAGCATCCATTTCACGCTTTTCTGCAGCACTTACACTTAGAAAGGACTCTTTAGACTTTTATTTTAGACTTTTTTAGGATTCTTTCAGATAGCTTTACACTGACTTTTCAGTCTTCTTTGTCCCATAAAACCCTTGACTGCATGCAGCACAGTTTAGGCTTTACTGAATGTGGCTTTATGCATTACTGCTTTGTAAATTTGAGTATCCACACCTGGGTCAGCTGAAAGTGTAGCGCTCCTCATGATGTTGCCATGGAAACCAGGTTTAGCACATTCAGATGACTAAACCTGGTTTAGGGAGAACAATAGTTTTGATTTAAATGTTTTTATTATGAAAATCAATTTGCAGATTTATTAGAGAATATTTGCAGCTATATATCTATTCATATATTAGTACATGTACGCAGTATTTTCCTTCATTTGGGATGCGTGAGCACAGCATACCATGTCTTAGGAAGACTATTGCTAAAGGACATATCATACATAGTAGTTGCTAATAGCTATAATTAAAAAGAACTTTTGTAAAATATTGTACAAAACAAATGCAAAGGATTTAAGTTGAAAAGTCAATCAAATGCAAAGAATTTAAGTTGAAAAGTCACTTCACAGTTTTGTTGCTCGCCCTCATGCTGGCTAACATCAAGTGGGACCATGCGTATCTGAACTATGAAATGGAGGTCATCATTTACATACGTTTCACAGTACATTCCATTACCCTTAGGCATTTAAAGTGCTCACTATGCGTAAACCAGATTTAGGATACCAGCGGAAAAATGCATGAATGAGAATCCAGACAGATTTACAGAAAGTCCCCTGCGATTCCAGCCAAACACATGAACAGTGAATGAAGAGGTTAAAACAGAATTGTGTCCATGGCTCATCCGATGAGATTCAGTGATGTTTTCTTTACGTAGTGTTAGATTCTTCTTACATACAATTTACAAGTATTTACAATAAAAAGTGCATGATGTGGTTCACAAAATTATTTTATACACAGAACTGGTGGGCTTTGGCATTGCGTAGGCAAGTCCATGTTGTCAAGCCAACCAAAAGGATCGCAGGTAGCTGACACTCAGACTTCTCGTGCATGTAAAATGCAAGAAGCTCTGCAGTTTTCTTCTCGTGCAGCTTGATGGTATCAGCAGTGTGACTCATGCGCCAGCTGAGTGGGCTTTATAGAGATTGGACACGTAGATTCAGTTATAGTGGCACTGAATACAGTCTGAACTTCAAACACAAGATGGATGAGGCGTTGTCCCCAATTTAGAAAAATCAGCAAAACTCTGCAAAGAGGTGATGAAGAGGGATTTCTTTTTCTTTTTTTTTACCATGATGATATAAACCATGCAGAGCAGAACTACTGTCACCAGTAGGGAGATGGTAAATTATAGCACCATTTTTAGGATGAATGTGCTGGTGGGGCATCCAGGGAACTAATATTAAAACTTTAATCATATACATCAGTCAGAGGAAACGAGCTGTCTTAATATTAACTGACAGTAAACCGGAAACTATAAATGAAGGATGTTTTCAGTTCTGTTGCAACAATGAATGTCATATAAAGTACAAAGATGTTGATCCTGGAATAACATTCCAATCAACCAATCAGATTTGAGGGACAAGTTTACAGTTTATGTGAAATTAGACTTAGTAGCAAGGTTAGGTGCTTGTACATTAGTGTTATTCCCTCTGATTTTAGGAATAGGTTATGGGTAGGATTAGGGGTAGGGACTACATGTTTGGACAGGAATGTTGTTCCAGGGTCAATAAAATATGTGACCTGTGCTGGAAAATGAGTTGCAGTGAGTCTATTGTTATTTTCACATTCCCTATTAAAAAACCTTCAAAATGATGGATGATGTGTTGGAATCAGTCAAAAAATGAACGAGCTCTTAGTCAATAGAGTCAGCAAAGTCAATTTTGAGTAAAATCGAGTTTTCAGAAGGTTGCAAAACAAAATCACCAAGCAACCATACCTTAAAATCCCTGTTAATAACACCAAATGTGGCACAAACCAAGACAAAACCAATTATCTATAGGAAAAAAAGCCTGTATATTCAACTTTTTCCCCATGATACCACAATTGTTTGATTAACATTAATGAAACAGACAGCATATATATTAAGAGCTACTGTACCGCACGGATCTAATATGATGTTACACATCAGATGTTTTTCCCCACAGTTAGCCAAACGTTCAGACATAACAGATAATGTTTGCGTGAATACTCACCACAGATATTTTGAAATATTGTAATTCTGTTTATATCGGGATCATGCGCTGTCTGAGGCGTCTTTGTGCGCGGCTTCAGATGTGTCAGTCAGAAGATCATTTTGTTTACATCAGCATGAGTTTGAAAATCACATTTCATTGGTTCAGACTCATGCCATCGAGAATTCGCTATGAATAGTCACAAAGTTGGAACTTGAACTATAACAAACTTCAGTCATCGAGAAGCAAGCAGAAAAAAAGAGATGGTCCTCACTGCAGAACACGAGATCCAGGGGGTGGGATCCAACTCCTCCCACTTTACATATCCCTAAACCTACCCATCTCTGCCCACTTGATCTAAACCTACCCATCTCCACATCCTGGATCTAGATCCAACTCCTCCCACATTACATATCCCTTAACCTACCCGTCTCCACGTCCTGGATCTAGATCCAACTCCTCCCACTTTACATATCCATAAACCTACCCATCTCCACCCCCTTGATCTAAACCTTACCATCTCCACATCCTGGATCTAGATCCATCTCCTCCCACATTACATATCCCTTAACCTACCCGTCTCCACGTCCTGGATCTAGATCCAACTCCTCCCACTTTACATATCCCTAAACCTACCCGTCTCCATGCCCCCTGGATCTAGATCCAACTCCTCCCACTTTACATATCCCTAAACCTACCCGTCTCCATGCCCCCTGGATCTAGATCCAACTCCTCCCACTTTACATATCCATAAACCAACCCATCTCTGCCAACTTGATCTAAACCTACCCGTCTCCACGCCCCCTGGATCTAGATCCAACTCCTCCCACTTTACATATCCCTAAACCTACCCGTCTCCACGCCCCCTGGATCTAGATCCAGCTCCTCCCACTTTACATATCCCTTAACCTACCCGTCTCCACGCCCCCTGGATCTAGATCCAACTCCTCCCACTTTACATATCCCTAAACCTACCCGTCTCCACGCCCCCTGGATCTAGATCCAACTCCTCCCACTTTACATATCCCTAAACCTACCCATCTCCTCCCACATTACATATCCCTCAACCAACCCGTCTCCACGCCCCCTGGATCTAGATCCAACTCCTCCCACTTTACATATCCCTAAACCTACCCATCTCTGCCCACTTGATCTAAACCTACCCATCTCCACATCTCCACATCTCCACATCTAGATCCATCTCCTCCCACATTACATATCCCTTAACCTACCCGTCTCCACGCCCCCTGGATCTAGATCCAACTCCTCCCACTTTACATATCCCTAAACGTACCCGTCTCCACGTCCTGGATCTAGATCCAACTCCTCCCACTTTACATATCCCTAAACCTACCCATCTCCACGTCCTGGATCTTGATACAACTCCTCCCACTTTACTTATCCCTAAACCTACCCATCTCTGCCCACTTGATCTAAACTTACCCATCTCCACATCCTGGATCTAGATCCAACTCCTCCCACATTACATATCCCTTAACCTACCCGTCTCCACGCCCCCTGGATCTAGATCCAACTCCTCCCACTTTACATATCCCTAAACCTACCCATCTCCACGTCCTGGATCTAGATCCAACTCCTCCCACTTTACATATCCCGTAGCCTACCCGTCTCCGCCCTCTGGATCTTGTGTGTTCTGCAGTGAGGGGCTACTGGAAAAAATTGGCTTTTCATGGACAAAGGAATTATATCTCCTCTCGGTAAACGACAAATAAAGATACTTTTAGATGTTTAATTGCTATTTGCAGCATTGGGATCGCTATAGACGAGGGCATAATGAACTATTTTTTGTGAAATCCTCAAAACTGACATTTATACTGGTTTTGCCTGTAGCTCATAATTAGCCAGTACATGCGCATACTCATTTTGCCAGCATGGGTCACATATGTTGACATATTTTGTTGATCCTGGAACAACATTATTATCCCAAAATCTAATCTAATCCTAACCCTACCCATAAGTTATCATAAGTTAAGAGGTAAATGATAGCCTAGGTTAAAATTACTGATGTAGAAGCAGGTTGCAAGCATAAACTGTCCCTCAAATCTGATTGTTTAATTGGAATGTTGTTCCTGGATCAACAAATTGTTTATCCAGGAACATGTTGCACTTGATGAAATCAGGTTCTGAGATGTAGATATAATTAACATTTGAATTTAGGTAGGTGCATATAATGTTTCATATATTGTATATACTTATTTTTAGTAGGTTACTTTTTCATACAGGTCTGTTATTATAATAATATGTGTCATCCAAAAAACTTAATTTACAGTACAGTTCAAACAAAATAAACCTCAAAAACCTCTACTCACTTCTGGTGAACCCTGTTCAAAAACTTGCTTTTTACATAACATGGATAAAATAATGTTGTCTGCCTTTATACTTAGAGCTGTAATGCATGACCTGAAAACATATTAAAGGGGCTCTTTCATGCATCATTTGTACAAGACAATCGGCTGGTTAAATAAAAATAAAATGCTATACACAATCAAGGCCCTTTTTGAAACCAGAGGTTTCTTTGTCAAAGGCTGATTTGCAATGAAGGACACGAAAACTTATTTTTTTCTGACTGTGATGCAAATAAAATGGTTCATTAATTTTTCTTTACCTTAAAACTTTTCAACTCTCACAAACTCTTCATATTATACAATTTTAACATTAGTCTCTGATAAATAGGGTGAGACGACTTGCTTGTGTTAGTAAAGCCTCAATTTAGTTTTGCTGCCAAAACGCACCACCTGAAAATGCATTCATTTCATGATCGACTTTAAGAGAGCTACATTTGTTATTGTCTCAATTATACTTGAAAATATGAGCAGTTCATCTTGAGAAATATAGAAAAAGAAGATGGAGATTCTGGCTCACTTCAAATTAATAGGGAAGCCATAAGTGTCTCAATTTTGAGCAGCTGAATGCCAATGATGATGATGATGATGATGATGATGATGATGATGATGAAGAGTGCTTGCTGCTTTAGATAAGCATGAGTGCATCTGCATGAACAATGAAGTGTCTATATATGCTTTCAGAGTTTACAACTGCCTTGATGTCACTGAAGGTAATAATTTTATAAAGCATTGAACAGTTCTCTGGTGTTTAACATTTTAAAATGATTGTCTTAAATATTGATTGGCATTATTTAAGATATAAGGACACAATCATCAAAATGTTATGAGAATAACTAATAAAAGTGGATTCTACACAACCCAAAACAAAGGATTAAAGTGAGGCATGACTATTATTGTTATATAATGACATTATTTCCTCAATCTGACGAGAACTTTTGAAGAAAAAACAAAAGTTATATGGAAAGTCTTATGTTTGGATAACATCTCATCACCCATATAAAGCCTGTATCTGCTTTAGCAATACAGCTGCAAACATTCAATTAAAATATTTGCATTATGAACTCACTTGTTTAGCAACCGATTGCTGTCTGAATAATCCTCAGATGTGAGAGATGGTGCTGATGCTCTGTAATAGAAACAGACAAGGCAATAATACGAATGGGCCCATGCTTGTTAAGGCCGAAGACTGATGGTGAAGGATGAAATCTATGAAGTCAGAGTGAAAATGAGCATAAAATGTCAAATAACACCATCTCCATTCGTTTTTTTTCTCCTCGTTCAGTTACTTTCCTCTGACATTTTATTAATCTATCTCTCCGCTATGTTCCGGTTCCGCCTCTACATGATGCTGCATTTCCCCTTCAGCTTGTCAGCCCTGCTTTGCTTCCCAGAATGCTTGCCGTCGATGTTCAAACTCATGTTCCTCTTCTTCTCCAAGTTGAGAAGCTCCTGGAATAGCTCGGTGACATTGTGGTTAGTCTTAGCCGAGGTCTCCATGAACGCACACTTCCAGGTCTTGGACTGCGCCTCTCCATCCTCGGTCTTGACTTCCCGTTGAGTCTCATCGCTCTTGTTCCCCACGAGCATGATGGGGATGTTCTCTATGTTGCCTTTGATGGCGAGAATCTGCTGGTATATGGGCTTTAATTCTTCCAGGGACTGCTTACTGGTGATGGAGTAGACCAGGATGAAGGCGTGACCCTTGGAGATGGACAGACGCTGCATGGCAGGAAACTGGTGGCTGCCAGTTGTGTCTGTGATCTGCAGGGTGCAGACGCTCTTGTCACAGCTGATCACCTGCCGATACGTGTCCTCCACCGTCGGGATGTAGGTGTCCCGGAAAGTGCCTTTGACAAAACGGAGCACCAGTGAGCTCTTCCCCACACCGCCTGCTCCAAACACCACCACACGGTAGTCGTTGCTCTGCTCGGGCATCTTGAGCCTTCACTTGAGCCGCTCGCTTTTTAGACCTAATAGAGAGAAAAGAAACATTTAGATGATTGTGTTTTGTATAGCCTGGGTTTTCAAACTTTTTGACCACCAAATATGATCCTCTTCCTAAAAACAAAACCAGTTATATATTTACATGTACCCATTTATATTAAGATAAATTCATTTGATTAATTTAAATACAAAAATAGTACTGTTGTTATGTATTCTCTGGTTTTGTGTTTTTGTTATGTGTTCTTTTCATTTGCGTTTTGCCCTGGTTCTGTTCCTGTTTCCTGTCCTGTGTGCCATTTTTGTAGTCATTTCTTGCTTGATTAGTTCCCTCAATTAGGTGCGTCTTGTTAGACTATTACCCTGTGTGTATACAGTGGGTACAGAAAGTATTCAGACTCCCTTTTTTCACTCTTTGTTATATTGCAGCCATTTGCTAAAATCATTTAAGTTCATTTTTCTTCCTCATTAATGTACACACAGCACCCCATATTGACAGAAAAACACAGAATTGTTGACATTGTTGACAAACTCCATGCGGGCTTTTCTCCATGCAGAATTTTTTTTTGAAACCTTGGCCAGATCTGTGCCTTGCCACAATTCTGTCTCTGAGCTCTTCAGGCAGTTCCTTTGACCTCATGATTCTCATTTGCTCTGACATGCACTGTGAGCTGTAAGGTCTTATATAGACAGGTGTGTGGCTTTCCTAATCAAGTCCGAATCAGTTTAATCAAACACAGCTGGACTCAAATGAAGGTGTAGAACCATCTCAAGGATGATCAGAAGAAATGGACAGCAACTAAGTTAAATATATGTGTGTCACAGCAAAGAGTCTGAATACTTAGGACCATGTGATATTTCAGTTTTTCTTTTTTAATAAATCTGCAAAAATGTCAACAATTCTGTGTTTTTCTGTCAATATGGGATGCTGTGTGTACATTAATGAGGAAAAAAAATGAACTTAAATGATTTTAGAAAATGGCTGCAATATAGCAAAGAGTGAAAAAATTAAGGGGGTCTGAATACTTTCCGTACCCACTGTATGTGTTTGGTTTATTTTGTTTGTTAATATTCTAATAAATTCCTCTGCACTTGGATCCTGCATTCACTCTTCTCTGAGAGCTTGTTGTGACAAAAGTATTATATTGTCAAAGCTAATTATTTAAATATATGAAAAATATTATTTATTGAAAAATATTCACATTTTCCCATTAGCTAATAAAGGGGACAAATAAAGACTTTTTCATAATACTACATGCATATTTTTTTAATTCTTATTTATAAAAAAATAAATAAATAATGCTGTCAACAGAATAAAATATTGATTAATCTCATGATTTATGAACAAAGTATATGTGTTATTAACCATTTTTAATTAATATCTTAAGTAAATATGTTGATTTTGAAAACCCTAAAAATTAATTTCGTGATTTTTTTCACAAATCCTTTTTCGCAATTCCTCTAGCACACTCTTGTGGCCCCGGCCCCTGAAATCACGTTGTAAAATACTAAGGCTGCATCCACTTCCCTACTATATAGTAGGGGAAAAACAGTATGTGACAAAAAAAAATAAAAAATAGGTCCAAATTCCCAGTACTTGGATGACCTACTACTTCTGGCGAGATCCTAAAGTGTGCATACGATGGACACTTTACTATCCCATGAGGCCACGGGAGAGGATTTGTGAATGGCGGTGATGTGACGCAACAGACGCTGGTAGGTCTCATGATAATGACAACATGGTGAATGTAGTACATCCAGACTATATTCATACTATTTAGAACAGGGGTCTCCAAACTTGGTCCTGAAGGGCCACTCTCCTGCAGAGTTTAGCTCCAGCTTGCCTCAATACACCTGCCTGGAAGTTTGTAGTATGCCTCACTAGACCTTGATTTGCTGGTTCAGGTGTGTTTAATTGGGGTTGGAGCTAAACTCTGCAGGACATTGGACCTCCATGACCAAGTTTGGAGATCCCTGATTTAGAACATACTTTTTAAGTGCTCATTAAGTAAGTACTTATTCAAAATAAGTACCTACTCAAGAGAGAATGTGATTTCAGAGGCAGCCTTAAGGACGTTGTTATGGTACGTTCAAGTCCACCTGGGAAGTTTGTTTTTATGACGTCAGGTGCGTTCAAGTCATTTTTATGAATGATGGTATACCTTCTTTTAATTAACTACACAAAAATACAGCAAGGTTTGTAACTCTATGCTTCTATAAAATAAAGAACAAGGAATGTGCATCAGGTGTGTTTTGCTTTTTCTTTTTTTTTTATTAATTTATGAAGCCACTGTAAAATTAATTGTAATATATTATATTGTTATATTACAATGCTATCATATTATATGCAGGCAATTAGCTTACTTCATTGTAAATAACCCAACAATATCACTGCTAATGTGGCATTCCACCATGTTTCTCACTCGCACGCTCCTAACTTGCAAACATCGGGGCTTAAAGAAAATCCTGAGCATCCCACTCGTATTACCGACATTGTGGTGGCGTTCATGTCCGTTCAACTCGTAAATATGATCTTTCCGATGTACGGTGCCTTCCAAATGGGATATATTGCCCTCCGAAGGGCACTTGGAGTGAAAACAATCATGGCCGCCATATTGAAGGGTCGTTCCAAACCAAAGTGCTCAAAACTGGCCACTTCAAAGCGTCCTTCGGAATTGATGGACACTTCGGGCCCCCATTAACTTTTGCAAAGGGAAGGCGTCACAGAATGGGTACAGGAGGCTCGGAGTTTGATTTCACCTATAAATGTATGTAAAGTATTTTTCTTTACTACTGTAATATTTATACGAGTTACATTATTATGGTCAAAACAACATTGTACTTCAACAAAAATACTTTACAGCTTATTAGTCTATTCAAATGTTTAAAATACATAAATACAATATACATTTTACATATTTAACGTAAAACACCTTGGTGAGATGAACCAAAAATAAATAAATAAATAAATGTTAAACAAAAGGAGCATCTTGCACAATCTACTCATCATTCAGAGCATTTTTGGGAGGCAATCAGCGTACAAAAAAATGTGGGACGAAGGAGCCTCCTTGATTGTCCCGTTAAGATGACGCAGAAGTGCGTTCCAAAAAAAGAGTTATTTTGACCCCTACACCCTTCATCCCCTCAAAGCTCTCACTCCGGAGGGTAAACCCTTTGAAGGGATTAGGGCATAGGGATGAGCCCTTCTGAATTGAACGCAGGGGTAATTCATATATACTTAGGATAATCATTAACTGACAGTTTGCGGAAACCCGATTTCTAGAGAGGAACCGATTTGTCATGACACCGACTTGACTTGACACGCAGATGATTTTAGGAAGGCTGTATGGTTCGTCACACAGCGTGCTCAGTGTATACAGAAAAATTGCTAGTGACTGGAAACACATCACACATATTCAGCACACACTGTAAGTCCTATTTAAATCTGTCATGCTTTAAACATTTAACATGATCATAATTTATTTACTGGGTATTTATCTTTACTAATTCAAAGTTACAGGTATGACACACAAGCGCATTTAGACATGTTTTGCTTCTAGACAGGACTCAAGTGGCTTTTCTGAAGCAAAAGACATAAGCCTTGTCATCCATCATGCTATTATGAAATCACAATGCATCTCATCATAATGTATCTGCGTTGCCCTTAGACACTCTCTTGCTTTCACTGCAGTTTATAACAGTGCATTATTTATTGCCTTAGAGCCAAAACAATCATTCTAAACAGTTTTCTGCTCCCGAGCACACTAGCATTCAGATGGTAGCACTATGTATCCGTCTGAGCGTAAAACGGGTTTTAGATTTTTTTAAATAAGCTTTTATATGTGCAATTTAGCGTTCTCATGAATAATTTACCCAAGAAAGAGACCATATCCATCAGAATCACAAACACAGAACACATATCGAATCTTGTAAAGATTATGCAGAAGCAAGCAAGAACACAATTTCCAGGCTTTAAATTCACACCGATTTTATCCTCAGTAATCAATACCTCAATTTCACACTAGCAGGTGAGGGATACTGAGACAACTTCAATGAAACTACCACAGTGTTACCAAGATTTCTGCTGAACTTCCATCAAAAAGTACAGATTAACCTGGAATTGCATCAGACATACTATTCATATGAAACCAAAATGTGGAGGACATGACCAGCATTATATGGGTCAGAAATCTTGAGCTGATTATATAACAACTATGGTGGAGGGATTCTTGTCCAATTACAGTTTTTAACAATCACTTTCTCTCTAGTCCTTTTACAGTGATGCACATGTATCATAATGAAACATTGCGTATTGCATAATACAATATTTAATGATTGTACAAACAATTACACAGTAAAACTATTGGTGTCTTGTGAATAGGTGATCTAAATTAGCATATATTATTTTACAGTTTTTATAATTGCTAGGACCCATTCATTTCTCAATACCTTTTTATCACACTGTGAGCACAACAGCAGTCTATGTGGGCTAAAATGTGGATTATTTTCCATTGTTGTGGCACAAAATACATTCAATGACTTCATCTTTCAAATTACATGTATTCTCTTCTCTATCAGACTCAACCAGTGTCAAACCCCTGCAGGCCAATTTGCATGTTTATGCAATTTTTTTTTTTTTTTTAAGTGTAAACTTAAAGGGGACCAATTATGCCCCTTTTTATAAGATGTAATTTAAGTCTCTGGTGTCCCAAGAATGTGTCTGTGAAGTTCCAGCTCAAAATACCTTACAGATAATTTATTATACTATGTTGTAAATGCCCATTTTTGAGTGGAAGGAAAAACATGCTGATTTCTTGCATGTGCCTTTAAATGCAAATGAGCTGCTGCTCCCCACCCCCTTTCAAGAAGAGGGCGGAGCCTACAGCTCCTGTCTCTGATACTAACAAAACATCTGTTTGGATTTAATTAGCATCTCTATCATGGTCACGCTCACATGACATTGCAGTTCTTCATCATCATGAAAGTTTATTATCTGCATGCATTATATCAGTCTAAACTTCTGATAGATGTTTTTTTGAGGGCACACATCCAAATCACGCACACAGAGTATTAAACTAAGTTCTCTTTTACATGTTATTGCACTTAAACTGTCAAATACACACAAGGTTATGTCAAAAATACACAAAGTTCACATAAACACAGTCGGTTATGTCTGTGAATGTAAACAGCAAGTAAAGAAACCGCATGTGTATATTAGATCTGTGTATTAAAGTGACAGCAGCGTAATATACAGTACCTACTGCTGTATATGCTGTTAATATGAATCAAACAACAAAAGAAAAACAGAAAATCACTGACTGCTCTTGACTGAATTACTTAGGAGATTTAATATGAATTAATTTCTTATTTGAATTCTGCTGTTAAATGCTCTGTTGAGGAGATAAACGTGTACAGCTCATTGAGGCAGAGGTCTATGCATAAGTAGTTGTGGGCGTGGCTTAAGCATTTGTGATGTCACTGCAAACGGCTTGTTCTGAGACACTGCTTATGATGTATGGGGATTAAAAAAAGAGGAGTGGGTGGAATTTTACCATTATAGGGTGGTTGTGTACCAACACACGTTAATGTTCAAACACCATGTAAAAGTGAATTTTGCATAGGTCCCCATTAAATTCAAAATCCTAATACATAATTCAAAACAGAATAAGGGATTTTCCATTCTGCTTTTGCTCTTTTCCATTGTTTTTCAATGTAAACAAGCACTAGATGGACGTATTTAACCATTGCACTTGCGTCTTTTGTCAGCATCTGACAGCGTTCTGAAATTATGGTGCTCAAGTTAAAAGAAGTTCAACATTTACAGGTTTTTTTTTACATTTGCTAGGACCCATTTCTCAATACTTAGGTTTCACACAAAACTCTTCACACATTGAGCACAAGAGCAGTCTATGTCGGCTAAACTGTGGATCATTTATAGCACAAAATGCATTCAGTGATGACATCTTTCAAGTTACATGAATTCTTTTCTCATTTCTTTCCAAAAACTTTAGGCAGGTGCTCGATCAGATAAAGCACTTCACTAAAAACAAACAAGAATCGGCAAACTGCCACTGCTGCTACCAAAGATCAATTTATTAATAACCAAATGTCTTCGTCAGGCAAACAACAAGCACATAAAGATACAATTTAAATCAGTATGATCCATCAATTACCCAATCATCCAAAAAAAAAGTCTAAACTTCTTTTTTCGACAAAACCACAGACAACACTCTATATACCTACAGGCCAATTTGCATGTTTACACACTCTTTTCAAAACTGTTTAACTTAAGTTTAAAACCTTGCATAATATAAAAATGAATATGACGGCAATTGGCTACATATTGATACCATATTGAAATATATTCTGAATCTAATAAATGAAATGCTATCAAAACACAAATGCTACACAGGTATTAGTCTTTCAATTTCATTACCATCTATATAAAAAATTGTGAATAATTTTGTTCTGTAATACAAACATGGATCATTTCACATATACTGCAATGAATTCTAAACAGTTCGTTTTTGTTTTGTAAAGTAAACATTGTGTAATCAATGCTACCTGTTGTTGGTGTTTTTTAGGTTTTTGTTTCATGAATGTTTGTTGGGTGACAACCTTTGCTAGTGTTATGGGAAAATGGCTAGATTTTAGACATGTATAAAGTGTTTCGGTAGCTTTAGTGCATTTTGAGAGTGAAATTAGTATAGAGAAATCTGCCCTAGCGATTGTATTGTATTTCATGAATCATGATAAATTAGTTATTTAAACCAATCATTCTGCAAGTGCAAGATTTCTTTAAAGATATGAATGCACAATGCAATGTTTTGAACATTGGACAGCCTACTTGTGATGATCAATTTTGAGTTTTGTAAAATGAAAAAGTGAATTTAAAAAACTGTATGATGTGAATGTGAAGCCCTCACAATATTCTTCATATTTTCATCCAGCATTATGACACTAGGCTGCTTGCACTCAGGGTTTAAAGTGCAGCGACATGCTTGGCAGGGTGCAGCAATCCCAACAGCAGTCAAGCTCTCATCTGAGAGAAGCCCTAGTGCCTCTCCTGCTCTCTCTAACACCCTGTGTGCTGTCAAATCAATGAGCAGAGGACACTGAGCTTTTGATCAATGCTGGTGTCTGCGGATTTCAGGCCTCTGACAGCCTGGTGCCCCCCTCTCGCCCCTCTTAAGGTGTCACGCTTGTTTCTGCGCTGTGATTGATGTCAATCTCCCTCGGAGTGCTGTGTTATCTATTCTATGAGTCCCTCGCAGAAGGACGGGAGAGCCGCTGAGGTTATTAATGCCGTTACAGCATCTCGCTATTCCAGCCAAACTCTATTATAGATTAAGTTTGGCACGAGGAGAGATTATAATGCATGTGCTTCATTCAAGGTATCCCAAGCGCTCTCACAGCAATGCGCTGATGTCACCAGATTTAGGAATGACCTTGCTTTTACCGAAGTGAATGTGGAATATATCACTCAGACATTAGGATTCGAAAGGTAATGTTTGCTGAATAGCACACGGGCATCGTGCCACATACTCTTAAACAATCACAGTAAATGGAAGTCTGGGCTCAGTATGCTGGCGGTTCTGTCTGCAAACCACAGTGCTATGCATGTAGAAAATGGAGTCGGAATAGTATATAGAATAGTATAGTATATAGTAGACATAGTAAAGAATATATACCCTTTTTCTGGTTTTATTGTGAGTGAATCATTGGTGCATCATTGGAGTGAATCATTGAGTGAATCATTGGTGCAGACTTGAAGCAAAATGTAATAACTGCTCTTCTTTTGAATGATTTTCCTTTTCTGCTGATGTCACCTATAGGACTCACTAGATAATGTTAACTAATAGCCAAGGTTAATAAACTTGCATTTGGTCTGGGCAAGCGGTCAAATTTTGGCTGGCCTTGTTACCCCCCTGCTGACAACAGAATCTTTCTTAATTTATGGCATTAAATAACAATTATTTATTTATTTATTTGTGAAAAGCCTATTTAAAATCATGTTCTTCCACTTCTAAATGTCACATTATGGAAGTAAAATGACCTGAGAATACCTGAAATTGAAGTAAATTTGAAGCAAGCAGGATTCAGAATTGATATTTCAGTATGTGAAATAGAAATCTTACATTACTTTTGTAATTACAATCTTAACAATCAACCATTGAATTTTCCCAGTAAACAATTTAGAGAATGTTTAGAATGTTTCAAAAAACGAGCCAAAATAATTTAGATAGACAGACAGACGATGGTAGATAGATAGTGTTGCAAGCAGGATGAGGCAGAGAGCCATGGGAACGAGCGAGTCTCACGGAAGGAGAGCCAGATGAATAAAAGGAGGAGAAATTACAGTGCAAGACGAGAGAGGACCAGGACTGGGACATTTACGTTTTGTTTAAGTTTATGCGGCAGTTGTCCATGAGGGGCTGTCGCTTTATGTTTGTTATTTGAACGTTCGCCGGTTCCTGCCTCGTCCTTCCCTTATACAGAAACTGTGTTACATTGGTGGTGAGGCGGTGCTGCTGGAGCGATGAAAGACACGGTGGGATAGAGAGTTCGCTGCTGTGCTTCTGGGTCAAGGAGGGGTGGCTGCCATCCTAGAGGGAGCAGAGGAGTCACTCCTGTTTGCTGAGGCCAGAGCCTGCTTCTGTCCTCCATGATGGGGAGGAGCAGAAAACGGAGGACTTGCTCCAAGCTGCCCTCAAATGGAGGAGCCATCACCAGGAGGCGGAAGAGGATCAAGCGTTCCACCAAGGAGTGTCCAGTACCATCGCATGGAACTGCGAGTGAGAGCCTCTCGGTTGGCAGTGTGTCCTGGAACCAGACCAAAAAAATTATTTTCCGCTCTCCCCTCTTTCCTCTCTCTCCGTCTCCATTCTCTCACTCCATCTGTCCTTACCCCCAGGTGCTACGGCCGCCGTGACAGGTCCCCCCGGCCTGCGAGGGACGTGGGGGTATGTGGTGAGCAGGACGGGGCTGACAGCCATGAGAGCGGAGCGAGGCCGGTGGCGTGAGTGTTAATGAGTGTCACCTGTGCACCGCATCGGCATCAAGTTACTCGCGGAGGAGCTTCAGAAGGATAAATGGAGGGGCAACGACAGTGAAGGATGAGAGAGGACCAGACCTGGACTTAATGTTGTGTTTTGTTTATGTTTCTGCAGCAGTTGTCCGTGAGGGTCTTCCGCTTTACTTTAGTTTTGTGTTTGTTTGTTTTATGATTATTAAAGTACGTTAAATGTTTGCTGGTTCCCGCCTCCTTCTTCCCTTATCAACATACCGTGTTACAGACAGACAGACAGACAAACAGATAGATAGATAGATAGATAGATAGATAGATAGATAGATAGATAGATAGATAGATAGATAGATAGATAGATAGATAGATAGATAGATAGATACAAACCCGATTTCAAAAATGTTGGGACACTGTACAAATTGTGAATAAAAAAGGAATGCAATAATTTACAAATCTCATAAATTTATATTTTATTCACAATAGAATACAGATAACATATCAAATGTTGAAAGTGAGACATTTTGAAATGTCATGCCAAATATTGGTCCATTTTGGATTTCTTGAGAGCTACACATTCCAAAAAAGTTGGGAC
This sequence comes from Chanodichthys erythropterus, assembly GCF_024489055.1. NCBI lineage: Eukaryota > Metazoa > Chordata > Actinopteri > Cypriniformes > Xenocyprididae > Chanodichthys > Chanodichthys erythropterus. The sequence continues at coordinate 36,191,091 of NC_090236.1, forward strand.
AGGTAGCAATAAGAGGCCGGAAAAGTTCAATGTACATATAAGGAACAGCTGGAGGACCAATTTGCAACTTATTAGGTCATAAAAAGAGCCTCTCAGAGTGGCAGTGTCTCTCAGAAGTCAAGATGGGCAGAGGATCACCAATTTCCCCAATGCTGCGGCGAAAAATAGTGGAGTAATATCAGAAAGGAGTTTATCAGAGAAAAATTGCAAAGAGTTTGAAGTTATCATCATCTACAGTGCATAATATCATCCAAAGATTCAGAGAATCTGGAACAATCTCTGTGCGTAAGGGTCAAGGCCGGAAAACCATACTGGATGCCCGTGATCTTCGGGCCCTTAGACGGCACTGCATCACATACAGGAATGCTACTGTAATGGAAATCACAACATGGGCTCAGGAATACTTCCAGAAAACATTGTCTGTGAACACAATCCACCGTGCCATTCGCCGTTGCCGGCTAAAACTCTATAGGTCAAAAAAGAAGCCATATCTAAACATGATCCAGAAGCGCAGACGTTTTCTCTGGGCCAAAGCTCATTTAAAATGGACTGTGGCAAAGTGTAAAACTGTTCTGTGGTCAGACGAATCAAAATTTGAAGTTCTCTTTGGAAAACTGGGACGCCATGTCATCCGGACTAAAGAGGACAAGGACAACCCAAGTTGTTATCAGCGCTCAGTTCAGAAGCCTGCATCTCTGATGGTATGGGGTTGCATGAGTCCCACATCTGGAAAGGCACCATCAATGCTGAAAGGTATATCCAAGTTCTAGAACAACATATGCTCCCATCCAGACGTCGTCTCTTTCAGGGAAGACCTTGCATTTTCCAACATGACAATGCCAGACCACATAATGCATCAATTACAACATCATGGCTGCGTAGAAGAAGGATCTGGGTACTGAAATGGCCAGACTGCAGTCCAGATCTTTCACCCATAGAAAACATTTGGCACATCATAAAGAGGAAGATGCGACAAAGAAGACCTAAGACAGTTGAGCAACTAGAAGCCTGTATTAGACAAGAATGGGACAACATTCCTATTCCTAAACTTGAGCAACGTGTCTCCTCAGACCCCAGACGTTTGCAGACTGTTATAAAAAGAAGAGGGGATGCCACACAGTGGTAAACATGGCTTTGTCCCAACTTTTTTGTGATGTGCTGATGCCATGAAATTTAAAATAAACTTATTTTTCCCTTAAAATTATACATTTTCTCAGTCTAAACATTTAATATGTCATCTATGTTATATTCTGAATAAAATATTGAAATTTGAAACTTCCACATCATTGCATTCTGTTTTTATTCACAATTTGTACAGTGTCCCAACTTTTTTGGAATCGGGTTTGTAGATAGATAGATAGATAGATAGATAGATAGATAGATAGATAGATAGATAGATAGGATTGTTTTTGAACTGTGTAAACAGCCCTTTAGTGTGAATCACTGCACTGGATTCCACAGGATGCCCATCAAGCCGAGTCCATTAGCCAGACTCTAATCTGAGTGAGAAGCTTTGCAGCATAATATACTGTCTAAAGAGCCGCTTTCTCTATCAGTCAAACCAGGCTTTCACTCTGCCACAAATGGCTTTTTCCATTGTTATATCTGCATAGATACCAATATTCTATTGAAGAAAAAAGGATTTTTTGGCTCAGAATTGACTCTCATTCTGTGAGAATCAGATATGCCTCGCTTTACTGCATACTAAAGATACTAATGTGTGATGCACACATTAGGGCTGTGAAGAGAACCGCGGCTGTGTGCACACATATGTCTGAATCAACTCTCTCTGGAAATCAAACTTAGGTAAAAGTGATCGTTACCGCACACATATAGACTGAAAGAGAGAGTGGGATAAGGAAGAGGGAGGGATGAGGAAAAAATAGCCTAGGTTCCATTAAATGCATGATTTAGTATTATGTGATTAAATATTTTTCTTGTGGTGAAAAATGCGCTAAGCATATTATTTTTGCAACTGTGATCAAAACTGAAATTTCTAAACAATGACTAAGTCAATCAAGGAGGAAAAACAGATCAATGAGTTAAAAAAAAAAAGAAGAATGTGAAAACATTTTTAATTCCACCCCAGGTTTTTCTTTAGGTTGTTGTTCAGGTATAATATTCAGATGCATTGCAACAATGAAGAAATGCATTTTAGAGAACTGAAGACAAAGAATGAAAAGTGATAATTCACCCTAAAATTAATTTATCCTCTTATAGTTTCTTTCAGAATATCTACCTTTGTGTTCCACAGAAGAAAGAGACTCATACAGGATCTATCCCTTTAATTCAAATGTCTAACACTCTACACAGTTATTATTGTTCTAGAAGTCATTGATGGGTCTTTATGCCACAATATGTATGTTTGTGTATTTAGCAGCTAAAAATTCGGACTCTTAGGGGAAGCAGGGCTACGGCCTAAAAATACCCCATATGCCATCTGCCATCTCTCTGCACCAAATGTTGCTGGATTAGCCCAGACTCATTCATTCAGCTGTGCAGGGGCTTGACAAAATACTGCTTTGATCTAAAACAATGTTGTAAATAAATACTGGCCAGACTAAATCTAACTCTTGCCTCCACAGCAATCAATTGGGCCTAAGATTCTGTTAAACAAACTATCAATGCAAAACATTTCCAAATATGTCTAAATCATTGATGCATGTCCTGACAGCAAAATTAACTTCAGAGCATATTTTTAAGACATGCATGCAAAATCTTTAAGGGATAGTGCGCATAAAAATTTAAATTATGTCATCGTTTAAAAAAACAAATCATACAATGGAAGTCAATGGAGTTACATTTTTAATGCAAAAAAAAAACAATGCTGCACAAGAAAGTAATCATTAAAATCATTTAAAAGTAACAATAAATGAAGTCAAATGCATGTTAACAATATGCATAATGTGACACTCTAAATTCAAGAACAAAACACTGCTTCAGATGACTGGCTAATCACTCTGTAACATTTTACCTTACCATGAGAGTTCTGCAGTTTAACTGTGTCCCTGCCAGCATTGCAAGAAACATCTCTCTTGCTCTTGTCGATCAGTCCGTCAAACAGATTGCTCCTCTGTGGACTGGGCTTAGAGGCTAATCATTGCGCTTTACCTCGTCTGTCCTGCTGGATGTGCTTCCCGTGACCCAATTCAAAGGATTTAAAACTGCCAGCACGCATCCACGCCACAAAGCGGCTGAGGGACAGAGTGCATGAAGATCTGATATATTAACTTTAAGATCATGCAAGATCTTTGAAATGGATAAAGATCACTGTAAACTATAAGTTGTGTTTTTGAGAGGCTTTGTGTTTCATTTCATGCCAAATAACTAGCATCTTAAAACCATAATACTAAGACTTACATTTATACATCAGCTCAACTATTACGAGACCTTAGGGTGTGGAGCTAAATCAAATGTATGGATTGTCCTCCACAAATAAACTATTGATTCACTAGCTGCCCGAGAACTTGAACATGGATTTTTCCTAAGGCTAGTCCAGGTGCTTCTTCTCCATTAGCTGCTATACCTCAAATTCATTTTTAATTGGCATTGCATCTCTCTAGGCAGGAATTTTCTTGGCTTAACTCGTGGGGTTAAGTGGGCGGTAAACTGTATGGGTTTAGATACTTAATCAGTTCATCTCAAATGAGCATGCTTATTAAATACATCATGAGCATTTCATAATTTTCAGGGATAACTGCATGAGCTACATCTGTCTTCCAGGTAAACTTTTAATATATTTAAAGAAAAAAATGTTAACACATATTTGGGCTGCATTTAACTCCACTTTTAGACATACACTCACAAACTTCTCTAAGCACTTCCCCTCGGGGGAATCCCCGCCACCATTTTTAAGTGCGTTCACTTTTTTTTGGACAGACTCTCGACCCCTCGATTTTGACTGAGTCTACTCAATATGTGCATTTCATGCAGACCCATAGACCACAATGTAACATGATTGTGACTTCACAGCAGTTTGTGCTTAATTTACTCCCACCCCACACTCTAGTGTAACAAACTGGAGTTATTTGGACATTAAAATGCTTTTAAAGGGGGACCTATTATGCCCATTTTCAAAAGATATAATATAAGTCTCGGGTGTCCCCAGAATGTGTCTGTAAAGTTTCAGCTCCAAATACCCCACAGATCATTTATTATAGCTTGTCAAATTTGCCCCTATTTGGGTGAGAGCAAAAACACACTGTTTTTGTGTGTGTCCCTTTAAATGCAAATAAGCTGCTGCTCCCAGCCCCCTTTCCAGAAGAGGGCGGAGCTTTAACAGCTCAACACTTCGGTTGCTCAACAACAACAAAGCTGGAGAATCTCACGCAGCCAAAATGAGGATTGTCAGTAACAGTGTTCAGCCTTACATTGTTCAAACCGGAGTCGACACTGATGGAGAGACTCAGGAAGAAGTTACTGAGATCTACGCTAATATGGCAGACTGTCACCAGTCGTGGGCGGGGCTTCACCCTACTCTTACGTAAGAGTTTGGAGAGACTGTTTATGATTTATGGGGATTATAGAAAAAGGAGTGGGTGGATTTTTATCATTATAGACTAGTTGTCTTCACACATTTGTGTTCAAACACCTTAGAAAGTTAATTTAGCACAATAGGTCCCCTTTAATTCTTGTCAACAACCCAAGCATACATACAGCCCTACAGAATGGTGTGTAAAACAAATTCATAAGGAGAAAAAACTATAAATAATAAATCAGCTCCATTGCGGATTTCAAGTGATCAAGGGCGTTCCATTTAAACACATTGCAACGGTTCCACTAGTAGTGGGCACTCGTGCAACGTGAGCAATGTGAGACATCCAAGTGAACGAGACAGAGGGAAGTTACCGAGGGAAGGGCATAAAAATGGACTTAAACGCAGCCTTACACAGCTCGTTTCATCACAATATGATTTGACATCAATTCTCTTAGCCAGTAATTCGATATTTGCAGATACCTTAAAAAAAGATGCCATGATACTATTACAATTCGATTCGATTCAGGGGCCTGTGATTGATATATCGATATCTGTCACTAGATTCATGAGAGAGAAGGACAGGCCTAATCTAAAGAACCCACCAGGATAACACCTGACCCCCTCAATACAGCAATACTGTCTTAAAGGTGCACTCAGTAAGGCTGTGTCCGAAATCACCCCCTATATAGTGCAGTATTTGAGAGGACAGCCATTGTCGAGTACACTCATTTAATCCCAAAATGCACCTCAGTTACAAGTGTATCGTTACATACACTCAAAAGCTAGATGCTAAAGAATACCCAAGCACTGTGAGCATTGTGCCAAATGAAATCCTGCTTTTCATAGCACTGCAGTGACCGAATTCACACACTCATTTTCATTCACTCATTCAGTGGAGTAACCACTCATTTAATGGAGTAATGCATGAAATCATGAATTACAGTATAGGGGGAGATTTCATAAAGCCTAAGCTATTATTTACCTCTTATTCATCCCAGCAGTTTTGGTCTTCAGAGGCCATTACCATATTGAACATTACTGTTGACCAGGTTTTCTTATAAAGCATAAAGCAACAGAACAGTGAAGGAAATTCGAGGTCTAATTCGAGTTGGGAAATAATCATTTAAACTATTTGCAAATAAAAATGTAGTAGCCTACATGTATGCAAATAAAATTTGCATACATGTAGGCTACTTTTTTGTATGCATATGTTTCTTATCTCGTCAAACTAGGTTATAAATTACATGCTCAGGACCTACTCACCCCGCTGTGTGCGGGCCTCGAACCCAGGTCTCTGATGCGGGAGGCGCATGGACTAACAACACTGTAAAAAAAATCCTGTTGTTTCTACGGAAAAATACCGGCAGCTGTGGTTACCAGAACAATACTGTAAAAATGACATCAAACCGTAAACATACTTACGGAGTTACATATGAACTTTACATTTTAAATATGTATATTTAACATTGGATTTCAGTACATTGTAAAAAAAATCCCAGTAAAATTTACGGTAAAATAACGTATTTCATTAACTGATATAATGTTAATTTACCAACCTAATGAATACTAATATCTGTTTTGTACCTTTATAATACACTGACAGTCACCAAACACAGTGGTGATGAGAGTCACATGATGAATCAAAGTTCATCACAAGCAGCTTTTCCACAAGCTGAGGAGGACAATACTAATATATAGAAGGTGCACACAGTGTCATTCACACACACACTAAACACCATCAAGGTAACATGCATGAAATTTTAAAAATGCAATAAACATTAATTTAACAACATTAGATGTAACATAAAACCCTAATGTACATAACTGATTAGAAAAAAATGAGAAAAACTAAGAAGAAACAGAGTTATTTCAACAAAAATATATCAAATGTGAAGTGTCACGCAGGGAATTGTGGGAATGTCAATTTATGGTTTTTCACTGTAAATTTTACAATGAATTGTTATTTTTCACTTTCAAAAACTGTGAATTTAACGGTATTTTACCGTAAAATTACATTAAATGTACCGTTAGATCTATTACAGTTATTCACCGTATATAGTACGGAAACTTTCTGTAAACCAATTAACAGTTTTTCACCGCAGCATTTTTACAGTCTTTTACTGTTAAAATCACGGTCATTTTTTACAGTGAAGGAGGCAAAAGACCGCAGCCTCTAACACGCTACTTGAGATCAGGGAAGTGAGGTATAACCTGCACAGCTCTGACTAGCTGGCCTCCATTAAAACCTCACTCCCATCCGGGTCACGGCACCAACGTAACCCCTCAGGTCTTACTCTCCTCGCTCTGTGCGGGCCTAAAACCCAGATCTCTAGTGCGCTAACAAGACCGCAGCCTCTAGCATCAGTCGCTAGTGCACCTCTTGAGATCAGGGGAGACAACTGACATGTCTCAAATGTTTTGTTATTTACACTCTCAAAGTTAAGGGTACAATCTGTGATATTTTTTTCCGCTAGAGGTCGCTAGAAGCCTATTCAAAACAAAGGTGTAGTTTGATGACGCCAAGTTTTAGAGCGGAAACTTGGGACATGTAGTCTCCATCTCAACGGACGGTGCAAAAGAATAGGGATTGGAATCTGGAAGAACTCATGTTCGTGGATGCGATTATTAACGTTACTGTAGTATGAAGCAGAGCAGGAGCGAGTGTTGCGGGAGCTGAACGAGGAGCTGGAGCGACTGATCAACACACGCCGCACGAGCAGCGGGACTTTTATTATGACACAGTCGCCGGCGCCGCTTCTGCTTTTCCGGTCATGAGTTTACGGGAGCTGTCCTTGTCGACAGAACCAGCGGCAGATGGTAAACAGTAATTATGTTCCATAAATAAGTAACACAATCCACCATAAAATGTGCAAGAAGTAAATAAGGAACTGCTTGAAGCAAGCTAGTGGTTTGCTGGACGCTAGACACTACTTCCGCATTTGTCCACGGCACTGTTGTCATGTGGTTTCTACGTCAGTAAAGGCGGTAACAAAGGTAACTGACGTCATTGACAGGTGACTGCACTGCCCCGTGTCACTGTTTAGAATGGGGAATTTTCTCATGATTTACAAGTAGTTGAAAATATTAGAGATATTGTTAGTAATCAGCTGGACAAAATATATAACAGTATAGCCTAGTGGTTTTTGGATATTTTACTGCAAAAAATTTACATATTGTACCTTTAAACCTTTAAAATTTATGCTCTGCTTCTGTGAACAGTAAACCCCACCTACTTTGATTTGATTGCCAATCATTTTGACATTGGCAAGCTCTGTTGGTCCACTAAGGCAGATTAGACTAAAAATGAACTTTTAAACCTTTTTGTCATCCTTACATACAGAGCGCTGCGTAATGGCGTGCAGCAGAGTGGTTCAAGAATTTCAAATATTGGGGGAGACAATTTGGTCATTTATAATTATCATCTTCTGGCATGGATGCATGAAGTTTCATATGCTTTGCACCTTTTGTTTTGTTCTTTTTTCTTCAAATTTTTGTCTACACAAATCTATTCTCTAACTATGATCTTAAAGTAATGCAAGCCTTTAATCTATTTCTTTTTAGTAATTTTGTCAATTGCATGACTGGGCATGGCGACATCCACAAGGGGTGACCACCTCTGTGTGGAATCACATATGGCTGAAGTCATCTCATGTGATTGTATACATCATTTTAATAACATTTCTCAAACGTACAGCTCATTTAAGTATGTGCAAAACTTTTTAACTAGCAGAAAAGTGCACCTTTAAATGCAATGGGCCAGATGAGATGCAGAGGTCTCAAAAGGCTTCAAACATTACTACTATTACTACTTCTGTTACTTACAAAAGCATAGCCTACTAAAGTTTCTCGTTCAGCAGCACGTTCAAGCATCCTATTATTGTCTCTGGTGCAATACTAAAAACGGTCTGCGAATTAGTCTCAATATAAATTGCTGCATTAGATTCCATTATGAGCGCAGCCTGCATCATCTTCCGCAACAAGACTGCCAAAAGGGTCATGCATTGGCTCTATACGATGATATATTATTATACTAATGCATCCAATACGACGTCAGCAGCGCGCGGGTCCTCTATCTCAGTGTTCACCTTGCAAACCAAATCTTTAGCCTGTTTTGTCACCAAATTCTCTAATCTAATTCCATTAAAAGGCTTTTTAATGATGCAAAGTGACATGAATTTATATAGCCTATGTTTCCCACTGAATGGATGACTGATCCCGTGCATGTGCTGGTTTACTGTTTGTCGCACACACACACACACACACACACACATACACACACATACATCAAATATTGTAAATGTAGGCTGTATGCTGCTATATGCACAAGCTCAAGCGCGTGTAGCTAAATGGAAATCTCCACGGTACAGTACGCATGTATCTTATATCATCACGGGGCAGGCTGTTGGACACAGGAGTAAACTATGAGTTCAGCAGCATCACCATATCATACGCAGCCCGTTTCATTCATAAAGAAGAGACTCTCCATGTCACTGGTGGTGCGGCGATTCACATGCCTTCTTTGCCGGCTGTATGTAGGCAAAACGCGTTTCATTCAGAAGCAGCATGTTTCCTCCTCAACATTTTTCAGTTTCATTACTATTTGTTGTCAATGTCGTCATGACAGTTATGGTCAATGCCACTAACACATGATGTCCACACAAAACAGAAAATGCTGCAAGTAGGCTATTCAGCAGTCAAAGTCTAACTGAAATCTGTGTGGATACTGCTTGTCCGGGGTGCATATGCTGTGCAATAAAGAAAAAAAGACACAATATGCCAAAGGCGCTAAATAAATGAATTGATTTCATACGTCGGCGCGCGATTCGACTCACCTACCTGAACTTAACGTATCCCGCGTGACTGATCTTTGACTGACAGCACAGATGAATGGCAGGCTGCGCTAATAAGGTACTAAAGCATTTTAGACTAATAATGAAGGCGTGATAGAGTCCAATCTCAACGGCAGTGCTCTCTCTCCCTCTCTCTGTTTCGCACTCACTCACTCACACACACACACACACACACACACACACCCTCCTCCTCAGAATCACCGCTGGCTTCAGATAGAAGGTGGGAGATTTTTTTAACATATTGCCTACAGGAGGTTGACAAATTACAGAAGCTCCTAACAATATGTTAGAAAACACAATGGAAAAATATTATAAAAATAATAATATAAAATATAAAAATGATTTTGACCAAATTCACAAATACAAAATTTACAAAAATTGTATGATAAAATGTAGTCACCGTCAAACCTGTAAGACCTTTGTACATCTTCGGAACACAAATTAAGATATTTTTTGATGAAATCTGAGAGTTTTTTTTTTTATCCTCCATTGAAAGCAATGAAATGAGGCTACCACATTCAATGTCCGGAAAGGTACTAAAGACAACGTTAAACTGTCGATGTGACTGCAATGATTCAACCTTAATGTTATGAAGCGACCAGAATACGTTTTTTGTGCAAAAACAAAACAAACATAATGACTTTAATCAACAAATTTGTTTCTGTCCTGTCATTCCACTGTTTACATTGCAGCGCTTCCAGGTTCTACGTCCGAACGGCAGCTCAGTATTGGCTGACGCTGGTCACGTGAGCAGCATGAGGCATGCGTGTGATGCTGATGCAGGAGCCGGGCCAATAATGAGCTGGCGTTCGGACGTAAACATGGAAACGCAGCACTGCACCAAAAGCGTAACAGACTGACAGGGAAGACCTTCGTTCATCTTCAGAACACAAATTAAGATATTTTTGATGAAATCCGATGGCTCAGTGAGGCCTGCATTGACAGCAAGATAATTAACACTTTCAATGCTCAGAAAGATACTAAAGACGTATTTAAAACAGTTCATGTGACTACAGTGCACGGTTCAATCTTAATGTCATGAAGCGACGAGAATACTTTTTGTATATAATGACTTTATTCAACAATATCTAGTGATGGGCGATTTCAAAACACTGCTTCATGAAGCTTTACGAATCTTTTGTTTCGAATCAGTGGATCGGAGCGTGTATCAAACTGCCAAAATCACGTGAACCTTTGAGATTTCGAAAGGTTTCGAAACACTTATCACATAACGAAGCCTCATTTACTGAAATCACATGACTTTGGCAGTTGGATACATGCTACGAACCACTGATTCGAAACAAAAGATTCGTAAAGCTTCATGAAGCAGTGTTTTGAAATCGCACATCACTAGACATTGTTGAATAAAGTCATTATTTAGTTTTTTTGGCGCACAAAAAGTATTCTCGTCACTTCATAATATTAAGGTTGAACCCAGGGCCGGCGATTGCTATAGGCGAACTAGGCGGTTGCCTAGGGCGACAAAAATGTTGGGGCGCGGGCGCCCTCTAGGGTCGCCGTTACGTTACGTTAGGCAAGTGCGCAGTTGATGAAGAAAATGAAGCGGTCTAATAAACCCTCCGGTGCACAGGGACGAAAACGAAGAAAGATAAAAGGAAAACCCAGTATAGAGGTAAATCTTCTCATCTCAGCCATTAAGGTGTTAAATGAAATAAATTTGCTTAGTATTGTGCATCATCACCTTGAACTAGCGGTTAAACAGATTGTTGTTGATCCGTAATCCATTCGGATCAAGCCCCACGGTTCAGGACGCATGTGATTCACGGATCATTTGCAAGTTTCACCGCAATAGAGTGAACAGGTTATAATTTGAACGTGTTTTGTCTTGCTATTTCACACATTAAATAGATATAAAACCATTCCAGCGCTAGAAGAGGAAAAAGAGGATTTAATTCGGTATCGCGTACGCGCAAACGCGCATACAAGGCTCGCGCGCACAGAGAGCGAGAAAGAGAGAGAGAGAGGCGCGTTCCAGATAGCTCTTAAACCCTAAATTAATTTCACTTTCGCGTCCTCAATGCACTTGGAATGTCACATACACGTATTATGTCAGTCAAAATAATAAAATAATAAAGTATTCTCGAAAACACATTCGGTTATGTCTTAATTGAACGAGGTGAGAATTCGGAATCGGATGTGTATCTATCCGATGTGCGCGTGCATGGAGTCTTACTCTTAAAGTGACAGCAACCTAAAAATACCTGCGGTTGTGTCATGTAAATCAAACAACAAAACACAGCTTTAACAAAGATTAATCTATATTACATTACATTTACACAGTGAACAGTTTCATTTTATATTTAATTGTTACATTTCTGTACACGAAAATTAATACTACAGTTAGAACTCATATTTTATTTGTAACTTTATGTTGCATTTATCTATGCTTGTAGTTGGTGTATAGTATTTGTCCTTTGGGGGGAGGGGGGGCTGGGTAATCTCGCCTAGGGCAACCAAAGGGCTAGAGCCGGCCCTGGTTGAACCACTGTAGTCACATGAACTGTTTTAAATAAGTCTGATTCTGGGCATCTGAAAGTGTTTATTATCTTGCTGTCAATGGAGGCCTCACTGAGCCATCGGATTTCATCAAAAATATCTTAATTTGTGTTCTGAAGATGAACGAAGGTCTTACGGGTGTGGAACGACATGAGGAATTAACGACGTGAGTAATTAATGACAGAACTTTTCATTTTGGGTGAACTAACCCTTTAAAATACATTAAAATACCATAAAAAAGCAAATTGTAAATACATTTAAATCAACATTAAAAAATCAATTTAAAGAAAAACTTTAAAAAATCAATTTAAAGAAAAACTTCAAATACATACATACAAAAAAAAAAAAAAAAGAAGTAAATTATTATTCACATTATTCATGGCAGATTTACTCTAGGTTGCTAAGGTTGTGAGGTGCACGAATCCTGCAGGATACTGAAACACACAGACCACCAGGGTCACAATATCACTATAAAATTAAAAACATATTTTACAAAACATGTGGGTTTCCTCAGACTGCAGCTATAGCAGAACCGATTTAAAGCTGCCTCAAATGTGTACTCAAGGGATTTCAAATACATGGCAATCTGAGGGAACACCAAATAGTGCCTTAAGTACTTTTTCATTGTTACAGTGTTTTGTGCACCATCTCGCTGAGTCTGGAGGTGTTTTGGCTGTGCCTATGGCTAACAAGTCAGACAGAAAAGTGTAGAAACATCCCTGTCACAGCATCTGAATCTCTGTGTTGAATCTTAGCGGGAACGGTGCAGAGTTCCTCGAGGCAAATCAGTTTCTTCATCTGGCAAGTGTGGTCCATCTTAATCTCAGTTTTATATAATAATCCTTCAAAAGGTACATTCCCATAGACAGAATATTGTATAAAAGTCTGTATAATACTTAACAGGTATTAGTATCAAACAGTACAATTACAATATCAAACAAAGTCAAGGATAAGTCAAGAACTTAAGCTTTAAATGTGTATAACCTGACATTGGGAGTTCATTAAACATGCAGAATCTTTTTGTGTGGAGAGATGGAGGCGGTAGACAACCCAATATAATCACAATTGACAGGCTGGGCTGTGCAGTTTGATAATAGCTTGCAGGAAGCAGGAGGCCAGGCTGCAAACAGCGTGTGGATATTAGTCACCTCATAATAATGTCTGTATATTCAATTCTCTCTGCTACTTACATTCCTTTCCCTTGCAAATGAAAAGAAATTAAATTGTAAAAACCATGTCAAATACTAAGCAATAACAACAACAACAACAGAAAATTAGGTTGGGCTTTAGAGTGAGTGATTTAAGTGTTTCTTTGAGGCATTTACATTTACATTTCAATAGGCATTTTATGCATTTGTGTTTCTCGCTACAAATGCAGTACAATGTTATTAAAGTGCCTGATTAATTGTTGGTATGTCAGATTACATCAGACATCACAATACAACTGTGGTGCTGTTTGTCTCCCTCTTCCTGTAAGAATCAGGACTACACTGCTCTATATTGTATTCAGAAAGAGATAAAAAGTAAACATTATTGCCAATACTAATACATGTATTCACTTTTACATTTATTTCAGACCAAAAGCATACAAACTTGAAACTTGTGAATTTATTTACCAAGCACACAGGCACACTATGCTCAGATACAGTAGTATAGGCCCTGTTTACACCTGGTGTTAAAGGGTTAGTTCACCCAGAAATGAAAATCATGTCATTAATGACTCACCCTGATGTCGTTCCAAACCCGTAAGACCTTCGTTCATCTTCGGAACACAAATTAAGATATTTTAGATTTAGTCCGAGAGCTTTCTGTCCCTCCATTGAAAATGTATGTACGGTAGACTGTCCATGTCCAAAAAGATAATAAAAACATCATCAAAGTAGTCCATGTGACATCAGAGGATCAGTTAGAGTTTGTTAAAGCATCTAAAATACATTTTGGTCCAAAAATAACAAAAACTATGACTTTATTCAGCATTGTGTTCTCTTCCGGAATCCTTTCCATTGAATTGATTCCATTGAATCCTTTCATCTGTCGGCGTTGGTAATGCACTTTTACGTCGTCGTTTTTTTTTTTTTTTTTTGCTGATTAGGACATCCGCGACATTTTGAAGCATCAAAAATACATTTTGGTCCAAAAATAACAAAAACTACAACTTTATTCAGCATTGTATTCTCTTCCAGGTCTGTTGTCAATCCGTGTTCACGACACTGCTTCTGCTGCTTCTTCTTCTTTCCTGTTTCATGGCGGTTGGCATCCAGCTTATTGGTGCATTACCGCCCCCTTCTGCTCCGGAGTGTGGTTCACGACTCCACAGTGACACTGCTGACGTAAGACGCTGCTGATGTAAGACACTGCTGACGTGTTATCTGGTGCGCCTGAGCTTCGTTTACAGTCTGAGGGAGACGCACGCTGTATTCAAGCTATTCTACATTGTTTGTATTTTGGTATTGCTATATTTTTTAAAATGGTGCGTAAGTGTGCATGTCGCGGATGTCCTAATCGCCAAAAACAACCATGGCGATGTAAAAGTGCATTACCAACGCTGACAGATGAAAAGATTCAATGGAATCAGTTCAATGGAATCAATTCAATGGAAAGGATTCCGGAAGAGAAGACAATGCTGAATAAAGTCTTAGTTTTTGTTATTTTTGGACCAAAATGTATTTTAGATGCTTCAACAAAATTCTAACTAACCCACTGATGTCACATGGACTACTTTGAAAACCAGTAAAAGTAAAGATACCTTACATCGAAAATGACTTCATTACAAGTTACAAATAACCAATTCCAATACAACTTGAGTAAAAGTCTTAAAGTATCTGATTTTAACAGTACTTAGGTATTTTACTCATACTGAATGTAGGAGATGCACTAGTCCTCGGCACCTGAGAGACATGCCGGTAACACTTTACAATAACAGTACATGAATAACCATGAACTAATACCTGAGTCAATAGTTACTTCAACATGAACTCAAGATTAGTTAAGATATGAACTAATGAAGAGTGATCCTTAACTACGACAGGAGTCATAGGGATTCATGCATGAAAACAGCAACCTTAACTACGCGTTAATACATGTTTGATAATTAATGCATTAATTAACATTTAGGGTAAACTAAATCAAACAGTCTCTATAAGAAGGAATAATACATATTTGGACTTTGAAATAAATTTAAACAATTTATTATTGTCAGAATTTAGACTTCTGACATCAGCAGCTTTATTATAAACATTACTGAAAGGCACAGGATTAGTTTGCCATTATTCTCACTTATCCTCCTTATCAAACATATAAAATACTAAATATACTATTTATCTTAAAAGGTCTTAATCTGTTTTGTGATATTCTTTCCTATCAAACTAAACTACTGTGACTTACATCAGTTCCTTAGGAATCGGTTCCCAAAAAAATAATCAAACAGGAAACATGAACTAAGGTCAGGGAGCGTTTGCTGGGATCAGATTCAGAAGATCACTCTCCATCCAGACGCAGGCCGTGATCATACTGTACCTCCATTCTCTGACTTTTAGAAAAGTCACACAACATCACTTAACTGGGCTGAGTACTTATATAGTTGTGTTAGTACAAGTGCATTTGAAAGTAAGTTAATGATAATCATGAGCTGAATTTGGTAAGTAGTTAACAGTGAATTAATTATGATTGTGCCCCCTCAAGTAAAGTCATGACATAAGTATACATTAACAAGCCATTAGTTGATGTTAGTATATGCTTAGCTAATAATGAGTTAATTATGATTGTGCCCCCTCAAGTAAAGTCATGACATGATGCACATATCACACATCATTAACTAATATATGAATAAACACTATAGAGTGCCATCCTTATTCCTTTACACCCCGGTACAAAAAAAAAAAAAAACACATAAAAAGTATTTGTATTTTACTTTTATTTATATAATTAAACATATATGGACTTGAAAGCAAGCCATAAACATACCTGTAAAGACACACATAAGGCACATTTACATGTAAAATCGCGCGCGTCCACAAGCTAATGCTAATCAAAGCATATACATTTAAATGACAAAAATACAAATACAGTTAATAACTGCACATAACCTCCTGAAAACCCCAATAAAACATACATGTAAATATGTCTTTAATTATTAATTCGGCTTACCAAAGCAATCAACATTTATTAGCTTAAAATGCCAGCAACACAACAAACGTGCCAAGAGAACACCTAGCGTGCGCCACTAATGAGGGTCCCGCCAGAAACAAACCCTACATACTTTAGTTCCGGGAATAAACTATGACTATTTAGCTATATGACTAAATATAAATGAACTGTAAAAATCAGAAAACATTTTAGATCAAATTAAATTTATTAGTGGTAGTTAGTCTATTTTCCACATTTGATTAGACAGATCTATGTAATTAATGGCTAAATTATCATGTGCCATTGCAATTATTTGTCACAAAGCTGCAGATGGCAGATTATGATATTACAGTGTAAATTATGACAGTATTAAATCACGTTTAATTCAAATTCAGAGTACTTCTTGTTTACTCTTATGGAGGCTGATTTATTTAGTTTACCCCTAAATGTTAATTAATGCATTAATTAACAAACATGTATTAACGCGTAGTTAAGGTTGCTGTTTTCATGCATGAATCCTTATGACTCCTGTCCTAGTTAAGGATCACTCTTCATTAGTTCATATCTTAACTAATCATGAGTTCATGTTGAAGTAACTATTAATTTATGTATTAGTTCATGGTTATTCATGTACTGTTATTGTAAAGTGTTACCGACATGCCAGTGAAAATAAGAAGCAATTGATTTGTAAGAAGAGAAATCATGTTTATTTTGAACACCTCAATACTGCAATAAATCAAGGTCGACACAACAACCTTTTATACATCTACAAACTCTCAAATCTCAGTTAAGCTTAAGTGCACAAAAAGACCATATGTAAACCAATATCCGTCAAAAAGGTCTCGTCAATCTAGCGTATAAATAAAATAATGTTAAGTAAAATTAAATAGTCATTGTCTACTTCCACTAGATGTGCTGGTTTCAGCCTCATCTCCTAAATCAAACACCTCCAATTCAGAAACTACTTGCTAATGCACACATTCACGTAAAGTAGCCTTGTTGACAAGTTTGGGTGAGGAAAGGCGAAATTTTTATATCTTTATATCAGAAGCAAACTGCTGCAGAAAAAGTTAGGTGCCATGCAAAATGTAATGTGTAATTGCATGACTTATCAAATGTACTGGAGTAAAAAGTACATTTACTTGCTCAAAAATCTAGTCACGTAGAAAGTAAAAGTTGCCAATATCTTTGATACTACAAAGTAGCCAAAAAGATACTTAAGTACAGTAACTAATTATATTTACTCAAATACTTTACACCTCTTAGTTCTTGGGAGGTTTTTTCAGATCTTTTCATCTTCAAACAAAACTTCAGCCGACCAGTCTGGCTAGCACACTTCACATAATGTTTACACATTAAGTCAGTAGGTGGAGAGTAGGCAGTGTTTAGTGGCTGTTTGAACACATTCGACAACGTGAGCATACGAAATCAATCCGGTCGAATGCTTTTGTGACTTCCTCTGGAAGTGGTCTAAATGGACAAGCTCAAAATGTTATGTAGCATCAAAACACATCTTAATACCAGGGCCATAGATATGCCATTAGAAGAGATGTCATGAAACTTTTTGGCATCCCTGTATCAACAATCCCTTGCTTGGGCCATTACCTCCACCTGTTTAAAGACAACAACTACTGATATAAAAAAGAAAAGGAGAAAAAAAGGAAAATGATGTTTAAACATATTAATGTAAACTGTCAGTATAAGAGCTTCAACAGAATGAGCATGACTCAGAACCATATTTCAGTGGGAATACAGTTTGCTTAGTGTACTAACAGGTGCACTGAGAACACAGTCTCCACTACCATTCACATAGTCCTCTTACAATACAAAGGTAACCTGAGAACGCTATAGCTCAGCTTTTAACATGATTAAACAATCAGACAGGGCTTCACATCCTTGTTTACTTCTTTCTCGGAGTCCCTGTGGTATACTTGAATTCCCACTTGCACTACAACTGTTGCTCTCCTAGAGCAAATATTGCACATACTCAGTGTCATTGCCCAATTAAACAACATTGCACACACTCTGTTATGGCAGACACTTGACCTCTGTATTTGCACGCTATGCACTCGCACATTAATATGCAAGTGCACCTATTATTTGCATTATACTGTATATATTACATTTTACATGTATATAAATATGTATTAAATGTGTGTACATGTAGATGTGTACATGTTGCATTCTAATTCTTAATGGCCTAAAAAAAGTATACATAGGATTTGAAAACAGACATGTTGTACAGTATAAAAAATAATATCCCAGCTATTTATATCAAGCTAAATACTGAATCTGTCATTTGGTTATCACATACTTTATATATACGTTTTATGTAGCATGAGCAATGTGAATGCAGAGCACTGCAAATGTTACTATATGTTGATTTTAAAGGTAAGGGTGGTGCACAGACTCATTTCAAAGTCGTTTCATCAATTAGAACTTTTCAAATGACCAAAATAACCACTCAAATTACACTTTTACAATATAGACATCAACACCAATGTTTGTTTGTGGTTTAATTTAATCAGATCCTTAAGTTACTTAAAAGATTGTAGACAAATAAGGCTTCACAAATGAAAAAAAGTAAATCATTGACAGCTCTGACAATGCTGGATGTGAGTCATGTGACAGGTGCAGTAAAAAGAGCAAAAGTACACACATTATCTTTTTGATTACTATGTCCAATATCTCCAGTTATAAAGAATGACTCATGAAGCAATGGCTTGTTTTTTTCCCACTGATTCTTGCAGCTTGAGGAGGTATAATTAGTCTTCTCAAGTTCAGCATACTGAAAGGGTGTAAAATGGCTTCAAATTTCTCTGTGCACTATGGAAAAACTGATTAATATAACAACTTTGTTGCATAACACCTTAATGCCAAAATGAAATATTATACTGTTTCCTAATACCCATGTATAACACTTTGATACCTTAACTGTTAAAGGTGCTATAGAGGATGTTTTCGACGACTGAGAAACCAAAGACTGTTACTGGGTTTTTGAAATGAGCGCATGCGTAAGAACAACCTCACAGCTCATTTCGAGGGAACGCCTCCCAAAACTTGTGCACAAGTATTGAAACACGAGTGGCACTGGCTGTGTCGTGTTAGTGGATTCATTATGTCGGACTCACCGCAGGTAACTCATAATCTGCAGTTGTTACTCCTGACAAAAACATTGCATGCGGCGCCTGTGGAAAGTTACTGGAGCGCACACGTCCCTCACAAGGAACGTAATGGCAGTGATTGACAAGCCAGAGGGCCAATCGTTTGCAATGATCACACAAATGATTGGCTGATGTCTCATGCACAGATGATGTATATTGATATTATTCCTTTCAGTGCACCTTTTATCAGTTAGTAAAGACAGTTTCAAGTAATATTGCAAACATGTATAAAACAAAACATCTTCTATAGCACCTTTAAAAGGGGACCTATATTTCCCCTTTCACAAGATGCAATATAAGTCTCTAGTGTCCCCAGAATGTGTCTGTGAAGTTTCAGCTCAAAATCATCCCAGATCATTTATTAGCTTGTCAAAGTTGCCCTTTGGGTGTGAGCAAAAATAAGCCATTTTTGTGTGTGTCCCTTTAAATGCAAATGAGCTGCTGCTCCCGGGCCACTTTCCAGAAGAGGGCGGAGCTTTAACAGCTCAACAACAACAACGCTGGAGAATCTCACACAGCCAAAATGAGGATTGTCAGTAACGGTGTTCAGCCTTACATTGTTCAAACCGGAGTCGACACTGATGGAGAGACTCAGGAAGAAGTTACAACTTTTAGAATGAAACTGGACGTTTCTGAATGGTTAGTGGATAAATTTATGTAGTTGCTGTGGAGTTGATTCAACTCATCCACTAGCATGTGCCGTCATGTTCATCTTTTTGCAAATCCAGCGTTGAATTGACCCTCGTTTGTGAAGCAGTCCGGCGTAAAATGACAGCATGGTAACAACACTCTACTACAACAACTCTTCCTCTTCTCAACTACAACTAAAGTAGTACTCTACTGAACTACTTACATCACTGAAGCCATGTAGGCCGCCTCAGACTCCTACACAAAACTGACCCTACATGCCACAACTTCAAAAGTCTGAAGTTCAAGGTCACAGTTTAAAATACCTGCACCTCAGCATCAACCTAGAAGCACATAAATACACTGACCTTGATCTTAAAGAAATGGAGAAGATGCATGGAGTTTGAAAACTTTAGTTATCATCCACGTGAACCCCAGAACTAGATAGAGCAAATTCACCATCATATATAAAAACATATGTTGGTTATTCCTGAAACTAATACACTGAAAGAGACAAAATTATGAAGACAAGCCTATTTAAGGTTTCCAGAGACAAAACAGAAACAATTTTAAAGGTGCACTGTGTAAATTTTAGGAGGATCTATTGACAGAAATGCAATATAATATACATCAGTGGTGTATAAAGACCTTACATGAACTTATGTTTTTGTTACCTAAGAATGAGCCTACATACACCGCGGGTCCCCTTACATTTTAAGTTGTCATTTTGCGCCGGCATGTTTCTACAGTAGCCCTAAATGGACAAACTGCTCAACAGAGCACGTTTGCTTGACTAGCTACTCTCTGCTGTCTCAGACAACAACATCTTTGTCCTGTGTTGGCCACTGTAGCTTCTCTATTCCCAACCTCACCACTAGATGCCGCTAAATTTACACACTGCACCTTTAAGTAACATTTGGTGAAAATAAATGAAGAGTTCTAATATAAATTTGGATAACAGGTTTTATATTTAGGCATTGCTCTTTCCAGTTTTATTCATTAAAAGACAGTGACTTAAACATTTCTTTCTTTGGTCAAAGTGCTAAAATAATGTATAGGATGAACACAAAACAGAAACGTGAAGTTGAGTTAAATAGTATCCCAAGAACATTTGTGGACCATCTGAGAAATGTAAGAACGTTTAAGGACTATTTTGGGGGTGATTGCGCTGCCTGGCTCAGATGCAGTAAAGATGAATAATTTCAGTGGGTTTTAGTGACTAAATAAATGAAACGGATGTAAACACAGGGCTCCTGGTAAAATGATTCTCCGTATCCCCACCTTCGAATCATTTATTCTTATCACTGTTCAGCAATGTCAAGCCTGTTGGAAAAAGGCAGAGGAAAATAAACCTAAAGTTGGGCCATACAGATTGCTGACAATGCCTGAATATTAATTAGCTTACACCCATGCAAAACTGAATGATTACATTAGACACAAGGCAAGCACTAATTTAATAACAGAATGAAACTGTACTGATGATGGATTTCTGAGAACTGGGAGTTATTGTTTACCTTCCATTGCTGCACTTTTGGCCTTGCCACTCAAATCGCTGACAACGTTGTCAAATACTGCTTCATGCTTGAGGAAGAAAGGTCTCACCACACGCGTGTATATGATCTGAGAGCCATTCCATGAGACCGGAGCCATGCACCACAGCAGAAACAGGGACTGAAATATGAAAAAAATGCAGAACATGTGTCTCAACTTCTCAATTTCTGCCATTGTGGTCAAAATAATGACTTTGTGCATATTTAACTGTTCTATTGCAGGCTTACGTATGCACCGTGTGCAGAATTATTAGGCAAGTTGATTTTCTGATCATATTTTGTTTCCAAGCACATTTTACCGATTCCAAACCACATCAATTTTGTATTTAATCATTTATACGTGATATATATTTGTTCATGAAGGCTGGAATTGGAAAATGCCTCATATTGAGGTGTGCATGATTATTAGGCAGGTTTTCTTTTACAGGCAAAATGAGCACCATGTCCTCATGTAAAAAAAAATGTTTGAAGAATTTATCTTCCAGAATTTGGCAGTAAGGTGTGGGAGTTCATTTTTAGTCCATCTCCTATCCTGAAAATTCTGTCCTGCAGAGATGGACTAAAAATGAACTCCCACACCTTACTGCCAGATTCTGGAAGATAAATTCTTCAAACATTTGTACATGAGGACATGGTGCTGGTCCTTCAAGAGTCACTCTCAATCTGTCGGTCTATAAAGCCTATAAAAAACAGTCTTCATGTATTTCGCAACACTTCAGCTTGTGATTTTTATTAAGTGCGGGTCATTTTTTTGGATTCTTTACCTAACGTAACTCTCTGAGATCCTAACACCTTGCACTTCTGGAGACTCCAGGTAGATTGCAGTTCTGGAAAAAGGTGGGTTCCTGATGGTTTTACACTTAATTCTTAATTATTTTGCATTTAACGTGTCTTTTTTTTTCCCACCTGTTTTTGTGTGACCCTACTGATCCACTGGGCATTTCACTGTCCAATGACCATACTTTAACTTTGCAATTTTTAGTATTGCATTAGTCATTTTGCCTGTAAAAGAAAATCTGCCTAATAATTATGCACACTTCAATATAAGGCATTTTTCATTTCCAGCCTTCATGAGCAAATATATATCACTTATAAATGGTTAAATACAAAATTAATAGTAGTTATGGAGACTGATTGTGGTTTGTAACTAGTAAAATGTGCTTGTAAAAAAAATATGATCAGAAAATCAACTTGCGGCGCCGATAGCCTAGTGGGCAGCATGTCGTCACATAGCGTGATTGCGCTTCGGGCGACACGGGTTTGAGTCCCGGCCTGTGGACCTTTCCTGATTCCTTCCCTCTCTATCTCCCAATTTGCTTCCTTTCAACTAATTGTTCTGTCTCAATAAAAAAAAAAAAAAAGCAAAAATGCCAAAAAATAAATCTTAAAAAAAAAGGAAGAAAATCAACTTGCCTAATAATTCTGCACACAGTGTGTGTATAATATATATATATATATATATATATATATATATATATATATATATATATATATATATATTATATATATATATATATTATATTATATATATATATACACACACACATAAACAAACAACTTTGTCATTGCATGAATAAATTACATTTTAAAATATATTACAATCGAAAAAAGTAATAAATTGTAAAGATTTCACAATATCACTGTTTTTACTGTATTTTTGATTGGCAACCATGAGAGACTTCTTTCGAAAACATTAAATCTTACCAACCCCAAACTTTGAACAGAATTAAAATGTGGTGACATTTGAACATCAGGTAAAAAAAAAAAAAAAAAAAAGTATGCAAATTCAGATTTTAAAGTATAACTGAACATTCCTTGTGGTTTACATCAACATAGCTGGTTGTATGAAACAGCCCTTGGCCTTTTGGCCGCCTTCTGTCAAACTAATACACTGCTTTAACATCTACCCTGTAACACTTTACACTAAGGTCTCATTTCTTAACAGTACTTAATGCATTCATTAAAATGAACTAACACTTAAAATTATATATTTTACAATATTTATTAACCTTTTTTAATGTTAGTTAATAAAACAGTCTGTTCATTTTAGTTCACAGTGCATTAACAGATACAACTTAAACTGATGTAAAAATGTATTAATAAATGATGAGATAAATATGAACTAAGATTAATAATGCTGTAGAAGTATTGCTGATTGTTAGTTAACTTTTACCTAATGATAACAACTGAAACCTTATTAGTACTCTTATAAAGTGTTACCATCTAACCACATCAAACTATCCAAATTTATTAGACAGATCATGCCATCATGAGCATCTCATTAAAAAATATTTTTGATTAGGAATTAAAATTGGAAAAATTAATGAATTTTTAAAAAAATTCTCATGCATATCATGACCTCAGCTCAACTTAAGTCAGCTGCTAGTTCATTTGTATAAATTGGCTATAAAGCACTCAGTCAAATTTAGAACAAGGATCAAAATTGAAATGAGGCTGTTGGTCGAGTTGGAAGTTGCTCAGGCATACTAAATATAAACTATGTAAAACCTCTCAGCATGACCTACATACCAATACATTTACAGTTTATAGTCCTCCTACAGCAACCTACATACAAGGTGGATGGTTTCTAAAACATATCTCCAACATGCATACAAATAAATGAAATATATTTTGATACTGAAACACCATACCTTCCCAGCATAGTAAAAGGGAAACCAGAAGAGGAAGATATCAGAGAAAAATTCAGCCACACTAAAGAGTCCATAAACCACCCAGTATGTTAGCCATTTGGTGTCATCATCTTTATTGTTACTCTCGATGGCTTTGATGCTGCATGAGGAACACAATGAAAACAGGCTAATTCAGTGTGGGTTGCTCTCATTATTGTGCTGTGGAAACATACATGTGGGATTCTCCAGGTCAAGAATCTTCACCAGTAACAATAAGCATATTACACTGAAATGTGACAAGTGACGTATACTTACGAGGCATACGCTGGGTATGCGAAACCAATCAAGTTGCAGAGGAGAGAGGCACCATATCCAAATATCAAATAGAGAGCCACAACAGACACAGCACCTGCAGAACAAACAGAGACACGTGATCACTGCCATTATTCAAATGAAGAAGGGAATTTTGGAGCGCTGATGACTTTGCATTTGATGTCATTGTTGACACCTAACAGGATAGAACAAGAACAAACAAAGCCTGCTCAAACACGCATTGTTTATATCATCCTGGGACCCAGGCATAGACTTTTTTCCTCTGTAGAGCACATTATATGTTAGCTATTTCTCGAAGAACATACATGTTGGTTTTAAAGAGCACATGTGCAACAATAAAGAGCACATTCAGGGCTTTTCAGAGATAGCAAATGACACTGACTGAATTATCAAATTTAGCACTCTTATGGAAATATAATAATATTTTGTAATCATCATTTAAATCTGAAAAATTTTCTTATTGTTTGTCATAAATAAACATCTCAGGAAAATGTTATGGGGTTTCAAATCAGAATACGACTTTCTGTTATCTGATTTCAATCATGTCCCCTGTAGAAGACACCAGGACTTATCAGGCATTTTGGTGAGTAGGGAAAGAAATTATCATTTCTATGAAATACGAGATATTCTTATAAAAATGTTGGCAAGTTATTACTCCTATTATTACACTTCTTTTATTCCATTAAATGTTGTCCCAAGAACTCATTAATATGCAAGTTAGATACATTGTATCTCCATTTTATACACAATCTAAAAAATGCTGGGTTAAAAACAAACCTGATTGGGTTGAAAATGGGCAAACCCAGTGAATGGGTTGTTTTAACCCAGCAGGTTGGGCAAACATTAACCTAAACGCTGGGTTAAAATAAACCATTCGCTTAGTTTGCCCATTTTCAACCCAACCAGGTTTAAATTATGTTGGTAATTGACATTAATTAATGTTTATACTTATTAATAAATGTTCATTTATTAATGAATAATAATTAAACAAACATTTATTAAATTGCTTATTAATAAATATTCACCATTTGATTATTATTGTTGCCTCTAGTAATTATGTGTCCGATTTTTAATTCCGAACATATTTCGGGTTCATTTTAAGCCAGTCATATAGTCATTTTTAATCAATAGTTGAGTTTATTAAAACTGCCCAGAACGTTGGGCAAACATTTATCCCAATCGCTGGGTTTGTCTATTTTCAACCCAACTTGGGTTGTTTTTAACCCAGCATTTTTTAGAGTGCACATATTGCATAAAGTAAAATAGCATATCAAATCATTCTGTTTTATCTTTCATAACAGTTGAGAATCATCTTTATACAAAGTTTGGTTAAAAATAGCCTGAAACCTAAAAATTGATTGGTAATTGAAACAAACAGAAACTTTTTTTTTTTTTTTTTGCCTATACAGGTCTTATGCCATTTTATTTTCTTAAAGGGGGGTATAATGCCATTTCACGTATTCTGACTCATTTACACTGTTGAAGAGTTGGATTCTCATGCTAAACATGGCCAAAGTTTCAAAACACGAGTTGGACGTATGACGGAGTATTTTTGTGACAAAAATACTCTTCCAAATCCTCACAAACTTTGGGATCTTTTTTCAAGCATGTGCCTGTGTGACACCAGAAAGGTGGGAATTCCTTGTAAGGGCACTCTCCCGGAAGAGCGAGAGAGCAAGAGCACGCCCATCAACACGCTTCGTTCGGCCTTACGGAAGTCATCGGCAGCGCTGCACAGGACTTGCTCGAGAAAGATGTGTCACTTTGTTTTTAGACCATTCACTATAGGTTATATTCATTACAGTGATTCAAAAGTTATCCATAGATAATGCAATGGTGTATTGTGTGTGTTTAAATACATTTGTTTAGCTGACCATTGATAGCTTGCAGACGATCTGTTCGTAACTCTTTAGCTCCGCTCACACGGCACGCCTCCAGGCGCTCGGCAGTTTTCAGAAAGACTCGGTACAGCGTATGTAGCTTTCATAAATATGATAAACTAAAGACTTTTCGGCAATATGAAGGATGCTATACTATTCTATAGGCACTTAAGTTTAACATGAGACTTTAATAACAGATTCCTGATGTCCTCTACAGATGATATAGCATAAAATATGAATAAAATATTGAAAAAAAATATGAAAAAAAAATAAAACGTTTCTTATGCTGCAAACAATGTAATAACATAAATAACATAAATATGTCAATTATTTATGACATAAAAAAATCTGGTTCTCAGGAGTATATGTGAATGTAAGAGATATATTTTGTCCCCAATCAGGCTATGTAGTCTAGCCACTGCAATTCTGCACAGACACTTGAGGACATACTACACATTTAAAAATAACCCTTGGGAGTGGCTACTGGAAGAAGAAATTAGACCCAGAGAGGTCTTACAAGGAGCAGCCACATCACACATGATTAGAGAGACATTTCAGGTAACCAGTCAATGCAGTTGAACTACTGGACCCATTAACGCATCTGATAATGGCACTTCAGATCATCTGCTT
Source organism: Chanodichthys erythropterus (assembly GCF_024489055.1). Lineage (NCBI taxonomy): Eukaryota > Metazoa > Chordata > Actinopteri > Cypriniformes > Xenocyprididae > Chanodichthys > Chanodichthys erythropterus. The sequence continues at coordinate 36,217,874 of NC_090236.1, forward strand.
GATGTTTCTTATACCAGCATGCGGTTAAAACAAAATGCAATATAACAGATAAACAGATGTAAATGCGCCAGGAAAATGAGAGATAACCCTCAGGGGGAAACGGTTCATGCAGCATCTGTTCTTGCCACACACACGCAAAGCAGAGTTTGATTCGTGAATGAGTCATTCTATTTCTTCAATGAATCAGTTCAACCTATTTTCAAATCCAGTCTGAACTAATTCTTTAAAGGGATAGTTCACTCAAAAATGAATGAATTACTCACCCTCGGGTCGTTCCAAACCCGTAAAACTTTCGTTCATCTTCGGAACACAAATGAAGATATTTGTAATAAAATCTGAGCCAGTTCTGCACTCTCCATTGACAGCTACGCAACTACCACTTTGACGCTTCAAAACGTTTATAAATTGATCGTAAAACGAATCCATATGAATCAGGTGGTTTAGTCTAAATTTTCTGAAGAGGCACGATCGCTTTATATGATGAACAGATTAATATAACAAACACTGATCGGCAAACATAAACAGAAGCTCAACCGTAGTTGCTTGACGGGCAAGAACAAACCTCATTGGTTCTTGAGGAAGCTCAAACATGATGCGTAACAAACGAGAATGAACGTCAAGCGGACATACTTGAGCTTCCATTTATCATAACTGATGTGTGCATTGATGAATGTTTATGTGAATAAAAGCCTAAATTAAATTAGTTCATCATATAAAGCAATCGTGAATTTGGACTAAACCACTCAATTCACGTGGATTAGATTTACAATCTCTTTATTAACTTTTTGAAGCATCAAAATGGTAGTTTCGCAGCTGTCAATGGATGGACAGATCTCTCGGATTTTAGCTTATTAAAAATCTTCATTTGTGTTCTGAATATTAACGAAAGTCTTACGGGTTTGGAACGACATGAGGGTGAGTAATTAATGACAGAATTTTAATTTTTGAGCGAACTACCCCTTTAACGAAACAAACGGAATCGGTTCAAGCGAGTCAACAACTGTCTATTGGTAAAAACTTAATCTAAAACCGAAATAAACAACAGTATGTGCTACAAATGTAATACCATGCCTTGATATGGGGAACCGCGTAAATATAATTACATCAGAGCGCAAAGGAACCTCTGAATCGTTTGTTTTTAAATGGCACTTTAAAAGAACCGATTCGGAGAAATGACTCGGACTTCCCTATTCCAGCTGCCCCGTGAAGTGTCTTATCAGTATCAGCCCTTTGCACTACTTTGCAAAATTCAACAGATGCTTTACATATGGGTCACTTCAGTCACTTGTTAAGAGAATGAACTCATACTTTTCTAAATAAAATAAATATTCGACGGTTATGGATACAAAGAACATTTAAGCCCATCAAAGATAGCCAACAAAGCTTAAATACATCATGTATACGTCTTACTATTCCTGACTAAATAATTAAAGCTGTGGTTTAAAACCACACACGTACCTGTTGCAATGTACTGTTTCTGAACTCCAGTTTTCTCCTCTAAAACTGATAGAAAATCCGTTACCACGTTCTTCTGCTTAAAAAACGCGTCGTATCGTTCTGTAACAGCGTTTAACATTTTGTCCCTCCTTATTTATAGTTCAGCAGACCGTATTGACCAGGGCCAGAATTGTAAACAGTTTTCCAAGCCAAGCAAACTAACAGTATACTTGGGGGAAGTTTGTCCCCTCTCAGAGGCAGAACGGGACTGGCTCGTAACTCGATGACAACCAATCGAATCTAATAAATATATGTTTCCACCTCCCTCACAGGTGATCACGATCCTGCTGAATGCTGACTGAGCTGCGCCTCTGACTGACTGACTGAGAGCACGGCTGCATTGAAAGAACGAGGCGTTGGAGAGTAATGAAAGTGGCTTTGTTTGTTTTTCAGGAGAATGAAATGTGCTCTCCTACTATTTCCCTCCTACTATTCTAATTTCTAAAATTTAGTCATGATTTTTTTAGGCCAACTCAAAGCTAATTCGCAATAGGGTCCCTCAGACTACTGAAAATCACTTCTTTTATATTGATTTTACTCATAAATTCAAAACCACCATTCTAAAAACTCTTAAGAGAAACTCGTGGCTCTGATCTGCTAAAAACACCTGGGTAATCATACATAAAGTCAGTATTAAAGGGTTAGTTCACCCAAAAATGAAAATTCTGTAATTTATTACTTACCCTCATGCCTTTCCACACCCGTAAGACCTTTGTTAATCTTCGGAACACAAATTAAGATATTTCTGATGAAATCCGATGCCCCGTGTGGCCTGCATAGCCAGCATTGACATTTCCTCTCTCAAGATCAATTCATGTGAGTAGCTACAGTGGTTCAATATTAATATTATAAAGCGACGAGAATATTTTTGTTGCGCCAAAAACATAAAAAATAAATAAATAACGACTTATTTAGTGATGGCCGATTTCAAAACACTGCTTCAGGAAGATTCGGAGCATTATGAATCAGTGTGTCGAATTATGATTCGGATCGCGTGTCAAACCGCCAACGGCTGAAATCACATGACTTTGGCGCTCCGAACTGCTGATTCGACATGCTGATTCATTATGCTCCGATGTCGTTTATAAGTAAATAAGTCGTTATTTATTTATTTATTTATTTTGGCGCACCAAAAATATTCTCGTTGCTTTATAATATTAATATTGAACCACTGTACTGATTTAAACACACATGAACTGATTTAAATTTTCCTCTTGAGAGAATTGCTGTCTATGGAGGCCTCACTGAGCCATCTGATTTCAACTAAAATATCTTAATTTGTGTTCTGGAGATTAACGAAGGTCTTACGGATGTGGAACGGCATGGGGGTGAGTAATAAATGACATAATTTTCATTTTTGGGTGAACTAATAATATTTCATTTTTAGTCACCTATGCCAACTGGATTTTATAACATGGCCTGGTCTTTAGCTGTTTATTTCAAACACATCTGACTGGCATTGTTAAAATGCTCCAGGAGAGGGCACTCTTCTCTTAGTTGATAGTTTCTTCATTCAGCTCTGTGTGCTATATTTATAGTACATAGTGTACTACAAATGGTAATTAATATATATTTTTAAATACAGAAATAGTATATTAAAAGCACATTTAAGTTCATATTTCATGGTGTCTCAAAATAGCACAGTTGAGTACACTTAGATGTTCTTAAGATTATCTTAAGTACTGAAGAAGAATTTTTAGTATATTAAGTACAAAATTAGTGTGCACAAATAGAGCACTTTAAGTAGGTACATTATTGAAATGTACTTATTTTTTTACCTGGTGGTCTCATTTTATGTTGTATCTACAGAAATGTTTGCTCTTTAGTTGATTGAACATCTACATATTTTATATCCTAGTCCTACACTACTGGGTTGTTTTCAACCCAAGGGCTGGGTAAATATGGGACAGAACACATGTTGGGTTAATTTCACCCAGCAAATAAGGCTGTTTATTTAACCCAGCATGACTAATTTTTTACTAGCTTATTTTTTTTTTTTTACGTCATACATGAATTAATGTTAATGGATTAAATCCTCTATTTTTTTTAAAATACTCCACACAACCACTGATTGTCATGATAATTCCTTTATTTTCGATCATAATTTATAGTATAGCATATTTTAAAAATACATATTGCCTACATTTAACAAATATTAGAAGTAAAAATTAAACATTAGTAATTCAAGTGTAATCGACCAGTCTCTGTTGTCCTGTTTCCACCGTAACTGCGCTGGATCTCGTGCCGGAGATGAGTCGCGTTCGGCGGGGGAACTGATAACTTCAGACCGCCACTCTATGTTTCACTTGAAGATGGAGTTTAATTGATCGCCTTTTAAACATCTGAAGACAATACATTACAGACATTAATAATTGCCCCGAGAGTATGTCATTCTGAAAATGCTCTAATTTGCCTGAAAGTAGCCCATGTGATCAAACGTCAACATCTAACCACCTATCTTTGTAATATAAGAATATGAATCACCTTTAAAAAACTTTTTTTCAAATGCCACATATGCTACTATGGAAACCATTTGACAATTTCTCACTTCATCAACCATGTAGTTGCTTCTATCATAACTCAAGGCCCTGTTGTGCTACAGCAGAACAAATTATTAAATGAATGAATGAATATGATGCATAGAGAAATATATGAGGTGACTGTAATAAAGTCTGTGATCACCTCTCTTATGTGAGATATACATTAAGCTTTATTTTTGTATAGGGAGTCAATGTGGATAGATATAAAAAATAAGATAATTTGCACTAAGAAATTTATACTAATGCCTTTATCATCATGGGTTTTAGCAGCACGGAAAGCTCGTGTTGAATTAGTAAAATGAAATTCAGATATTAATCTCTTAAACATATATACCTGACACAATTCATTGTTTTGATCAAATAAATGGACATGCATGCATAATTTAACTGATTGATTGTGAATTAATGTAAATAATTTAGTCATAATACATTCAGATCAGATTTTTTTTCTGTACTCCAGTTATCCTTAGTAAAAATTTCCAGGCATACACAGGAAACACTGATTCCTCATGGTGATTTTTATTTTATTTTATTTTATTTAGCTGTCACACTTTTGTCAAATCAGCAGTAATCAATTTAATCCCTTTAATACTCAGACCAGTATTAAAACACCTCTGGTACACGCACACTCCTACAATTAGGTGATCTATCATATACCTCCTGACTGCTCAAAATGCCAGAAATGTCACCGAATAGGACAGGCATGTGTACCCTAACTCTTAAAAAGTCATCAAACCAAATTACATAATAACAACGCCATGTTGTGCCTTCGGAGAATGTGCTAATTGTCCAGAGGACTTAATCCTCTTTTCACAGAATTGCGGAAGACTTTATAGCTGATCATTAGCACAGCCAGTGCTGTGTGAGAAACTGTCAAGAAATGTAATCATGTTTAAAATATCTCTATTACTAAAAATATTTAGAGCATATGTGTACATCATGGTCTGGACAGCATATATTTGACTGATCTCCACTATGACATATACGCCGATCATTATGACCACCTTCCTAATATTGTGTTGGTCCCCCTTTTGCTGCCAGGGCAGCCCTGACCCGTCCAGGCATGGACTCTCTGAAGGTGTGCTGCGGTATCTGCACCAAGATGTTAGCAGGAGATCCTTTAAGTCCTGTAAGTTGCGAGGTGGAGCCTCCATGGATCAGACTTGTTTGTTCAGCACATCCCACAGATGCTCGATTGGATTGAGATCTGGGGAATTTGGAGGCCAAGTCAACACCTCAAACTCGTTGTTGTGCTCCTCAAACCATTCCTGAATCATTTTGCTTTGTGTCAGGAGCATTATCCTGCTGAAAGAGGCCCACCAGGGAATACTGTTTCCATGAAAGGCTGTACATGGTCTGCAACAATGCTTAGGTAGGTGGTACGTGTCAAAGTAACATCCACATGGATGGCAGGACCCAAAGTTTCCCAGCAGAACATTGCCCAAAGCATCACACTGCCTCCACCGGCTTGCCTTCTTCCCATTGTGCATCCTGGTGTCATGTGTTCCCCAGGTAAGAGACGCACATGCACCTGGCCATCCACAAAGAAAATGTGAATGATCAGACCAGGCCAACTTCTTCCATTGCTCCGTGGTCCAGTTCTGATGCTCACGTGTCCACTGTTGGCTCTTTCGGCGGTGGACAGGGGAGCACTTTTGATAGACACTGACCACTGCAGACCGGGAACACCCCACAAGAGCTGCAGTTTTGGAGATGATCTGACCCAGTCATCTAGCCATCACAATTTGGCCCTTGTCAAACTCACTCAAATCGCTTACGCTTGTCCATTTTTCCTGCTTCTAACACATCAACTTTGAGGACAAAATGTTCACTTTCTGTCTAATAATGCACCCACTAACAGGTGCCGTGATGACGAGATACTCATATTCACTTCAGTGTCAGTGCTCATAATGTTATGTGTTACATATGCACTCTTCATCTTTCTAATCAAGTCAAACACAGTCAGTGACTAATGATTATTAGGTGTCTCATTCCTGTACTTTACGGGGGGTAAAATGTTGCGATGTCAAAGCAGTTGCAGTGGTTATTTAGGTTGACGATGCAGTCAGTGAATATATCCGCTCCCAGTAAATGGATTAGTGTTTGACTGCAGCTGAGATACCGCTGTCGTCACCTGTGATGGTCTTCGTTTCATTTGGAGAAAGTCCAGCCTCTCAAGTCTGATTTCACATGTATAACCAAGTGGGTGGGTCAGCTTCTAATCGGGAAGTCGCATGTTTAATGATTTTTTGCATGTACACAATACATAAAAACTTTGAAAATTATTTGAATTTGATCCAGCATGCATTGGTTCATGAATAAATAATACAGATTTACTGTTTAACTGCACTACAAAAAAAAAAAATTAAAAAAAAAAAAGTTGCTGCCTTAAATTTGTAAGAACAATCAACATAGCTGTACAAGTCATTTCAACTTAAATTACATTAAAAAGTAAACTTATTTTGATGAGTTAAAGTAATGTAAAAACATATGCTGTCATAACTTATTGATCATATTCATTTTTACAGTATGATTGTTTCAGGTTGTGCTGTCACATTTAGCTGTTTGTGTTTCATGTACCCATGTCTGATGTTGAGGTAAGTCAATGTGTTTTATGTGTGTTTTTGTTTCATAAGTCTTCATTTAGACTATTTGCATGTAGCCTTTTAAACTGATACAACTAAAGAAATCAGCTTAGATTTACTGTTTACTTTGTTTCTGAGTCAACATTTCAGATCGTATTACCTTATTCTGAGTCTATATTTCAGATTTTGCTATGCATTAATATAAAAACCACGTTCCTTACAGGCTCTTTTACCTTTCAGAAACAAAACACCTTAATTTCCTGGACTGGAGTCTTTCCAGTGCTGTCAGGTAATTAAATCAATACCTGCTGTACACACTGGTGTCGGAAATGCCTTTAAAGAAATCCCATTAAGGCATGACGTTCACACTAATAAGGGGCATGTCCTTCATCTCCGAATAGCCTCCACCCCATGTGTACTTAGTAAAAGCAGTGCAGCCAAAAGAAAGAACATCCTTTTTCCATGTGAGCAAGGAGTGATGTAGGAAAAGGATAACTTGATATATTGTTTATTTGTTTTATCTTGAAGAGTATCTTATATGCTGAATTCTGAGGAGGTGCAATTTTTTTTTTTTAAATCAATCCCACTCAGACCATCAATATTCTTCAGAATTAAACTTCTCTTCTTAACCTCACTTCTCTATTAAACTTAAGAACTCATGCAATAATACACTTTTAATGATTCTCTAGTTTAGACCTGGGTGTTAAATACTACTAATTTTGTAAACTTTTAAAAATTGTTTTTAGAACTTGATTACATAAAAATATGTTTTGTTTATGTTTAACCCTCATGTTGTGTTTCAAGATTTTCTTCCCGAAAATGCAAGTTAATGTTTTGAACTAAAACTTACTGGTTTTGCTCACACAAGGTATGACATAATGATTTTTGTTTACTTTTCTGTGTTCTCGTTATGCTGTTATTGCCAAATATTTGATATTGAAATATTTAATATTCAACACTATAAAAAATGCTGGGTTAAAAACAAGCCAAGTTGCGTTAAATACGGACAAACCCAGCGGTTGGGTTACATATTTGCCCAATGTGCTCGGCAGTTTTATTTAACCCAACTATTGTTTAAAAATGACTATATGGCTGGCTTAAAATGAACCCAAAATAGGTTGGAAATTAAAAATCAGACACAATTACTAGAGGGAATAATAATAATAATAATCAAAAGGTAAACATTTATTAATAAGCAATTCAATAAATGTTTATTGTTTAATTATTATTAATTAAACCTATTAATAAATGTTAATTTCCGACCTATTTTGGGTTCATTTTAAGCAAGCAATATAGTGATTTTTAAACAATAGTTGACTTCAATAAAACTACCCAGCAGGTTGGGCAAACATTTAACCCATTCACTGGGTTAAAACAACCCGATCGCTGGATTTGTCCATTTCTAACCCAACTTGGTTTGTTTTTAACCCAGCATTTTTAGAGAGAAATATTCAATCTTTTATCAACCTCATTTTTGGAGGTGAATTAGCTTGAGTTAACTTTTTTCACTCAAACACTGAGGTGCATAAGGTCAGATCAATACGATCAATCAGATGCCAAAAGAAATACAAAACCTGTGCTAATTGAAAGAAAGCCACTCTAAAAACTGTTGGGTTAAATCTGGACAAACTCAGGGATTGGGTAGTTTTCACCCAGCTATTTTCTTTCAACCAATTTTGGATTAATTTTTTTAGCCAGCAATATAGCAATATAGAAAAGGGCATGTTTTTGCTCACCCCCAAATAGGGGCAAATTTTTAAGCTGAAATTTGACCAGACCAGAGACTTATATTACATCTTGTGAAAGAGGGCACAATAGACGCCCTTTAACCCAACCTGCTGGGTTTGTCCATATTTAATCCAACTTGGGTTGTTTTTAACCCAGCATTTTTTAGAGTGAAATTGACAAAGCAAAAACAAGCATTTACAAACTATTTAGAAGGCTGGTCATTTTTGACAGAGAACACCAAAGTAGGTGAAGTATTTTCAACACAGCACAGGTTTAATATCTGTTTTAACTCAAAAAGTATGGTTAGTGGTTCCAGATGTTCAGCTGCTCATGTGGGTTTGAGCCTGTGTCAGAATTCCAAGTCATTCTCCCCCAGATTGCAATGTCATACTTTCATTGCGTTTCCAAAAATAATTTTAAAAATGTAACCTTTTTTGAAGTAAATCTTCACTTTTTAAACTCAAAACGTGTTGACCCACACCGACCTTGGCCTCTTATTCTAGGATTAGTGCTTCACCACTTTATCTTTCCACAGTCAATGGCTTCCAGACTCTCGACTAGGTTCTTTTAATACCCTTGTAATCGCCTCTGACTGTGCTGTCGTGAAGGCAGTGGTTTGGATCTATACCTGATTGCTTAATCTGTTGTTAGAAAAGGTTTACACCGAAAAGGCTCTCACAACACTTCCTGCCCACACAGGTCGAAGCATGGATGAGAACCGGAGTAGCTCAAGGCCGGCATCTTCCCAGTGCCATTCCCCTCCCGCGGGTCCCTGGAGAAACATGGTGGAATATTTCAAGAAACTTATCAAGAACTCAGTATCATCAAAGTTTCAGGCATGGATAAAGGACTACTGCAAAAGGAACGGCTTGCTCACCTTATCAGTGTTAGCTGTAATGTCAGGCTGTGTGGTCGGATTCGGGTTGAGAAGTTTGAACTTGTCGACACAGGTAACTTGACATCTAAAGCTTCAAATTTGTTATCACATTCATGAAGAGAAAACTGTTTTATATTATATTAATAAGTTGTTTTTTTCCCCCCACTAAAACATTTGCATGATACACAAGGATTTCAGAAATGAACTGTTTTCATATTTGAAATGCATAACCAGAAATGCAATTGCCTAGAATAGTAGTCACCGATAATAAAGCTTCAAAAAGTTGTTTTTTAAAAATCTTTTCAAAACTGATGTAATGCATGTTTTTGAGTCATGAACTGTTTAAACAAGTTTCAGTTGTTAAATAACATTTCAACGTGATTAAATGCATTTTTTGACTGTTTTTATGTCAGGCGGTACAATTAAGTTGTATGTATATAGTTGTACCTCCTGACATGGAGAATGTACCAACCTAGCCATACTTGAAATGAGCAATTTTTACCAGCATTTAAGAGAGATTTACAAACCTGCCATGTTTACTGTTATTACCTTGTCAATTCATAATAAAAGTGCCATGATTGCAGTTGTGCCAACCTGACATTCAAATTGTTGGACAAATGTTTTTTTGATTATTTCAACAGCTTTAAAACTACTGATATTTATAAAATATTTTTTATATGAAAGGTTTAAATGATGCTATAGTCTTCAGTTTTTAATTTTTTATTATTAAGGCATCATTTTAAATAGTTTTCTTGTCTGTTCATTTGTTCGGACATTTGCACCACCTGACATTTTGGGGGTTTAAGATAACAAAACATAAAATAATATGTATTAGGTATTTAAATGCATTAAAAATAAATTCAAACTAAGTAGGTTTTTATAGAATAAAGTGATATATGTCTTGAATTTATCGTATTATTTTAAAAGGAAATAATGCACTTGGACACAAAAATATGCACTTCATGTCACTGACCCACAACTTTACAGAACAAATACAGAATTTTGTACATAAAAATTTATAATACAAGTGCTTTAATGAGCTACACATTTTGGCTTTTAAAATGTATGTTTTTAAAAGTCTAAATTTTTTGCTACAAACTGACTCAAAATTATTGTCTATGAAAGTGATATATGCTGTCAATAGATCTTAGCTTATTTAGAAGCTGGAACGTTAAGATGTTGATGACTTTTCCTCTTAAAGACGTCATATATTTCCCAGCCTTAAGCATGTGGCATGCAGACCTTATATAAGGTACTTAAAACCTGGTAGTCCTCCTGCTAAGAGTGTGAGCATCTGGCTTTTGTTATCTAGAAATAAACTCCAAACACCTTACAGGGTCAACTTAGGAGAAACTCGCAGTACTTAAAAAAAGTAAACTGACGTAATCCTCCAGGGATTTTACTGAAATAGTAAATATATTCAAAGTCATTCTAGTAGGGTTTAAATGTTGGAAATGAAATGAAATATTTCAATATGTCACTCAACGTCATGTTTTCCCTTTTAACTCAGGCAAAAATCTACTTTTCTTTTCCTGGAGAGCTTCTAATGAGAATGCTGAAAATGTTGATTCTTCCTCTCATCACATCCAGGTAACCGGCATGTCTGTTCTGTTTGGTTGCACTTTCATTCAAGATATCAGCATTTCTGAGGCCAAATATACAGATTGTATTTGACATTTTTGAGAAACCAACAAAATATCCATCAGAAAAAAAAAAGTTCCATCATAAGAAATGCTTAACTTCTGAAGTTCATCTGTTTTCAAAAACTTTTCAATAAATATTGGGATAGCACATACTATGATTTATAACAAAGACTATAGAATAACACAAGACGTGTCACTCGTATTGTTTTGAATGGGAGAAAGTGTAACACGCAATATGGCGGAATAAGTCCCGCCTTCTAAATAAGAGACAATCGCCGATTGGTAAAGTCACGCGTCACTTCAGCGACCGTTAGAATCACCGGTTTCTATAGAAACAGTCAGACATTTAGGTCTGCGCATGTGCATTAGCTTGATCCAGCCTGAAAAATACAGTTTTTTGTCATGATTCGAGCGTTTAGAAACTAAATTTATGAGCCGGTTGTTGTTAGATTTCATTGGTGATTTCAAATATTACATTTAATCGTAAGTTTGGCGAACAGTTTTGGAGAATGTGATGTTTCCCCATTCAAAGAGATAGGAGCTGCATGATGCCCAGAATGCCCGAGATGCGTTTCAAAGATGGCCGCCGAGTGAAATGACTTGTCTTAAAGGGACTTTGTTTATAATGAATACAATAGTGTTTTTGAACCATACTACAGTAAATTGTAGAATACTATATATATTTTATTATTTGCAACACTTTAATGAATGCTTCAGTATTAACTACAGTGAACTGATAAACTGTAATAAATACTGTAGTATGCTTTAGTTTTTACTACAGTAAACTGTAGTGTATTGTAGTATAATATACCCTATAGTTGTAGAAAACTTAGTACAGTACTGAGTAAAGTAGTTTGATTATATTACTATAGTTGTTATATTATCACAGCAACAATAACCAGCAATAACCACAACAAACTTATTCAAGAACTTTACTATAGTATGGTTCAAGAACACTATAGTATTTACTATAAATTACTATAGTATTTTTTCATGTGTTGAAGGAATATAGCCTATTTTAGTGTCTAACAATTACAAACAAAAAACACTAGGCAATTCTACAAATTATAGAGATGAGCTGCAGCTGGCCACCATTATATTTAAAAAAGGATCTTGTCTGCATACAGGAGTGAAACTGTTAATAATAATAGGTATGTTCAACTTGAGCAGACGATCTGTGTATTACATCAATGTACCGCGAGAGTGATTCAAAATCATACAGAACTGCGTGCTTTCTAATCGCTCTCGCGGTATTTTAATGTCATACACCGATCGGCCTGTGCATCACGTCGAACATAACTATTGATTTAAAACTCCAATACTTTCCTTACAGTTTGATGTCTGGCTTGTCTGCTATGGACACCAAGGCCAGTGGACGCCTGGGCCTCCTCACCATCACATATTACCTGTGGACTACCTTCATTGCTGTAATTGTGGGGATTATTCTAGTGCTGATCATTCATCCTGGAACTGGTACTGAGAAAGAGGGACATAAAGCTGCAGGAGGGCCAGTGATGACGTCTGCCGATGCCCTGCTTGATTTGATCAGGTAACTTTAATTACAGTAACATCAGAACTTAACTGTGGGTTTTAGAAATCGCAGGTCTCAATATGGCGGCTGTAGGAAAGGAAGCCCCGCCCTTCAGTTAAAAGAGCCAATCAGCTTATTGGTAACAGCGTCACTTTCTTTGTTTTATAACTATAGAATGCGAATACATATTAAAGGTAGTTCACCCAAAAATGAAAAGTCTGTCATTAATTACTCACCCTCATGCCATTCCACACCCGTAAGACCTTCGTTAATCTTCAGAATGCAAATTAAGATATTTTTTGATGAAATCTGATTGAATATTCAATATTAATATTATAAAGCGACGAGAAAAGATTCATAACGCTCCGAATCTTACTGAAGCAGTGTTTTGAAATCAACCACCACTATATAAGTCGTTATTTTGTTTTTTTGGCGCACCAAAAATATTCTCGTCGCTTTATAATATTAATATTGAACCACTGTACTCAACTGAACTGATTTAAACATGTTTTTAGTACCTTTTTGGATCTTGAGAGAGGAAATGTCATTGTCTGGCTATGCAGGCCTCACTGAGCCAAGGGATTTCATCAAAAATATCTTAATTTGCGTTCCTAAGATGAACGAAGGTCTTACAGGTGTGGAACGACATGAGGGTGAGTAATTAATGACATTATTTTCATTTTTGGGTGAACTAACCCTTCAAGTAAAGAAACCTGAAAACGATAATTTCAGAATTGTCTGTCAGATTTGATTTGTTATCATTTCAAATATGTTGTTGATGTTAGTTTCTCCATTCAAGCAGAAGTTCCTTCCTAGTCAGAAAATGCCCAAGATCATCACTTTTGTGGTCTTATTGTGATTCAGTGTTTGTATTCATAATGTTAAATCTAAATATAAAAAACTTGGTCATTGTATACCTTAGTAAGGCAGAAATATAGAAAATAGCCTAGTGTTAACCAGTCGTCAAATAGCTATGTAAACATTGTTTTAGCAAACTATCATTGCATAATGCCCCAAAATCCTATCATGGATTTTCTAGAAGTTCTGTCCTGCATTATTTCTCATCGATTATAAAGTTTCACTCTGAAGTACACACTAACTTCTCTCTTTTGAATTTGAAATCTTTTACATTATTTAAATGTGTGAAAACTAGTAGTCCACTATTCGTGGAGACACCTTGTATAAAACTCTAGTATAATTTTTAAAAAGCAAACAATGCTTAGTATACTGTAAGCAATTTATTTCAGTTTTATTGATCAGCAAAACACATTGAACTTACATAACTGCTTTCGAGCTGCAATCAAGTCTGCAAGGCTTAAAAGCTTCCCTTCTTCTCTATCCCGTCACTGGACAGAAAGATAGGAATTAGGTATATTTAGAGAGCTACTCAAGAGGATGTGAATGACACGGCTTTTCTCAAGTGCGAAAGATGCTCCTGAGCTCCGGACCAGATTTAATTGGATTTCAGTCAGGGACACGCCAGTAGAATTGGTGCTTTATAAATAAAGCAGTAGCCTGTAGCCTTTGCCCTCCAAGTCTTTAGCCTGAGCTAAATCAGAGCTGCTGCTTTTTTTTTTTTTGCTTTTTTTTAGCCAGCAGGAAGTGCCACAGCCTTATACAATACTCAAATCCAGTGATTCTGAAAACAAACAATGTGCCATGTGTTGGCCTCAGAAATTAGGCCAATAGCATATACTAGCCCTTTTGCTGAAAGGTCTCTGATTGTAAATAGTTTTAAATCTGTGTCCCCACATAAGATGGATTTTGTGTGTTTTCCCAACAGGAACATGATTCCATCCAATCTGATTGAAGCCACATTTCAGCAGGTGAGAGAAACATATGAAGAACAAGAGGAATTAATCCTCTAGAGTTTTTGTACCTAATCCTTGTCCATCTGTTCTCTTCTGTTTCAGTATAAGACAGATCTTGTTCAAAATTTAAAGAAAAGTGCAAAATCATCACAAGCCAACTTTGTGTACATCATGCCAGACTATGAAAACCCCAAGATGGGTCACCCAGTGTTTCTGGAACTCACTCCTCCTCCTGAAATCCACTATAAGATTGTACCAGGGAAAAGCAATGGGATGAATGTGCTAGGAATCGTCATTTTCTCTGCCACTATGGGTGTGTATGGATTAGAACTGTTATATATCACCATGCAACCCTGCTGAAAAGATCAGCTCAGACCAGATTATGCTTGTTGCTTTGGTCAAAGAGTTCACCAGTAAAGCTAGCCAGTTAAACTAATTAAAACATCTGTTGGGAACACTAGCTTCCCATATTTGTGCCTAGCGGCCAAGAAAACATATAATGGTGACAGTGGTGATCTTTTCAGCAGGGAAGCAAAGATTTATTGTACAATTTGAAGTGTTTAAGAACAAAAAAAAACATTAAAAACAGAAATATTTTGAAATATTATTACAATTTAAAACAGCTGTTTTCTATTTGAATATATTTTAAAATGTAATTTATTCCTGTGATGGAAAGCTACATTTTTTAGTATCATTACTCCAGTCTTCAGTGTCACATGATCCTTCAGAAATTCTAATGTGCTGATTTGATGCTCAGGATACATTTCTTTTGCTTAACAATGTTTAAAAAAGTTATTCATATTTCTGAGGACTAGAATACGGAAGAGGATTAGGGCCAAGCAATAATAAAAAAATAAAACAATTTCGAGATTAAAGTTGTTAAATTACGAGAAAAAAGTCGAGATAAAATGTTGAGCATAAACTCGTTAAATTATGAGAAAAAGTCGTTGAATTACAAGAACAAATTCGTTAAATTATGAATTTGTTCTCATAATTTAATGACTTTATTCTCATAATTTAATGACTTTATTCTCAACATTTTATCTCGACTTTTTTCTCATAATTTAACGAATTTGTTCTCGTAATTTAATTACTTTTTTCTCATAATTTAATGACTTTATTCTCATAATTTAATGACTTTATTCTCAACATTTTATCTCGACTTTTTTCTCATAATTTAACGAATTTGTTCTCGTAATTTAATTACTTTTTTCTCATAATTTAATGACTTTATTCTCATAATTTAATGACTTTATTCTCAACATTTTATCTACTTTTTTCTCGAAATTTAACAACATTTTTCTCATAATTTAACAAATTTGTTCTCGTAATTTAACAACTTTTTTTGCGTAATTTAATGACTTTATTCTCATAATTTAATGACTTTATTCTCAACATTTTATCTCGACATTTTTCTCTAAATTTAACGAGTTTTTTCTCGTAATTTAACAACTTTTAATTTCGAGATGGTTTTATTTTTTTTTATTATTGCTTGGCCCTAATCCTCTTCCGTACTAGAAAGCTCAAATCTTTTATAAGACTGTATACATCTTTACGTTTTATCGATTTAATGACCTTTTTTTTTTTTATTATTATTTACCCCAGGTCTTCTGCTTGGTAGAATGGGATCCAGAGGTTCACCACTGGTGAATGTGTGTCTTTGTATCAATGAATGTGTCATGAAAATCATCAATGCTGCTATGTGGTGAGTAGACATGAATCAGATTGCTTAAAATGACCTACTAGAGATTTGTAATTTCAAATATTAGTGGTGGGGGGGGAAATCGATTCACATATGAATCACGATTCTATCTTTTACCGATTCACATCCATTCACAAATTTCAAAAATCATTACACTTCTTTAACGTCACAGTACTAAAAGTTATTGACATGTTAGAGTGTTATTAATCACAATAAGCTGTGAAAAAGGATTCAATGTGGTGACGGACACACAGATGCCGCCTCTCAGATGCATGCGATCCCAAATTCAGTTCTCTTTCACAGATTATTGCATGATCAAAATACACACAATTATATCAAAATGCACATCATATGGAGTATTCACTTAAACTGTCTGTATCCTGCTACACGAAAGTTCACAGAAATTCAGATGTGTAACAGGATATTAGATCCGTGCATTCATTCTTAAAGGGACAGCAGCCTCATAAAATGCTGTCTGTTTCATTAACATTAATTAAAAAAATTACTCTACATTGAGTAATTTACATAATCTACATAATTTATACAGTGTTTTATTTTTTACATTTGATTATTCAATTTCTGTAGTATTTCTTTATATACGTTATATAAACCAGGTTACTGTAACTGAAAAACTATGATGAAAATGGCATTTGTTTTATAATATTGGGTTGACTAAAATGGGAAGAAAAACTAAATACATTTTCGCATTAAAGGTTTACATTTAATTCAATAGGATATTTCTACAAGACCTATTAAACTCTATCGCAGTCAAATAAAGTAACGCAAAACAGAAAACTAGAATCAAATCTATGCATATATCAAATCTAAATTTGATTCAAAATCAAGAATCCATTTGTAAGGAATGCCAAAAGATTCCCACCCCAATTATATTTACGACAGAAACAGCAAAATCCCCAGAGTTAAATCAACTCTGCTCAGAGTACATATGGTCCCTCTCTAAATAGTGTTAAAGTAACACTGAAGCAGACTTAAATTTAATGAGATAATAAAGCAATTAATTAAGTAATGTTTGTGCATTAGTGATGAACACCTGCTGTTAACAAGCAGAATCACTGAAGAAATAAGAACTACAACTGACTTCAGTCACAGCCTTATTAATTGCTTAATTATCTTATTAACTTTAACTCTGCTTCAGTGTTACTTTAAAACTATTTAGAGAGGGACCATATGTACTCTGAGCAGAGCTGATTTAACCCTGGGGATTTTGCTGTTAATGCTCACTTTTAAGTGTTATATCACTTCTGGGACAGTCATTATGTTTTGTCAGGCAAACGTGTGAAAGAAGCATGTGACTGGCAAATAAAGCTGAATCCTAGACCAAAACAAATGGAGAGCCAAGCAATCGCTTTAATCCACTCTACAATACGTCAATGTAATAGTTTAAAAGCAGCTTCCTCGTTCCTATTAAATGATGCTGGCAGTGGAAAGATGCTCTGCTTTGAGTCAGGTCAAATGAAAAGCTGATTTAGTCATGTGCATGCACCTTCAGTAAGCAAACTACTGTATATACATGTGGTTTTAATACTCCAGTCTTTTTGTACAGGTACTTCCCATTTGGAATCGTATTTCTGGTTGCTGGGAAAATCCTGGACATGCATGATCCTGCAGTCCTTGCGGAGAAGCTGGGAATGTACTTCATCACTGTTCTGGCTGGGCTGTTCGTGCATGGGGTGATTTTGCTGCCGACGTTCTTCTTCCTGTTTACCAGGAAAAACCCCTTTAGCTATATCCGTGGCCTCCTCCAGGCTCTGGTTATTGCATTGGCAACTTCATCCAGGTAAGGAAGCCATTTTGAACAGCCTTTTAGCTCACTACAACATTAACGAGGGTTAACCTGTAATCTATTTCCAGGAATTGTTCAATTAAATCAGATTAAACTGATTAATTAATTGGTCTACCAAGGGATGCAATGTGAAAATTCACTAAATGAATCTTAACCAGAATCTATATGGAATGGTTTTATTTCTTATAAACTTATTTGTATATTTAAATAATCCTTTCTCCAGTTCAGCTACTCTGCCCATTACAATGAAGTGCTTACTGGAAAACTGCCACGTGGATCGGAAAATCGCTCGGTTTGTGCTTCCTGTGGGTGCTACTATCAATATGGATGGCACAGCACTATATGAGGCAGTGGCAGCCATCTTCATTGCACAAGTCAATGAGTACGAGCTTGACTTTGGACAACTTGTTACTATTAGGTAAAATATTTCGGTTACATTCAGAATGATGTACACAACCGGTCAAAAGTTAAGAATACGATTTTTAAAGGGTTAGTTCACCCAAAAATGAAAATTCTGTCATTAATTACTCACCCTCAT